>NC_133365.1:11657009-11817224 GCF_049309525.1 Garra rufa
TACAATTTGAATATACTTAACGGTGTAGTTTTCTTGAGAAATAAAGTCATATTGTACATGTGTTATTAAAATTCCTTCAGAGTTAACATGAACACTTCAATAAATTATTTTTTTCTGAATGACCGTGTCTCTATCTTTGTCAGCTTTCATGAGATTTTACTGTAGATTTTAGCAGAAAATAAATGGCAAATTCAGTCACTATGCATTACCAGTTCTTCACATGTATCATTCAAAATCCTTCATAGTTAACATGAAAATTTCTATTCATACTTCTTCAGAATACTCAAGACTCTGTGTCAGTTTTCATGACATTTTACTATAGAATTTAGCAGAAAATTAATTGCAAATTCTGTCACTATGCATTATAATGCATTAACGTTTGCATCTATATCTCATATTTTCTAAAAGCTAAGGGAGCAAAGTGTTTTTAAAATCAGTCAAATTATCTAGTTAATACAAAACTCTCATCAACATAAATTCATATAACATAATAAATGTTAATATTAAATAACCACAGTTAGTCTTTAGATAAGACCAGTAAATTTACAATACTTTATCATCAACCAGGTAAAACCTCCTGATCATGTTTTCTTCTGGATTATTTTGCTATAACAAATGTGTTTTGCAAACATATATTCAGCAACCAAAAGATCAAAAGTAATTGTTAAAAAGTGAAGGATCAAGAACACAACTAAAGCAAACATTGATCACATGAATCTAAATCTCTGTTCTCAATCATAATTTAGTCAATCTGGTCAGTAGTGAATGAAGCTGGTGCTGCTGTGTGTGGAGCTGTTTAATCCTCCTCTGCTGAGATCTTCAGAGATTTATTGTGTTTTATTTCAGTTGATTTCATCTGAGGCTGTGACTAAGTCTGTTATAGCTGTGTTTCTGTTTGTCTCTTCTTTTTTTCTGTTTCTCTTTGCTTCATTAATTTTGCTTAACATTCTCTTTAAGTTCATCTCTGCTTCAGTGTTCAGTTAACACTGTGTTGTGGGACCAAATACACTCTGAGCATTGTTGATAGATTTTATTAAAAAATAGATTTTTTTTTTTTTTTTTTTTTTTTTTTTTTGTATTGCATACAAAATGCAAATGCAATACAAAAATTAACTGAGACTGTCCAGCATTTTCCTGACGGGAATCATCCATCACGCATTGGAGTGACGTCAACTTCTACGCTTCGATCGATTGGCTAGAGAAGGAGTGTAAAGGAGGCTGTCAATCACATCTGGTGAACCAATGGTGATGTTTGAGCCCGCCCTCATTTACATGAAACCAGGAGTGCAACATTTAGAAAACCAAGCGCAGATTGTTGAACCGAGAGCGAGTGAGCAAAGAGCGTAAACGTACGAAAACTAAAAATGTGAGCAGAAAACACGATTTTAAGAGTGAATCGAATAACTGTTAATTCACGTTTCAGATTTGTGCGTGCAAGTGTATAAAAATTTATCTTGTGCTTATTATTTTTCAGTTTGTGTCCACGTATTTTATTCTTCTGAATGTCTTTGCATTTAATTTTCATTTGCGTGCGATATATTTTTACATGCGTTTTCAAATCTTTGATTCACGCTTGTTATTTTTAGATCTGTGAGCGCAATACTTTTGAAGGAAATTTGACCCCATACATGACCAGCATTTGTGGTTAAAACGTATATAATGTTTGTTTGTTTTTAAAGAAAAAGACCAATCGTTTCGAAAGATAAGTCCCTTATTCCTCGCCTGGGATCATGTAGAGCCTTTTTGAAGCTGCATTGAAACTGCAATTTTGAAGTTCAAACTGTTGTGAACCATTGAAGTCCACTATATGGAGGAAACCTTAATTTCTTTACAACTGAAGAAAAGACATGAACATCTTGGATGACAAGGGGGTGAGTAAATTATCAGGACATTTTTATTCTGGAAGTCAACTAATCCTCGAAGACCCCATCTGAATGATTCACAGAAGTGTTTGTGATTTACAAGAAGAACCGGTTCACAGGAGTCTTTCGTTACGGAACCGGACTGGTTGAACTGTAGATTCATCGGTTGATCGCGATGATTACTGCAGAAAACATTGGGCTTGTCCAAATACCCACACTTGCAGTCTTTGCACTTGACCACTTGACTATTACGCATTTCCTAAGTGGAAGTGAAGACCAAAAATGTCTGTAGAACTTTTCATTACCTGATAAGACAATTTCAATTCCAGTGTTTACAGAGCTTTTTCTTGATTTTCAATACTTGCATTTTAAAATACACTTGTACAGCAAATGCTAAATGTTCAGAGTTGTGTTGTGGTAAAAATAGAAACAGCTATTGCCAGTAGCTCACATAGTGTAACCATTTTACGTCAAAATAATGGTGCCCTCCATAGTCTAAAATATGTACTGTATAAAACGATGTAGATTTTTAAAATAACGTAAATCTTTCATGGGGTTTCTACTACATATTTCAATAAGAGACATCATTTGAGTTATATTAAGCAAGTCTTAATACCTAGGGTTCCCTTTAAGACCTGGGACAGTCTTGACAGTCTTACCTTTTGTTGAGTGCACACGCTTTCAAGTGGCCAAGATGGCAAGTGTGGGTATTTGGACAAGCTCTTCAAAGTAGTTTAGTACGGTGCTGTTTACTAGATGCACGTGTGGGAACTTGAAGGAACTTGATGCAAATTTTGGTTCTGTTTTCATTCAAAACCTAGTCACTTCAAACATTTGCACGTTTGAGATGTTAAACAGGATAAATGAATGAGATCAATGAAACAGGACAAATGTTTCTGAGATTTAGAGTTGCATTTTACTTTTATTTTGGAGTCTTATTGCAAAACATGCGGCATAGATTACTAATATGGAAAGTATTACACAAAGAATTTGGGTTTCATGTAGATGTCATGATAATTCATATTTAAATGTGGAAATTATTGTACACAGCTTTTTCTGGTTTGGTGGTAGATTTGACAGATCTTGAGCAGTGCCAATCATTCCGAAGAAGATGAGCATTTACCTTGAGCCTGAAGCTACTTCATGATTTAGTCACTAGTTTTATATGTTTTAATCATCCATTCAGACAGATTTGGAAAAGCAACCTTATTTTACCGTCCTCCCTCCTGGCAGGATCATAATATTCCAACAAAACAGATGGAAAAATCCCTTCATTTATTGCTGAAGGGAAAGGTGTCTCCACCAGGTTATGAATAAATCAAATGAATAAATAGCATAAATCATTATGGACTGCACCTGAGTCTGCACTGGCTAGGCGTTTACACTTGAAGCCTGTTTTCATTATGAAAGACATCCGGTCGAGGGCAGCAGTCTGGCACACATTCTTTACATAACTCTGAGGGGTTTGTGGGGAAATGTCCCAAAGACAGTAGCATCATTCACAGCACTCTATAGCCTTCTATAATATTCAGAGACTTGGACATACAATCCACCATATTTTTTTGCTGTTGCTATTGCTGTTCTGACCATATTTATCTAGAAAATACACAAGAATGCATATGAACTATGACCATCTAATACATACAAATGCCAAAAACCTAGTTGCTGCAAAGTGCTTAATTTATTTTACACAAGACTGAGTTCAAAAGAGATGAGAAAAAGTAACAGTAAAATACACTACTGCTGGTATATGGTTGAAATCAATGCTTTTCTACTCAACAACTTTGCACTACAGAGACATGCATTAAAGGACAGCACAACTACATGCTAATATAAATAACAGCAGACTTTTGGGCACAGTTTAGTGCAAGTAAAAGGAATAACTAGAAGGTTTTCTTCTACTGCCCTCTAGTGGGCAAAACCACAACTGCACAGTCCTAACGGTACAGCCACACAAAATCACTGCAACATGTCCTGAGAAATCACGCCTAGACTCTCATTACTGAACAATCAGGAACAAGTGTTAAACTAGTAATCAAAAAGCGTTTCAAATGAAATTAAAACTTGAAAGTATCAGAAGAACAGAAACCTTCTGTATGCCATGCGTGACTTTCTTTTCTAGTCACTTACTTTCAATTCAATTTTGTAATTCCACAGACTGAGCTAAGATATTAAAATTGTACAGAGGCACAGTCATGTGCGTGCGCAAGGCCCTTTGTGTTTACAAATCAACCACCGCTTTCCAGAGAAAAGCCACAATGGGCATGACTGACGAATCACAGAGCCAGACATGGTGGAATGTAATTTGTGGGGCTTCAAACTGGTATGTTCCACAAACCAGACAGTATTACCTGAATATCCGGATTGCACAGAGCTAATCCTTAGGCCCATCTGTGACCACAGAAATCTAGGGGCTCCATGAGGCTCAGTGTTATTGTCATGGCCCAGAGTTTATGCACAGAGGGTGAATGATTTGGACATTCATTTTTTCCTGTGAATCAAGTGCATTTGGGAATTCTTTATTACATGTGAAGTTCTCACTATATTCTGTTCATAACTTTAGGCTGACTTCAAAAAGTATGATATCTGAGCAATATCATCTTCCTCATCTTTCATCTTCATCTCAAGATCTGTTTAACAATTGTACACAGAAAAATAATATAAAATGCTAGTTACAGTGAAAACTGTAAATGGTTGAACACCACATTTTATGTAATTTTACTGCAAAATACTGTGACATTTATGTTTTTGGAAGTACAACTATGAATTACCAAATAATTATGGTGAAAAACAGGAACAAGGACATTTCTAGAAGTCCCTGCATGATCACATATGATTATATGTTATTTAAATAATTTGGTTTCTTCTTACACAATGCATAAAGAGCCAGGGGTGAAAGCTTTTTGAATTTGAAGATCAGGGTAAATTTAACTTATTTGGTCTTTCTGGAAAAAATGTAAGTATCTTCTGTAGCTTCTTAAAGGCAGTACTAAATGAAAAAAAAAAAAAAAAAAACGTTATTTAGGCAAAAAAAAAAAAAGGAACACTTTCATTCTGTTCACCCTCCAGCTCTTAATGCATCATGTTTCCTTCTGAAGCATCAGTGAGCGTTTAAACCTTCTGTAATAGTGGCATATGAGTCCCTCAGTTGTCCTCTGTGTGAAAAGGTGGATCTCAAAATCCTATAGTCATTGTTGGAAAGGCTAAATACACAAATACACAAAATGCTGAAAAAACAAATAATTTGTGGGACCTGAAGGATTTTTCTGAATAACAGAAGACTCATAAACAACTATCACTAAACAACAACAACAAAAAAACAGCTGTGGATCATTCAGGTAACAACACAGTATTAAGAATCAATTAACTTTTGAACAGGGTCATTTTTATAAATTCAGCTATTATTTTCTCTTGTGGACTATATGTAAATATATTTTATGTGAAATATCTTTCTCAGGTCAGTGCTAAATAAAAAACAACATGCATTTTGTATGATCCCTCTTATTTTGCTAAAATAATTAAAAATTTGCAGATTCTGCAATGTGTATGTAAACTTTTGACTAACTAGATGTTGGTTAGTTAAAGTCTGTAAAGGCAATTCAGTTAACCGTTTCTAACACATTATAAATGTTAGAAAAGCATTGCTAAAAACATGTTTCAAAGACTGTGAATTATGCAGGACTGAATTAGAAGTTAAACAGTTTCTCGCCACTTCTGTGTTCAGTTCTGTGCTTTTGTACTTAGATTTTTTTGTCTTGTTTCTAGCCAAAATATCTAAAAAATCTTAAATCAAGAATTTCTAAATGAGTAAAAATTATTGTCTTGAGTCCAAAATAAGTGCGTTTTTGCTTGTAACAAGCAAAATTATCTGCCAGTTGGGTAAGACATTTTTTTCTGTGGTGTGACAAACTCAGAACACATATTTAATATTGCTTTACAAGGACTTTAATGTTTATTGCATTATTGTAGTGTTGTGTGTTACCCTGATAGTGTTTTGTCTTTGTCTGATCTTGTGCACCATCTACTGGTCAAGTTTTGTGGCGGACAACCTCGATGAACTTTGATTCATCATGTGGCTTACTATTCTGCCACCAATGTTATTGTTTATCAGTACATAAAAAGCAGATTTTGGTTTAAGAAAATTGGTATATTAACATTATATCAGAAGACACCTCATAATCCATCAAACTGTTTTTAAGGCAACCACAGCTGCCAGTTTTGATGGCATTTGTTTCATCCACTAAATCTAGTCTGACTAAATACTTGATCTTGGCATTTTAAATGGCTCTAATGGATGTTTTATTCACACTCTCACAATTTTAGAGGTCCTCTGGACATAATTAAGAAACAAGCGAGAACAAAACATTTGATCTGATGATTACAAGCTATTTTCAATCAAGGAACATTCTGACTGTGTGTTTTAACTAGACCACAGTGCCTGATTTGAGAGGCTCATATCCATTACTGTGGGAACATGGCACCAATCTCTTTGCTAAAAACGAAAGAGCCAATGCTTTCTTTTGCTCATGAGAAAAGTGCAAGCTCAGACATAGCTAATGCCAGGGAAAAGATGGCAGTCTTTCTCTCATTCATCCAAGCGGCAAGTTAACCAACCACAAAGAGCTGGCCAGCCAATTCAGGACTCTGAGAATCAATTCAAAGCAAACAGAGACTAAAAGGCTTTGATCGTTCTACTGACAGCAACTAGGCAGACCTATAAATTGAAATGTGTAATGTTTCATTGTGGTTTTGATAGGACACATGGAGAGTCTAATAGAGTTAATCACTTTGACACAGTGTATGTCTGTAAAAACAGTTGCGGAGAGGAAAAAGTACAGAGGTTTATAATTCACTCTGTGCTGTCCTTTATTCCTTCACACCTCAGTTTTAGACTCCTAGATACTTGCGGCTTCTGAATTCCCAAAACCTCTGGAAAAATCCTTTAAATTAATTTATACAGCTAAGGTTTAAATGGATCAGCTGATTCTAACTTTCAAGATGAACAGCTATTTTCTCTGTTGCACTGAATCCAAATAAAGTGTATCGTTCGTAACCTTGTTTTCTTCAATGCTCTCTCTTTGACCACGTGGAGAACACTTTGCATGGGCCGGTTGGAGCAGTGCCACTGAGCTATTTTCCATGCTCCCCACAGACAGATGCTGGGCCAGGCTGTTAAAGGAAAAAAAAAAATACAGCGGGACCAAAATTACAAGAAGACACATTAAACCGACAAGGCTTTTTGTGGTGAGCTGCATTTGGGCCCAGAAATTGTGCACTGAAATCATTAACATGAAAAGCACTTGATGAAAAATAAAGTTTCCATCATGTGTCTCTTTTTTGTGTTTGAAAGCTCTGGTCTATTGCTTTTTTGAACCGTGTCCAACCCTTGTGTCTCCACTCACACCAGACCTTCAACTGCAACGGTTCTCAGTGTTTGCACTCTTTCAGATTCAGGCCTTATACCTGAGAGAGGAAGCAAGAGCAATGCAGTAATGAGCAAACATAACCCTGAGGCAGACTCATAAAACTCACTTAAACTGATATTTAACTAAAGGTTTGTGAGAGGAAGGAAACAACTAATGCATGGCTAGACTTCTAGAAAAATAGTCTGTGGTGTCTTCAGTAAAGATTGGATAGCAGTCTTAAGCAGATTTAACTAGCATGAATTTCTAGGCTGGTTGATTTTTAAATAAACAAATAAACCTGCAATTCTGACTTTTTTTTTCTCAGAATTGCAGGTTTATGTCTCACAAAACAGGCTTCCATATGAGGTTGAATAAATGATGACAGAATTTTTGTATGAACCTTTTAAGGTAAACTAACAAAGATTTTGTTAGTTTAAATATATAAACTCGGATTTACGAGTTATAAAATCAGATTTTTTTTTCTCAATTGCGAGTTTACATCTCACAATTCTGACTTTTTTTTCCTCAGAATTGCATGATAGAGACTCATGATTCAGACTTTTTTCTTAGAATTGAGATATAAACCTGCAATTGCAAGTTATAAAGTCAGAATTGCGAGACAGAAACTTGCAATTTTGAGAAATAAAGACAGAATTGCAAGACATAAACTCACATTTGAGAGTTATAAAATCAGAATTGCGAGATATAACGTCAGAATTGCAGGATATACACTTCTGACTAAAATTCTGACTTTTTTTTTCCAAATTGTCAGTTTACATCTCACAATTCTGACCTTTTTTTCAGAATTGCGTGATAGAAACTCACGATTTAGACTTTTTTCTTTGAATTGTGAATATAAACTTGCAATTGTAAGTTATAAATTCAGAATTGCGAGATATAAAGTCAGAACTGCAGGATATAAACTTGCAATTCTGACTTTTTTTAATTAAAATTGTGTTTATAACTCACAATTATTACTTTTTTTTCAGAATTGTGTGATAGAAACTCACAATTGCAAGTTACAAAGTGCAATTCCTAGGGGAAAAAAGTTTATATCTCACAATTCTCACCAAATAATTCGCAATTTTGTGTTATAAAGTCAGAATTGTGAGACATAAATTCCAAATTCTCCAAATTTCAAATTCAGCTTACATTGTTCTTTCCTGCTCTTCCTCAGTGATTAGCAGTAAACTTATCCTGATCTCAAATCATCCCAGACAGATATATTAGCATAACAAAAGCTACAAATAAGAACCACAAGCATTTGTTTTGCAGGTCTTACAAAGGGTAAGCAGCTTATACCAACAGGAAACAGACTGAGCTCTCATATCAGAATAACAAGAAGAAATACAGCCGTTGCTTCCCTCCCAGGGATCTCTTGACATCAACAGCTTTTCTTTAGCTTGAGAAAATGATATGTCTGTGAAGACAACTTCAGTTCTTGGTCAAAACCACGTGCCACTCCCAGGAACCTCCTCCCTGTCTGTATCCTGCCGTCCATCCATACGGGAATCAGTTGTCCCAAAGCAGATTCTGTGTGAACACTGCAAAACTTCCTATCATTTATCAGCCACACAATAGAACTCCTAATTATAGAGCTCAAGTTACAGAGAAGGATTCAACTCTTACAGACCACAACATTCACAGGACATTCAAATGAAGTAGTCTTCATCTTGGGTATTTATAGGACTGTGTAGGATATGAGACACAGTGACTTCTTTAGTATAGAAATCTGAAGAATATGCTATTTGCACTTGAGGCTTTAATCGACACGTAGTAGCCGAACGGATAAATATGTGCACTATATTAGTTAAACCGGTTAAAATTCATTTTTTTTAAATCCCTAAAATGTGGTCATATAGATTCAAAAGGATAGTCCACACAAAATTGTTGCTCCAGATCTGTATGACTTTCTTCTGTGAATACGAAAGAAGATTTTTAGAAAAATAGTTTCTTTCCACAAAAGAAAGAAAGCCATACAGGTTTGCAATGGCATTAGGGTAAATAATGCCAAAATCATGTGAATTATCCTTAAAAAAAAAAATCTGGACTGCACCATACAGTCGTTTGCGTGCACATTTATATCTGTCTGGTCAATGATCCCAGTGGCTGATTTTTAGGATAACCAAAGCTGTACAAGATTCAATCAGGGCTGTACGGAAAACATAATTTAGCCGTAATGCTATTACGTTCTCATTCTGAATCAAAAAGGTTTGCAAACTGAATTAGAAATCTGGAAACAACAACATTAGCAGCTAAAACACTTCTTTTTAGAGAGCCAGAGTGTATTTGAAAAATGGTGCAAAAACACTCCAACATGTTTTTTACTTACTGGTGACATGAAGCACAGAAGTACAAGTAATGTGACACATTTTCCAAGGTTCTGTTTGCCAAGAAAGGAAAAGGCAAAAAAAAAAGCATGGCAGTGCAGCATGCTGAACTTCAGAGTGCAGGTCCATCCTTTGTTTTGGTTATACTCAGACATTTGGCGGTCTCAGTGAAAGCTGAGCGTGTCAGCCAGTCCAGATGGAGGCCAAACACGGACAGACACGAGACTGTCCACACCACAGACACATGCAGCCGTCTGTCAGAGCTGTCAACATGAGGAAACAAACAAGGAAAGACCCGCTGGCCCCGATCCAAGTACCATGCTCTGGGGCAACAAAAAAGCCAAACTCGGGACACATGCTGACATGCTGTACATGGACACGGGAACACTAACACACAGGAGACTCTGTTCTTGCTGACCAGCAGTGAATCACCCTCATACCTAAACAAGAAACTGCCACCCAGTCAGATGCGAAGCGGTTCATAAAACTATACATTCATTAATGTGAAATCCCACTGATTGAACTTGTATAATGTAGATATATTTTCACAAATTTTAACTCATTTCACTCACTTTTCTAAACTTTCTAGAATGAAAAATAAGTCTGATATTCAAAGCCTGCCATGTTTGCCTAGTCATTTGGAAAATTTTAATGGCTTAAACCAGAAATTTCCAAACTTTTTTTTGTAAGCTGAACCAGTCTGACCTAACATATTCTCTTGAAGTGTGACCCGAAGTACCACCTAAGATTTTAATACTTAATATTTCAATAATTCTATCTAAAGAGTTCCCCTGCACCTGAGTCGACACAATGGCGATCGGAGTTGGACTGTTTCAGCTCGGTGAGGGCGGGTCTAAGGTAAGGCACTCATGTCAATCAACTATCGTGGGAGCGGCCTGATGCTAATGAGCTCTTTGTCGTGGGGTGACGAGCAAACTGTTATTAGGAAAGGCAATTTGCAAAGATTCATAAAAAACCCTTACACTCATTTCTTCTGTAGGTGAAGCTGGACCACAAATGATTCGTGCAAACATAGGCGCATTTGATTGATCGCCAGGTGCATTCCTTTCAAAAACGAAAGTAACATTAATCCTCTGCGTCTTCAGCGGTTAAGATGCCTGGAGTAAATGACAACTGCTATGTTCATTATTACATCCAACAACAAAACACCTCAATCTGAGATATTCTTGTCTATTCCTGCACCAGCTCATTTAGAGCAGGTCTAAGGTAAGACGACCATGGCAATCAGGCTCACACACACTTACTTCCACTCACTATTCGCTTATTTAGTCTGACGTCACGCGTCACCGCTTCTATGTCCAAACGCACTATCAGATGCCGTGAGAAAACAACAAATGGTGCTAATATACGCTTACAATGTGATATAATGCTACCAAAAGAAATTATAATCCTCCCCTTTAACTCCATACTGAAGTCCCAGATCATTAGACAATGAAAATATACATATAAATAAATAAATATATAAATTATTTGTGTTTGGGACGCTGTGAGCACAGAGACTGTAGTATAATAAACGGTGCTCATAAACGGCTGTTAAGACAGTACTCTCAAGGGAAATAAGTTGAGGCTTGGACCTGGAAACGGCGTTCGTTGGACACGCATTACGTTATCACTTAAAAAGCGGATTACGAATCTACATCAGTGTTTCCCACACATAGACGAATCTGTGGCGGTGCGCCACAGATTAAATTCCGACCGCCACAGATTCAACACCGACCAAAAAAAATTAAATAAATAAAATCAATACCGACCGTCACATATTGCGTTTCGTTAGTCTTTTGTATGCTATTTAAAACACGCAGCGATGCATGCAGCGTTCAACTGCATTTCCTTTCCATACTCTCTCTTCATCTCTCTGTCACTCACACGTCTCTCGCTCAAACACACACACAGCCCCTCCCCTCCATGCACACCACATCTGTCTGGATCATCTGTGGAGAGAAGACGGCTGGCGAAAGGTTGGTATCTCGTGAACACTTTTAACACACAATCACAGATTAAAAAGTGCTATAAAATATTTTATATTCTGAATACAATAGTTTCAGTGTGTTGATGTTACTGTAAGTCCCGACCCTTAGCAAACGCGATTGCGCCTTCTTTAGAAAGTTAACTAGTCGCAAGTTTGCAGTAAAATGTAGGCTAGCCTAGTTGGGTTGTCGAGGTCAAAACACTATATGTAGCAGCTGTGAATCAAATAAACCTATTTTAAATTATGTCGTTTCTTTACTCTTACACTGAATGTTTGCTGCTTCAATCCAGATGAGTATTGAAAAGTATTTTCTGCGACTGAAAAAGGCACGTGATGAGGACCATCCTGAACCGGAGGTATCAGTCTGAAACAGAGCTTAGTCCGACCAGTGTAATTAGTTATGCTATTGTTTACAATATTTTCAGGCTTCAACTAGTGCTGCTCAAGCAGAAAGACAAGGTCAGGGAGAGAAAGAAATAGATTTGTTAAATACCAATAATATGTCGCAAAAGAAGGTGCCCTAACAAAAGTTACAGACTGTGCAGCAAGTAGGCTGTTGTATATGGTGTTAAATTAATGTAATAAAGTTCTGTTTAACTAATTATTAACAGTTTTTTAATTATTAACCTTTAGGAATTAGGAAATCCCTTTAGAGGATCCAATCGTATCCCTATCCAATCGTTCTTTTCATCTGCAAATCCCCTGGTGGTTGTGTACACACACTGCCAACACACATTTATGATCAAACAACATGTAAAAGTCAATTTTGCATCCGATGACCCCTTTAAAAGACAGAATATGCCATATAGCTCAAGCTATTATAAGGTGACTAAACAAATTCAGATCTTACCTGGCTCCGGTGACATCAACCCCAACCATTAGCTGTCCGTTCAGTGACAGAAGCTCATCTCGCAGTTTGATATCTCCACAACGGGCTGCTGGGCTGTTCTTTTTCACTTCAGTCACCCAAATGCACCCGACGTCCAAGACGGGGCCTTTATCACCCTTTCTCCGCCTCCTCCTGACCCCTTTCTTCTTCCCCTCGGGGTCTCCAAAAATTGGAATATTTCCAAAGCTGAGCCCGAACTCTGGTCCATCTTCCTCAGACTTGTTCAGGTAGACCGCCCTCACCTCAGCATCGATTTCCTCTCTGAATTGGCTACTAGTGTACAAAGGACTCTCAATTTCAATAAAGTTTAGCTGGATGTATTCCACAAGCTTGCGGATGGCAGCCTGGCAAGCACTGCCTGTGCTCTTCCGAGGCTCATTGCCCTCATCTCCGTCTCTTTCTCGTGCCCAGAGCCAGCTCTCCAGCAGAGGCAGATGGCTCAGGGCATTTTCTTGGGTGATAGGCATCTTAGCTGCTGGGCCTGCCTGGGCCGCCCCTGCATGTTGAGTCAAGGCTCTCCAGTGGTGGCTGTAATCGGACGCATTAAAATGGCTTTACATTCCTCTCGAAATGACACGGTGACCTCACAGACTTCAGATCCAGTGCGCTGCCGTCCACCGATGATACACTTAGACCACAGAGGTCCATGATGTCATCCGCAGAAACAAAAGGAAGGCGCAGAGATTGAGGAAGTGGGGCACGTTTATGCTTTGAGGGGTAACAAGAGAACGTGTGCCATTAGCGGGTCGTCTTGGCGCGTGCCAAATCTGATTTCCAATACCATTAAAGTGGAAAATAGCGGATCGCTGGGAGCCGAGATCTATCCTGACTCACAGGCGCCACAGACGTCCACCTAATCAGAAAGAAAATAAATAGAAATGCCATTACAAAGCAAGTCAGCAGGCATGAACTCATGTTAAAGCGCTGCAGTCATGGCTCATTTGCTACTCAGCCACAGTACGGACAGGAACAGAAATTGGCCTAAGTACGACAACAAAGAAAGCTTCCTATATACCAGCCGTTTTATTTGACTGACAGAATTCATGAACTGGAAAAGGTTCCAATAATAGTCTTATGGGCCTTTTACAGATGTGTCATTTGGCTGTTTATACAGACATTCAGTTGGGGCAAATTCAATGCGGTTGAGATTATTCGACGCACGGTGAGCAAACAGAAAGGAAAAGCAAACTTTCTTTCAGTTCTTATTCACCTTAGCTTCGTGGAATGTAACCTGACAATAAACGTTGAAACTGCCAGCCAGATGTTGTGATGGTGTAGCTCGAACTCTTGGACTCGCAGACCACATTTCTGGCATATTTAAGTATATGCTGTAGACAAAGACCACAATCAAATTGCTACTCTGGGGTTTTGCTCAAAATAACATGATTTTGGCCTCTGTGAGCATCACACAAACTGCTAGGGTTCCTATATGAGATCTAAATCTTTTAGTGAAATAATGGAGCATTTACAAGTCACAATATATCAACTTTACATTAACATCTATTAGTGAAGAAACAGATTAAACTGTGAGAAGATTACTTTGCGCAACTACATAAACAAGAGGGGGATGTATAACCAACTGTCAGCTGAAGTCATCAGACTAGAAGACTAAAATGACAGTTAATACCAGAGGACTTAAGCCACCACCCCATTCAAGAGTTTAACCTCAATAACTGACATGCAATTTATAAACGGCAATTCTAAAACATTAGCCATCAACAACTATGCACGCAATATGCAATCATCTCATTGATAATATGAGTAATGAAAGCAAAATTACAATATTGCATATGAAAACATGCTTACAGTGAAGCTTTGTTTTTCCACAGGAATGTGATATACTTATTTGTCTGTTAAGAGATATTCCTACAATTTTAGATTGCTTTAAAATGAAGAATACAAAAATACCCCCCCCCCCCCTCTTAAAACACATTCTTTAGCATCTTCTTCCTACCTTTTCACATTTTTGAGAGTTTATTCCTTACTCCATTTAAGCATATAGAGGCTACGGCTCTTGCCGTGGTGTGCTGTCACAGTGTCACAGTAGGTCTGCAGACCCCAGACTCACCCTCTGAAAAGACCCACATGTAATAGGATTAGTCTCACCCCTCCCCTGTGCCACTTACAAACACAATGACCTCCCATTTTCTCTTTGGTTGAGTCGCTGAATGGCCAGTTCAAGTGTTTATATTTCTGCCATCGTGTCATTCATGATTATTGATGTTTTTGTTGCTAATGTAAGAACAACTTCTTGAACAAAGCAAATGCAGATATATATAAAACACTGGCACACATTAAATAAGATGTTTGCAAAAAAGCTAAAAAGATGGGTCATGGTCCACATTAAAATGAACTCTGGTGCAGTTCGAATGAAATATGAATGCAACACAGACCAAACACTGCGACATGAGGGAACAAGGGGTGTATCCAAAACAAAACGAGTAGAGGGCAAATATAGAGCAATGAGGAGGTAAAGTGCCTTGTATGAGCCCTTTGTGAGTTCGCAGCTGGTGAAAATAAAGTCACATACATGCAACAATGAGCTCGCTTGGTCCAGCAGACGGCATTAGGTGTATCCGACTTAAAGCAGTGCTGAGCAGACCGATGAGTGAATGGGTACTTTGATGTCATACACCCACAGCACCACTTTGAGTTGTACGCACCTTTGCATTTTGTTCCGTCAGAAAATATATGAAATTCAACCCGACCAATCAGGTTGTGAACATATCATTATGCCTGTAGGTTTGGTATCTTTAGGTACACTGTCAAAAATGCCAGTGTGAATGCTAAGTGGACCAGGACCAAATGTATCATTTTCTTTTCGGTCTGGACCAAATTAACCAAATGAACCGAACTACAAGTGTGAACACACCCTAAAACAACACCCTTTTTACCTTGTAAAAACAGCTCAGTTTACAGAGACCTGTTTCGGTGCTTGTCTCTTTAAATGATACTGCTCACTCCGCCCCTCTCTTCCATCTTTTAGTGTATTTGGTGGAGTGTTACCATCAAAAACAAAACTAATCCACTGCGTCTTTAGTGTCTCTCATGTCAGGAAAAAATGAAGACTTTCATTTTTACATCCAACTACAAAACACCTGCATTGCTTATGAGACACTGTTGTTGCTACAGCTGCTCAAGCATGGAGAAAATGGTGGACAGCGTGCAACTGGCTGAGGGCAGAAATATGCATATACGGGAAAGTGGTTGTGGGCGGAGCCTGAGCAGTATGGCATCATGTTTGATAACAAATGGTTTGATAATTGAGACTGTTCAGGTTTTTTGGGAATTAAAAAAAAATGAGTAAATAGATTTTTATCACTGTAGGGTAGTTGTGTCCACACACTGCTAAGACACTTTTATATATAAACACCAACCTGATCTCATGACGAAAACGTACCTGTGGGAACATTTTCTCAAGAAACGAAATACGTACCGCCATGTACGTTTCATGACATATTCGATGTAAAATGAACAATGAGTGGCGATAAAAGGGTGTTAGCTTTTTTTTTTTCGGAACAGATGAATGTACATATGGTATGTTTTATGTGAAGTTGGTTTTGTAACTGTCACCACAGTTCTGACTTGAAATGTCCATTGAGTGGCGCTATAACTCTAAAATAACGCACCATCTGCACTACACCTAAACCTACCCGATAGTATAAACAAAAGCGACTGTGATGTAAAAAAGCAATTGCAAGCATGCCTTTTTAGCTTGTTTTTTAATCTCTCATATTTTAGCTCTTTCATCGTGAGTCTTTTTTCCACGGGATTTGTACCCAAGGATTCCGCATCCTAAGTCCAATTCCTTGCTGACTGAGCTACCGGGCAAGCTTTTTATAATCAAAAAGCAAAACATAAGTAGCTGTAATCATAACTGTTTATGAAAACGATTAAAAGTGCTTGCTGTTTAACCACCTGTAGTGTGAATTTCTGTTGGAAACTGCAGTGATATGTACTTATTGGTACTTATTTCACATCTTGCGACAAAGTTCCCACAGGTACATTTTTGTCATGAGACGTAAAAGTGAATTTTGTTTTCAAAGTCCTTTTTAAAATGAATGGTAATCATCAAGCTACTTCCTCCAGTCCAGCGACAGGAAAGTGTCTGCAAACATTCTTAAGCCATTGGCACTGTGAAGACCTTCTGCCAACGACAACATCCCCATGAACAGCCTCATGATAAAGAAAGCAAGCTGTTGTTCTCCTTTGAATTTACCTATAAAGGCCCAATAAAATGGATTAAAGCTAAAGAGAGACACTTTTTCTTTGATATGCATTACAATAGCTTTATCCACTGCAGAGACACTAATAAAAGCACTGCATTTGATAGTGTGACGAGGAAACCATGTGTCACTAGTAAAAACCATGACAAAATGCTATCAATACTGAATGATTAGGGCTGTAAAACCATGAATTCCACATGGTTAGAATAAAACAGCCTTTCATATGACAAACAAGACTTAGTATTATTAAAATCAGGCCTTACATCCTGTAATGCATAGGTTTAAAAAAGAGCAATAAAAAGATTAAAGATATCTTATATGGCTAATAATGACCATTAAAGTCTGTGCTCGGGTCTCAAGTCTGTGCTCGGGTCTCAAATTAATTAAAACAGTAACTTCATTTCGATTGTACTAGAACAAAACAGTTCTCCAGCTTAGCCAAACAATGACATAATGGAAGCTGAACTGCCTGAGCTCAGAGCTCTGTAAATACATTCAAAATGAAAAGAAAGAAATGAGAGAATATTTCAAAGAGAAACGCCATTCCAGCGCTGAACTCCAGAGTCCAACAGAATTTGTCACTCTGTTAGGGTGGTCTTTCAACTGCTCTTTGTTTTATCCATTAGGATCACATTACTGAGCTCTCTCGTCATTTAATAGAAGCGGTTATCATGGACTGGATGTTTTCATCCTGAAAGTTTCCTTCGCTTCGCATACGCACACTTGACTTACAAATCAAACAAGCTCACATTGTGAAGTGAAAAAAAAAAAGAGTGCTGCAGCTAGAGAACACTGACTGACAAATAATAAAGTTGGATGCCAACTGTGGAAACATGAATTAACTTGAGTTTTCTAAAGAAGGGCCGTACTGCCACTAATCACAGATGTCTTGCTGAGAGCAGCCGTAAACGAGATCACTTCAGCATGAGGTTCTACCCTCAGGCCCACGTCAGTGCTTTATAATCTACAACCATCGATTATGGGTTGGACTTCATGTTGTCTTTGATCTGACAAATGTGATTTATGATGGTATCATTTTTGACAAAAATATGAGTTTCCAAAATAAATAGATTTTGCTCAAAAACATGGGACTGAGCTATGTGTAATGCCAAACAGTATGTTTTGTTAGTTAATGAGGTACTGGAAGTACAAGATACAGTGTAGCTGTGTGATTGTACCCTAGTTCACACACACACTACTGTCAGATCGCCAACAAAGACTGGTTAATAGAGCAACAAATTGTAGCTTCAAAGTGCCTACAAGAAACTGGGTCAGCAATAAGCAACTGAGACAATTTTAAACCACTTTAAAAGTCCTTATTTGAAAAGACGTTGAACATTGACAGAGAAGCATGTTGAGTCTAGAAGAAATCCCCACAGTGGTGTTTGTTAATAATGTGAATGCAGATGGACAACGTTGAGGGTAATCTGCTCAGGGCATGGAGGTCTAATCTAGGACAGTGGGTGGAGGGGCTACCCCATAACTGACCAAAATGTAGGGGGAAGGCTGCAGGTGATGAGGAGGAATATCCAGAGGGGAAAAGATAAAATTGGTGACAGATTTACTTTTTACAAATGTTACTAAGAAATTGCTGGTAAATTTAATAAATAATTACAAAGAAATGGCAAGAAACACATTTAATTAAATCTAAAATTTGAAGGTAGAAAGACCAAAATAGTACTTCCTCGTAAAATGTGTGTCATTTTTGTTTTATTTTCAACTTCAAAAAATCTTTTTTATTCAATATAATGAATATAACAGAATATGTATTTATATTTTTAACAGATGTCATTAAAATTTTTACATTTCCATTTTTTTAATAATTCATAGTTATTTTTAAAAATATATATTTTTTGAATTACATTTACAATTGTGGTTATATATGGCTAGTTTTTATATTTACTTATTAAATATTTTTATATAATGGCATTCTTTATCCTGTTCATGGTTTGTACAAGGCTTGTTGACAGCATTACAGTTGCATATTATATTTTTATGATCTTGCTGAAACTTTAGGCCACAGATGATAGAATGCATCTTTATACAAAAACTAAATGTGGTTTTAATGGTGACCTATAATGAAAATCAGACTTTTTCTGTGTTTAAAAGCTATAATCAGGTCTCCAGTGCATCTACCAACCCAGAAAACATGAAAAAGGAAACCATTTTGTTTTTCGCAAGTGACAACAGTGTACCAGTTCTAACGCCATGGCAAAAGTTCAAGCAAAGCATGCTAACTGTTCAGTCTTTGGCTGCACAGATGACCACAGAACACTATTTATTATTTTATTGATTTATTTACTGTATATTATGCTGCTGCCACAAAGATCTAATATAAACATGCATTTTTTCCCCCTGCTATTTACTTTCCCATACAAAATGTTTTTGTAACTCATGTGTTTTTAACAAAAACTTGTGTGCATTTGTTTGTTTAAGTGTAATAAGACATGAAAGAGAACTTAGTTTAGTACTTTAGTACACCCGTGTGACAGCAGCTTTCTGTGCACGCTCTTCAGATGCATGCACTCAGAAAACCCTACATCAGATATTTAAACTGATATGACTTGACAATGCATGATTGCAGCTTGCAAACAAATGTTTTTTTAGCAAGGTATGCGAGGTACAAGCTGTAAAGACACAGCCCTATTCTGGAAAAGGGGCGGGGAGCAGCAGCTCATTTGCATTTAAAGAGCCATGCATGAAAACAGCGTGTTGCTGCTTCCACTCAAAATAGGCTTTTGTGTGCATACAAAGTACAGTGAGTGAAAAAAAGAAAAAACATCAGAATTCGAGATAACATTACAATCATTATTAGTATGTGGCTAGGCTTTCAGTTTTATTGCATTTTCAAAGTTAATGTGGCAGTTGCAGCAAATATTATTTGATTTATTTATTCTTGTTAAATTGGTAATGGAAAGCATTTGTGGTCTTCCAGACAGATTATTGCCCATCAAATTTGACCAGAAAACCAAAAACAACTGATTATTATGATTATAGACCATTTAATACACAACATAGTCCAAAATAGTAGCAATTGAGCCCCAAAATAGTACAAATTGGCACAAAGCAAAACTCTAACCAGGAGTTCAGATGAGGATGATTTAACCAACAGACAGCTGTTAGCTGACAACACTCCTCAGCAACAACAGATGACATTAAAGGCCATCTCTGAAGACACAACATGTGTTTTATCAGTCTCATTAAATTAAGTACCACAGCCCATTAAAATGCTGGACTTGGATTTGTCAAACCATAAACACTTTAGTAAACTCACCTTGTGCCAACTCTCTCTGCTCTTTAGTAAAGTTAGCCTGGGACAATCTTTTTTAATTGAATACATTGAGTGTTTTAACCACAACACTTTCAACACCCCATCTTATCTAACTGACAACATGGCAAACAGAATATTTGAACAGGACTACTGCCACTGCCTGAAGAGTGTTGGTGTATATGTCTACCAACCTTTGTTTCCCTTTCCCAACTATCCACCACATGCCTCCTTCCTCCTAGAAGCCATATGGCCACAGATTACTGAACCCCCATTTGAACTCATCCTAAAGCCTTGTGGCTACAATCATACTGATTCTACTGCTTGACTGAGAAAAGAAAAGGATGCTATTCTTAATTTCACATACTAACGTTTAAAGTTTGGGGTCAATACAATTTTTTATTTTTTGTTTTGTCTTTATATCCTTATGAACAAGGACATGTTACATTTCTTAAAAGTGACAGTAATAAGTAATAAGACAATGTTACAAAAAGTATGAATAATGTTATGTTCTATTTCAAATATATACTGTTAAAATATAGAGACACGTATTTTCATGAGTTTGAATTGGTCATAACAAGTAAGGAGTTCTAAAGACTAACCCAATCTAACTGGTAGCCTACTATTTGTTTTTACTGACTACTGTATTAAAACAAATACAGCTGCATCAGAATCATGTTATGCATGAGGCACCATGTGCTCTGTTACTGTCCGTGTTCACTGGTTCCACTCACAGTTTAACACAAGGTAGCAGCCTCTGGAGTCGTACAGTCTGGAAGCTTCTACACACCTGCCAGCTCATTCAGTCCTGTCAGCGAACACATGGAGAACGCCTGTCTGACTCTCAACTACAAAACACTGCATGTTCTTCACATCTCACGAGCCAACAAGCACTTTGAGGTTTACAGCCCAAAATAGCGATTCTGTCTTACTAACACAAACATCTTTGGATTTTTCCAGAATGACTTGACAGGTGTTTTCAAAACGTGTCTTTGTCAGTCGTTCAGAAGGGTACGCTTACAGTAACCTACAGAAAATCTGAGCCGTTCAAGGAAAGAGTTTGACTTCAAGATCATAATATCCTACTGAAATGCTTCAGTAACTGCTTTCCCCGTTTAAAAAAAAAAAAACAGCATATGCTGGTTAGGTTTTGAAGCATGGCTGCTGGTTTGAGCTGGTTTAAGCTCATGTGCTGGTCCTAAGCTGGTCCTAGGCTAGCTCCTGCTCAGGACCAGCACATGACCATCTTAAAGGGATAGTTCACCCAAAAATGAAAATTTGATGTTTATCTGCTTACCCCCAATGAATCCAAGATGTAGGTTACTTTGTTTCCTCAGAAAAACACAAACGAAGATTTTTAACGAAAACCGGTGCAGTCTGCCAGCCTTATCATTGATGTGGATGGGCACCAAACCTTTAAAAGTAAACAAAAACATGCACAGACAAATCCAAATCACACCCTGTGGCTCGTGATGATACATTGATGTCTTAAGACACGAAACGATCGATTTTTGTGAGAAACTGAACAGTATTTATATAATTTTTTACCTTTGATACACAGCCACGTCCATCTGTCATGTGCACGAGTTTGGCATCAGTCACGTCACATGAGCACGCGTTCTGGCGTAGAATACGCAAAAGCCGTAAGGGGAAATCAGTGAAAAGTCCCGGATGAGTTTGCGCAAACTAACGTAATCTTTTAGCTTTAAATCGGTTTAAACAATCAGGATACGCGCAAGTAATTACCATTTTGAATAGCCGCTATACCCACAATCTCTGTGCTCTGTGTAAACAATGAGTGTCGTATACATGCGACAGATCGCTTCCGGCGTTTGCGTATTCTACGACTGAGCGCGTGCACATGTGACGTGACTGATGCCAAACTCGTGCACATTACAGATGGACGTGGCTGTGTATCAAAGGTAAAAAAATGATATAAATACTAGGGATGTTAACCGATGACCGTTTGACCGGTGGTTGACCGTATCAACGTTAACCGGTCAAAGTTGTCGGTAGTCGGTTAAAAAAAAAAAGTGCCGGTGCGTCTTTTACGCATTCTGAAGGTGCCTGTTTTATCAATTGGTTTCATCATGTTGCAGTCTATTAGGCAACATTCCGCATAAGATGGGCTTAGATTTGGAAATACATTACATCTACATTTCAGTGGTAACCGATAAGGTGATGATGATCATCATCTTTCTTTATTATGGTTAGCATAGTCTCGCGTAGCCAGACCTTCAGACTGACGTTCCGTGGGCGTGACGTCTGAGGCTGAGACAATGGTTAGCACTACCTCAACTAAAGCGGCGTCTCTTCGGAGCTGTCATTTTCTTAAATGAGCCGTGGCAATGTTTCAAATGAGCTTCTAACCAAAACAAACGTCTTTATTTTCAAAGCGATCACCTTGTACCCAAACCATTTGAAACTAAGGAGCCATTTGTCCTACGATTACATACAACAAGCTCTTCGGCGCCGCGTTTGCGGGACTCATGTTTCGCGCTGTAGTGGATTTAAAAAAAGTGACGTGAGTGGCAGTGTGTGTGTTTGTGTGTGTGTGTGTGTGTGCGGGAGGCAGAGCGGCAGAGAGATGCGACAGAGTTGCGAAATTGCAGGCGCGGCTCGAAATGGCTGTTATTTCAAATAGCGTACCATATTAAACTAATCGGTTAACCGGTTTCAACCGGCTAATGAGGCTCGGTGGTCGGTCAAGAAATTTTTTAGTTTTCGCCATCCCTAATAAATACTGTTCAGTTTCTGACAAAAACCGATCGTTTCGTGTCTTAGGACATCAGTGTATCATCACGAGCCGCAGGGTGTAATTTGGATTTGTCTGTGCATGTTTTTGTTTACTTTTAAAGGTTTGGTGCCCATCCACTGCCATGATAAGGCTGGCAGACTGCACCGGTTTTCGTTAAAAATCTTCGTTTGTGTTTTTCTGAGGAAACAAAGTAACCTACATCTTGGATGCATTGGGGGTAAGCAGATAAACATCAAATTTTCATTTTTGGGTGAACTATCCCTTTAAAGCAGCTCAAACCAGCAGCCATGCTTCAAAACCTAACCAGCATACGCTGCTCTCTTTCAAAAGGATTTTTACCTAAACATACAGAAACGTTTATCTGCTTGCCAACATGCTATTTTTAGCTGCTTCAAAAAAAAAAAAAAAAAAAAAGCCAGAACTGTATAGCAAAACCATAGAGCCATATTGGTAGTCTAGCTGAACATATGGTTGTCAGATTTTAGTGAGGTCACCTCTAGGGAATGATTCTCCAAACAAACACCCAACAAAGTTAAACAGATTTTGGCGTTCAAAGGCTTGACTTAAAGCTTGACACAAACAAACTTGCCACTTAACGTATTCAAATGTTGCAAAACACTTAAGGTGCAAAAGAAGTGAAAGAAGTAAAACAGGAGGGGGTCACTTCCCAGACGAATGTGAGAGAAGGCCGCGGGGGGTGGGCACAGTGGCAGTGTAATTTACGCAGATGTCAGAGGTGAGCCACTGTAGGAGTGAGACCCCCTCATTCAGATTCATTCATGCACTCTCCGTTCTCATTGAGGACAATGAAATGCACTTACAGGGGGCTCTAATATGTAAATGAAACCCTACACAGGGTACAATTCATCAAGTACCCATGCTTGCCATAAAGACCAATATAGTGATGGCCATCCACAAATGAATGGCTGTTTTCAAAACGATTTACAATGATGCCAATAAGGACTGAAATAGGGCAGTAATGAATGGAAGGATTTTCAATGGAAGCTCTAAATCTGATTATTTTTGGACCCTTCATTGGTAATACATATGGTTTTAGGAGTTTTTTATTTGGTTTAAAGGGATAGCCGAAAATGAAAATTTTAAGTCATTAATTACTCACCCTAATGCCGTTCCAAACCCGTAAGACATTCATTCATCTTCACAAATTAAGATATTTTTGATGAAATCCGAGAGTCTTCGAAAACATGTCTAAAGATTTAAACAGAGAGAATGACTTGCGATTTTTTGCCCAGCCTTACTTATTTGAACCAGAATCTACAAACGATAAACTAAGGGTGTGTTCACACTTGTCATGTTTGGTTTAATTAAAATGAACTCTGGTGCGATTGCGGTGTTAATGCGGTTCATTTGAGTAGATGTGAACGCTGCCATCCGAACCCTGGTGTGCATCAAACAAGCGAAGATAGACAAACTCTGGTGTGATTCAAATGAAATATGAATGCAACACAGACCAAATACTTCTAAACAAGCCAAAAAAGGAAGTAATGACAAGATGTGATGCTATGCGACATGATTTCAGGGGAACAAGAGGTGTATCCAAAACAAAACGAGCAGAGGGCAAACAGAGAAACGTGGAGGTAAAGTGCCTTGTATGAGCTCTTTGTGAGTTCGTAGGTGGTGAAAATAAAATCATATGCACGCAACAATGAGCGTACTTAGTCCAGCAGATGGCATTGCGTTTATTCGACCGATCAGTGAGTGGGTACTTTGATGTCATACACCTGCAGCACCGCTTTAAGTCGAATGTACATTTTCCTTTTGTTTTGAGTGTTCTGTGAGCTCCGTCATAAAATATACGTCATTCAACCCAACCAATCAGGTTGTGAATGTATCACTATGCCTTTAGGATTGGTATCTTTAGGTTTGTTGTCAAAAATGCCAGTGTGGACGCTAAGTGGACCAGGACCAAATGTATCATTTTTGTTTTTGGTCCGGACCAAATGAACCAAACTACAGCCAGAAAGCTCTGGAATTTCATCAAAAATATCATTGTGTTCTGAAAATGAATGAAGATCTTCCGGGTTTGAATCATCTTTAGGGTGAGTGATTAATGACAGAATTTTCTTTTTTCACCAGGGAAATGGTTGTCAGGTCTGTATACAGTAATTTTATTGTCAGACAAGGATTTATCAGTAATATTTTACTGGGGCACAGCTGTATTTAACTGAGACACATGCCCCAGTTAAATAGGTCTAGCAACACCCCCGTTGGAATGTTTGGAAAATGTAATTGAATGATGTCCAACAGTTATATGATTACAGAAGATTACATTTTCAAGGAATTCACAGTGAAAATAAGTTAACCACAACACAACACAGCATTTAAATGCTACACATCTATTCATACTCACAAATGAGATCTGTTGACTTCTTCTCACAAGTCGGGAGCTGAATGAAGTCTAGACTAGACAAAGTCACCTCTATTCTTTTCAGAGAGGTTACGGAAGTCATTACACAAGTCATGACATAATACTGATGCTCAACCCTCTATACAGATCTGGACAGGTTTATATTAATCCATTTGTCTGGCAAAAAAAAAAAAAAAACTTTTTCATGTGTTCTTGGATTTTGCCTGATTATTAAAATGTTAAACTTGACAATCTTTGAATAACAAATGGGACTATGGTTATTAGTGCATAGGAGTTAAGATCACACATAGGCTACACACAAAACTAAATCGTGGACTTTTCTTGTATTTTGTCTAATATAGATGGTCATTTGTTCATTCTGCAACTACCAATTACAATGGACTCAGGCAAGATCACGCACTTTAGACGACCCCAAGAAAAAACTAGCTTCCCTAAGTTTCAACTCCAGTTGTGCTGAGTGAGGTTTGCTGAAAGTGGAACTAGCAGGTTTTTGGTTTGACGGGAACCAATCAATTAAACATAATTAAACGGGATGAGATTGAGAAACAGTTCTCCTGCAAGACTGACAGGGAGAGAGAAAAAAGGGAACAACATCCACTTTGTCAAGTTAACACTGACCATGTTTACATGGAAGTTAATTCATTCTGAATGCTCAGTTGATGTTCTGATTTAAGGTTATGATTAATATGGACATACACTAACAGTCAAAAGTTTCTGAACAGTAAAATATTTCATGTTTTTTTTTAAAGAAGTCTCTTCTGCTCACCAAGCCTGCATTTATTTGATCCAAAATACATCAAAAGCAGCAATATTGTGAAATATTTTTAATATTTAAAATAGACTGCTAATGAAATAAACTGCTTTCTATTTGAATATATTTAAAATGTAATTTATTCCTGTGATCAACGCTTCATTTTCAGCATTATTACTCCAGCATTCAGTGTCACACGATCTTTCAGAAATCATTCTAATATGCTGATTTGCTGTTTAAGAAACATTTATTATCAATATTTCAATAAATAGTACAAATATTTAAAAAAAAAAATGTTTTACCATTTTTTCTTTACTTTGGATCAAATAAATGCAGGCTTGGTGAGCAGAAGAGACTTCTTTAAAAAACATTAAATATTTTACTGTTCAGAAACTTTTGACTGGTAGTGTATAGTAGAGCCCTGAGCCATTTTTTTATTTATATTGTCAGACAGCTAAAACATTTTACAAAATGTGTTAAATCAGCTGCACAAAGGGATTGGCATGCTGAAAAGATTTGTCTATTCTTATTTTTGTTGAATGATAAATATAGCCTACTTAAAAATCATCATATTACAGTTCTTTTTTTTTTTAAGAATTGTATATATTCTATTAATATTAATAATATTGTATTCTATTGATGTTGATTTTGATAGTAATATTCTAATCTGTATTCTACCTCAATTGATCATTGTTTGGAAAATATGTCTTGTTCTGACAATAAACCATAAATAATAATTAACTATCTGGTTTTTCTTTCATTAAGGAGAAAACATCTGCCTTTAATATTGATAGATATAAAGATTTGACATTTATCGTAATAATTATCGATATCGACTGATATGAAAAAAATTATCGTGATACATTTTTTTTGCCATATCGCCCAGCCCTAATAGGCTACAGAGTTTCATTTTTTTACAGTTTCGATTGTTGGTGTGCCTTGTGATTTTTTTTCAATTAAAAATGTACCTTGGCTCAAAAAAGGTTAAAAAACACTGGTGTATACTACCTTGAAAAGTTTGTGTCAGTAATATATTTGTAAAGAAATGTATTCAGCAAGGCTGCATTAAATTGATCAAAAGTGACAGTAAAGACATTCATGATGTTTATGATGCAAAAATGCCTAAATTCTGGTTAATAACAGAATATTATTGTGCTTGCAGACACTATTGTGAAATGATTGACTCTTTTTGTCACTGGTTTTTGCAAGGGTGAAATAGTAGATTTCACCCTTGTAGACAGCCTCAAACTATAAATTCATGAAAAAGCAGGGGGGAAACTTTAGCAATGCCAACACTGCTGTAAGTGTTCAAACTCTGTGCACATCCTTGGAAATTCAAATGTCTCCATTCATCTCTGAACTTTAACCGTCCTTTGTTAAACAGATAGTTTTCTATGAAATGGGCTGTCTTTCCTTACTTCTCGCTTAACGGTACAACGTAAGATGTACAGATATAATCCTCCAGAAGAGAATTTGATCTAGATGGGGCGGGTTGGTTCAGTCCTGTGGTCTCCCCGCTGGATGAGCCATGCATTGCTGTTGGGCGGAGTGCCAGATGCTGTCCAGCTTAACCCAAAAACAACAAATGTACCACAACCCACTGACACTCCCCTGCTCCCAGTTTCACCATTCTCTTTGGGACACACCATTACAGTCTCTCTTTTTTAGACTTTACACATTGCTGTTCACTTTTTCCAGGGCGACCACTCTGCTTCAGTGCACTAGGCTGCAGCTGAGGGTTCATGTGTTCTAAGATTTTGAATGTATAAAGCATTAAGAAGAAAAAAACGTTTTCTATAGCTACAATAAAGTGACCAAATAGAGAAACCAAGCAGGTCAGCAGCATTTAAATGAACTGTGGACTTTAACTATATTTGTGACCCTGGACCACAAAACCAGTTACAAGGGTAAATATTTTTTAAACTGAGACTTATACATCCTCTGAAAGCTGAATAAATACGCTTTCCATTGATTTATGGTTTGTTAGGATATGACAATATTTGATCAATAAACAACTGTTTGAAAATCTGGAATCTGAGGGTGCAAAAAAATCTGAATATTGAGAAAATCGCCTTTGAAGTTGTCCAAATGAAGTTCTTAGCAGTGCATATTACTAATCAGAAATAAAGTTGTGATATATTTATGGTAGGAAACTTACAAAATGTTTATAGAACATGATATTTACTTAATATCCTAATGATTTTTGGCATAAAAGAAAAATTTATAATTTTGACCCATACAATGTATTTTTGTCTATTGCTACAAATAAAAGAGTAGTTCACTTTCAGAACAAAAATTTACAGATAATGTACTCACCCCCTTGTCATCCAAGATGTTCATGTCTTTCTTTCTTCAGTCGTATAGAAATTATGCTTTTTGAGGAAAACGTTACAGGATTTTTTTCCATATAATGGACTTCTATGGTGCCCCCGAGTTTGAACTTCCAAAATGCAGTTTAAATGCAGCTTCAAACGGCTCTAAATGATCCCAGCCGAGGAAGAAGGGTCTTATCTAATGAAACGATTGGTTATTTTCTAAAATCTTTTACAATTTATATTAGGGATGCTCATATTGACCGTTTAACCGTTAACCGACAGTAAGAATTTTAACCGATTATTACTATCAGTTAAACGGTTTAAAAGGGTTTTTTTCTATTCTTTTTTTTTTTACGTTTGCTGCATGGTGAAAGAAATAATGCTATTTGTAAGTTATCCGTTTACTCACGCGCAGTGTGGCTGTACAGACATATTTTGCTTCACCTTTACTTAGTAAACTGATGTAGTATATGCAACTCAATGGCAAGTGGCGTTATTGGGTTATCAGAGAGTGAATCCGTGAGTGAATGTATTCAAATTCTGAATGAATTATAGTCTAGAAAGTGCGCAATAGGCGCTCCCGTTACAATCACTGGAAAGCTATCACTCATCCTAGAGTAGTTCATCGCAATCTCATAAACTTATTAAAAAGTAATAAAATAACCTTTACACTGCACAATTAATCTCTTATTTATATAATGCCAACACTTTCTTTGTTTTAATAAGAGAGTTCGCGAAAGTGTAGAAGTCAGCAAAACTGAAACTGGCACTTTGGTTGGTGAGTGGATTGTAACATAGCCTCCTGTGATTGGCCACAGTGATAATCAAATCAACATACATGTCTGTGATTGGCTATTGCTGAACGCTGTAAAACACGCGCTTCTCCTCACGCATATGACAGTGGATGGAAGTCCCGAACCGCAAATTGAAAGGGTTTTTGTGATGGTGTTTTTTTCGCGGATCTAAGAGTTAACAGGCAGCGGTCCTGCCTATCCGTACAGCATGTGGACATGTTAAAAACTAGGCACACTGAGGTATTGGCTGGCCTGCTATATATTTTTATGTCCGACGAGAAGAATAAGACCGGTACAGTTCTTCAAAGCGCATAAAAGGATTCAGTGTGTTTTAGTTTTGTCATCTTTTATAGGTAGTTATTTAATTTATACATATTTAGTGTAGGCCTATTTATATTATTCTTTTTTTTCATTCAGATTTTCTCTGTTCTCAGAACCGCTGCTGATGCGTGATAATTTAAGTATATGTCAATACAGTTGTTTTTGTTGCTCTGTATGCTGCTGTTTGCACGTTAAAATAAAACATTTGTTTGTATTTTTAATGTATCATCACAGATACTCGTGCATTCTATTTTTATTTTAAACTAATTTATTATTCTAATTGTATCAGTTAACGGTTAATGTTCGGATAACGAGCAGCGGTTGTCGGTCAGGAAAATTAACCGAAATGAGCATCCCTAATTTATATACTTTTTTAATCTCTACACAGAGTACACATAGAGCTAGACAAGATGAGCACTTGAGGTTAAAAAGTATACAAACTGTAATTTTTTTTTAGAAAATAACATCGTTTTGCTAGATAAAACCCTTCTTTCCTCGGCTGTGATCGTTTAGAGCCCTTTGAAGCTGCATTTTGGAAGTTCAAACTCGGGGGCACCATAGAAATCCATTATATGGACAGAAATCCTGAAACGTTTTCCTCAAAAAAACAAACTTTCCTTACGACTGAAGAAAGAAAGACATGAACATCTTGGATGACAAGGAGGTGAGTACATTATCTTTAAATTTTTGTTCTGAAAGTGAACTACTCCTTTAAGACTGGTTTTGTGGTCCAGGGTCACATTTTTGTTCACAGGGAACAAAATAAATAACTATCATATGAATTTTAGACTATAATAACAAAAAAAGATCATGTGACAGTTTTTTTAGCCGATAACCTTTAAGATGGAAGATGACTAATAGTTTGCTAACATTTTAGGCTTCTGGTTTGGATATTTTTCAATTTCCATATGACTCTTACAGCGAATTACAACATAACTGGGAATTTAAGAATAATAAAAATATGAATGAAGTTTTAGCATCATGATCAGCTTACTTTTTGTTTCTTAGCTAACATGGTACATCTGAAAGTGCATACTGCATTTAATGTAGACAATAAGAAGCATGTCATTGTGTACATTAGATCATTGGGTATTTTTTCTTTTCCCAGAGGTATAGGAACAATGGTACAATGGTAGTGTGAGGTCTAAATGCTGACTGCCATGACTGACAACAGTGTGTAATTCTCCCACCTAAGCGGAAACAGACACAAACAAAGGGAGGAGACTTACTCACACATGTGAACGCTTCACACGGAGCACATAACTGTCAGCTAAACAGTGACATGCACAGTACAGAGATGAATTAAAACACAGGTAATGCATGCTCACAGTTAAGGTGAATGGATGTGTGAACTGAGCACACAATATGGACAGCCACTATGCCCATAGGTTGCTGCCAAAATTGTGCATCAATATATTAGATTTTTTTCATCATTTTTAAGTGGGTATTTGAACTTATGCCAGGGCTACAGTTTTGGATGTAGGACAATATAACTAATTTCTTCAACAGCATTCTTCTATATGCGTTGTTGTAAAATAACATGCTTTATTATTATGAGTAATAGTAATTAATTGCATGATATGACTGATCATGGTGGCACCCATGGGAGCGACCTACTCCATGCAGAACAAAACTTTTTTTCTTCAAGAAGACATGTAATGTACATCATTTTAACCATATTTCTCACGTGTTTATAGATAGATAGATAGATAGATAGATAGATAGATAGATAGATAGATAGATAGATAGATAGATAGATAGATAGATAGATAGATAGATAGATACTGCATGCACAAATTAGCTAAAATACATCAAAATAGCCAGCGCTAAAAACTGACTGTTAACTCTCTTTGAAAGTAGGCAGCTCCACAAATGTAAGTTAAATGACTTCATAGAAGAAAAAAAGGTTGTTTTTTGTCATTATAATAACAGACACAGTAACATGCTCTTGTTTGGTATGTATAAATCAGGATAGATGTCCGTAAGTCAACATTTCTCCATGAATGTCCAGGCACAGCCAGTCACAAGGCAAAAAATGCAATAGGAGTTTAGTCAAGGAAGACTAAGGGAATTCAATGAAGCTGTAAACTAACGTTACATAAACTAAAACTTACCAGAGGTGCAGCTGCATTAAAAACGAGTTAGCAGACTGTATTTTCATGACCAGAAGAAATTGTAATCCAAATCAATGAAAACCGTTGCGCTTCACAAGTCGAGTCCTTTAGAAACGCCTAAAGTGATCTGAGAGAAAAGGTACCACGTGCACACCAAACAGCTGAGGCGTTTCGTCTGTGTGTTATTGTAAAAAAAAATCGCCTCCCTTTTGGTCAAAACTTTGACAACTCTTTCACAAAGGATGGAGCAGTAATAGTAAAGGCTCAGTTTTAACACATGCATGCGATTCGCCGTGGGGAATGACGCAGGGAGTGGGCGGAGAAACGCCGCTGCTTCTTTTCTGCTGCTGTTTAATTAGCTGCTGCTGGATCTGTCTATAAACACAGAGCAGTTGTTAAATGCCTTGTGGTAAATTGATCTTTCAGAGCCATATTTGGCAGTTTTAAGCTTTGAAACGATTTCAAGTGGAATTACAATTTTATATTCAAACCGAGAGCGCCCTTAATTCATCTTCAGAACACAAATTAAGACATTTTTGATGAAATCCGAGAGTTTAGGCCCTCCATAGATAGCAAGTATCCTACTACCCCAGCTGAAAAAAACAGCATATGCTGGTTAGGTATGTTTTGGTGCTGGGATGCTGGTCCTCTGCTGGTTTATGCTGGTCCTTTGCTGGTTTATGCTGGCTATTTGCTGGTTTATGCTGGTCCTTTGCTGGTTTATGCTGGTCCTTTGCTAGTTTATGCTGGCCCTTTGTTGGTTTATGCTGGTCCTTTGCTGGTTTATGCTGGCCCTTTACTGGTTTATGCTGGTCCTTTGCTGGTTTATGCTGGTCCTTCGCTGGTTTATGCTGGTCCTTTGCTGGTCTATGCTGGCCCTTTACTGGTTTATACTGGTTCTTTACTGGTTTATGCTGGTCCTTTGCTGGTCTATGCTGGCCCTTTACTGGTTTATACTGGTTCTTTGCTGGTTTATGCTGGTCCTTTGCTGGTCTATGCTGGCCCTTTACTGGTTTATACTGGTTCTTTGCTGGTTTATGCTGGTCCTTTGCTGGTTTATGCCGGCCCTTTACTGGTTTATGCTGGTCCTTTGCTGGTCTATGCTGGCCCTTTACTGGTTTATACTGGTTCTTTGCTGGTTTATGCTGGTCCTTTGCTGGTTTATGCTGGTCCTTTGCTGGTTTATGCTGGTCCTTTGCTGGTTTATGCTGGTCCTTTGCTGGTCTATGCTGGCCCTTTACTGGTTTATACTGGTTCTTTGCTGGTTTATGCGGGTCCTTTGCTGGTTTATGCTGGCTATTTGCTGGTTTATGCTGGTCCTTTGCTGGTTTATGCTAGCCATTTGCTGGTTTATGCTGGTCCTTTGCTGGTTTATGCTGGCTCTTTGTTGGTTTATGCTGGTCCTTTGCTGGTTTATGCTGACCCTTTACTGGTTTATGCTGGTCCTTTGCTGGTTTATGCTGGTCCTTTGCTGTTTATGCTGTCCCTTTACTGGTTTACGCTGGTACTTTGCTGGTTTATGCTGGTCCTTTGCTAGTTTATGCTGGCCCTTTGTTGGTTTATGCTGGTCCTTTGCTGGTTTATGCCGGCCCTTTACTGGTTTATGCTGGTCCTTTGCTGGTCTATGCTGGCCCTTTACTGGTTTATACTGGTTCTTTGCTGGTTTATGCAGGTCCTTTGCTGGTTTATGCTGGCTATTTGCTGGTTTATGCTGGTCCTTTGCTGGTTTATGCTAGCCATTTGCTGGTTTATGCTGGTCCTTTGCTGGTTTATGTAGAGATGCACCGATCTGGATTTTGGGGGCCGATCACCGATCACCGATCACCAAAAGCAGTATCTGCCGATCCCGATATTACCGATCACAGCGTCAAATCCATAAATTCTTCAATATTGTTGTCTCATGTACAAACATTGACATTGTATTATTAAAAAGTAGGAAATGAGAAAGTATCATGAATTGACCAGTTTTATTGCAGGCTGAGGCAAATTTCAATATTGAACACTCTCAAGACTCTCAGACAACTTGGACTCAGCTTACATAGAGTAAGTGTTGCTTACTATCTTAAACTGTCTTTTGGCAGTAATTATGTACAACACAACATTTCACTCTTTTAGAGCTGACACAATTTGTAAACTATGAACCTTAGTTTTTCTGTGGAAAAAGTTAAATCTAATAAAAGAGTTAAATCTTAAAATAAAAAAATGATTGTGCAAAACACACATGTGCACCATAATAAACATTTAACTCTCAGGAGGCTCTTTCTTAAAATCACAATTTAGAGTTTAGCAACAAGCTTTTTGTGGAAAAATAAAATAAATATGCCATACATATGCATATACACATACATATACATATACAGGGTGCAATTTGTGAAAAAAAAAAACAGAAGGGGGGGATGCTTTTAGAAACTTTTTTTTCTCTCTCCATAGGGAGAGGTTGACCAAACTGTTACTGTAATCTGTTAACAACGCGCATTATACCCGTCTTTTTAGGCAAGAACCAGATAATGAGTGTCAGGTCATGCATTTTTTTTAATATGACAGAAGCTGTATTATGTGATCACAATTTAATAAAAACATTGTATTAATAGTAATGGTTTAATTTCAAACAACGAATACATTTTATAGAGAAGGTGAGCAAAGTATCAACGGAGCTTTTTGGAAACTCAGAATCAGTAAACCACTGCGTCGCAAAAAGATTCACTGTTTTGAAGCGCTCCAATCGGATCGCGAATCATTTGATTCAGTACGTTCAACTTCAAAGCGCGTATGGCGAATCATTTGATTTAGACGCCTTTAAAGCGCTTATTGCAAATAATTTGATTTAGATCGGGACGTAGGAGCGGCTTCGCGGGACGTTTTATCCCCACCGTGGATAAAAATAATTCAGCAGAGGCAGGGATGCATAGACCAGAGGGGAGGAAATCCCCTCACCGGCGACGTCATCTTCAGTGTTAATGCGTTGTAGAGACAGCCGCGCCCATTAGGAGACCCTAGTCTGAGAAGTGGGAATGCGTGCTCTGGCGGCTGTTTGTTGTTGTAAACGTCATCTGATCGGCCTGCTCTGATCTATTTTGAGAACTCCGATCAAAACCGATAGCGCCCCTATCGGTCGATTGCGATCGGATGCCGATCGATCGGTGCATCTCTAGGTTTATGCTGGTCCTTTGCTGGTTTATGCTGGCTCTTTGTTGGTTTATGCTGGTCCTTTGCTGGTTTATGCTGGTCCTTTGCTGTTTATGCTGTCCCTTTACTGGTTTACGCTGGTACTTTGCTGGTTTATGCTGGCCCTTTGTTGGTTTTTGCTGGTCCTTTGCTGGTTTATGCTGGCCCTTTACTGGTTTATGCTGGTCCTTGACCAGCAACATGACCATCATAAACCAGCAAAGGACCAGCATTAACCAGCTAAAACCAGCATCCCAGCACCAAAACATACCTAACCGGCATATGCTGTTTTTTCCAGCAGAGGCGTTCAAGGCCCAGAAAGGTAGTAAGAACATAAAAAAAGTCCATGTGACATCAGTGGTTCAATCGTAATTTTATGAAGCTACAAGATTTTTGTGTGTGCAAATACAAAACCTTCATTCAACAATTCTTCCTCTGCCATTTTGGAGAGTATCATGATGCATGCACACACTTTCCTCGCATGTAAACAATGCATGCTGCTAATGTAGAACATGCATACACCACGTTTCGTTTACATTTAGAGGAAAGTGCGAAGATGCATCATGATAATCTCCAAAATGGCGCTAGGGTGACACAGAGGAGATGAACTGTTGAATAGTTTTTTTTTGTTTGTTATTGCACAAAAAGTATTCTCCAAGCTCCATAAAATTATGATTGAACCACTGATGTCACATGGACTATTTCTGAGCCTTCAATATAGAAAGACCCTTGCTGTCTATGGAGGGACAGAGAGCTCTTGGATTTCATCAAAACTATCTTAATTTGTGTTCCAAAGATGAACGAAGGTCTTACGGGTTTGGAACAACATTAGGGTAAGTAGTTAATTATAGAGTTGTAATGGTTGGGTGAAATAACCCTTCAAATGTCTGGATTGTGTAATGTTAATGGGTAACGACTTTCGAACAGTTGATATATTTTTTACTGTATTCTGTTGTGTGATTAAATATAACAGCAAAAATATGAATCATAACCACTGGGAATCCCCAGTTGAGTTTTGTCTGGGCATGGCAAATCAGATCATAAAAACAAGAGTTAAGACTCTCAACTCCTTTTCGGACCAGACTTGCCCTGCCTTTAGTCTCATTCAGTATTCTCACAAACAGTATCACATGCCTAGAAGCTTAAATACACAAAATACCTTGTTAAAAGCAGCAACGCTTTTGTGAGGAACTGTATGTTCCTCAGAAAAAGTATGAAGTGAATTCTTTTTCAGGGCTGGGAGGAAATTTCAAGACTGTTTGTATCAAACAGGAACATGAAAAATGTCCAAGAACAAAAACTACTGTGATATTTTCGTTTGCTCTCAAACACAATTGCATGTGAACATCTCTGTTTATGATTGAAATGCTGATTCCAAATGTTATGATTAGCACAGGGGCTGTGGATTTGTTTGCTTTGATTTTACTTGATTAGAGTTGTGTCTCATATCACCATAAAATTGGTCACTATGTATTTATTCTCGTTACGTAAACTGATTGGAAATGGAGAATCAAGTCATAAAATAGTTTGTGTTCAAACTTTGGCTTTTTCTACATACTGTATTGTGAAGGCTGTCTACAGATGAAGTATTGTACTCTTCAACAGCAGGAGTCCATAGAAACAATGAGGTACACACAGGCATTCTTGGGCCCAGGTGGTTTTGATTTGGGAGGCGCTTATGTGCCTTTAGGTCATTTATTATTTCAAGGGAAGTGAAATTAACTATGAAGACAATGTTGCACTTTCAGACTGCTGGACACCCACAGATTGACCGCTGGTCCTGCCAAATCAAGGAGAGACATTGGAATAAATGTAAACAGAAAGGAAAATTGGTCAAATGGAATAGACATTAGTGCAGTAGAAAACTGAATAGATAGTCTTCAGAGAGTACTTACCCTTGCATTTAGCTAAACTTCCAAATTTTAGAATATTGAAAACAATTAATTTAACACAAAGCAATCTCCCCCAATGAGTTCATGCTGTGTACCTACTCCTTAAAGGGGTCAACGGATGCAAAACGAACTTTTGCATGTTGTTTGAACATTAATGTGTGTTGGCAGTTTGTGTACACAACCACCCTACAATGATAAAAATCCACCCAGTGGTATTTTTTTAATCTTTAAAAGTAATATCCCCTTTTTAAAATCAGGTCATTCTCAGCTTCATGTCGTTGTGACGAAACACAGTTGATTGACATGAGCGTCTTACCTTAGACCCGCCCTCACCGAGCTGAAACAGTCCGAATACGATTGCCATTGTGTCGACTCAGGTGCAGAGGAAGACTCTAATTGAGCGATTGAGGTGTTCTGTTGTTGGATGTAATAATGAACATAGCAGTAGTCATTTACTCCCGACATCTGAGCCGCTTAAGAGGCAGAGGACAAATTACTTTGGTTTTTAAAAGGAAAGCGCCTATCCCGATCTACATATGCATCTATGTTCGTGTGAATCCTTCGTGATGCAGCTTCACCCACAGCAGAAGTGAGTATAAGGGTTTTTTTATGCATCTTTGCAAATGGCTTTTCTTAATAATGTGCTTATTTGCAAGTTTCACCGATAAACGTGGCTAAAGTAAACATTACAGCTCATAATCCCTCAGCAGAGAGGGGCGGGGCGAGCAGAGCTCATTTGCATTTTAAGGGCCCATGCGATAAAATGAGCTGATATTTTGCAGAGCTGATTTTGACAAGGTAAAAGGGTGTTTTTTTACAGTACTATTGAGAATTTTTAACCAAAGTATATTAGAGACTTTTCATTAAGACCCTAAAGAATCATATGAACTTGTGGAAAATGGGCATCCGATGACCCCTTTAAGTAGAAACTAAAGAATGAGAGTCTTCTTGGTTATGTCTGCATAACTTTCCACGTTTCAATTCTTCAAGACAAATTTACTCCATTAGAAAGTTTTGGCTTGCAGCAATGATCAGGTCATACCACAAATATTCAATTGGATTAATGTCTCAGCTCAGACTGAACCTTTCTAGAATTATAAGCTTGTTAAAACCATTCCATCATACTTTTTTGTGCGTGTGTGCTTTTTATCATCTAGCTCGAATGTGAATATTCAGTCAAATCCAGAGCATGCTGCTGCCATCAAGTCTGATTTTAAGGATATATGGTTTTACCAGGTGGTTTGTGGTAAACATCTTTAGTCTATTGACTAAACCACAATTTTCTTCCTAAACATTTCTCCTTCAGGATTTTGCCACTTGTCACATTTTGTCAAAAGTTTACATACACCTTGCACAATCTGCAAAATTATTTTACCAAAATAACAGCATAAAAATGCATGATATTTTTTTAGTACTGACCTGGTTAAGATATATTTTACATAAAAAAAAGTTTTCATATAGTCCACAAGAGAAAATAATAGTTAAATTTATAAAAATGACCCCATTTTAAAGTTTACATACACTTGATTCTTAATACTGTGTTGTTACTTGAATGATCTACAGCTGTTTTGTTGTTGTTGTTGTTTAGTGATAGTTGTTCATGAGTCCCTTGTTTGTCCTGAACAGTTAAACTGCCCACTGCTCCTCAGAAAAATCCTTCAGGTGCCACAGATTCTTTGATTTTTCAGCAGTTTTGTGTATTTCAACCCTTTCCAACAATGACTGTATGATTTTGAGATCCATCTTTTTACACAGAGGACAACTAAGGGACTCATATGCATGCATTACAGAAGGTTCAAATGCTCACTGATGCTTCAAAAAGAAACATGATGCATTAAGAGCCGGGGTGAAAACTTTTTGCATTTGAGGATCAGGGTAAATTGTCTTCTGGGAAACATGCAAGTATCTTCTGTAGCGTCTGAAGGGCAGTACTAAAGGAAAAAAATATGATATTATATGAAATATAATATGAAGTATGAAAAATTTACACATCTTCATTCTGTTCAAAAGTTTTCACCCTTGGCGCTTAATGCATCACGTTTTCTTCTGAAGCATCAGTGAGTGTTTGAACCTTCTGTAATAGTTGCATATGAGTCCCTAAGTTGTCCTCGGTGTGAAAAGATGGATTGAACTACTATTTTCTTTTTTGGACTATATGTAAAAGTCTTTTATGTGAAATATTTTATTCAGGTCTAAAAAAAAATTACATGCATTTTGCATGCCATTTTAAATATTGTTTTGTCATTTTTTGAAAATCACGATCTAATAAGTTTCAGAGGAAAAAATATATTGACTGATTGATTGAGTGTAAATATTAATGTTCAGTGTCTAAATGTCAACATTTTTAAAATCAAATTCTATAAAGTGGACTATAAAGTACATTCTGATCTGTTGTTAGTTTTGAAACTAACATTGATTTTTATTTTGCAATCACAGGACTATAAGGTCTCCATAAGAGCTTTGCCAAAACAGATAAACATTTTATAAATATTTTTGGTGTTGGTAGGTTACAGCAGATAAGAGGTTACTGTGTATCTAATCTTCACAACACATATTTCACAACATTGCCTAGATTCTTATCTGTGATGCAAACAGGAGCCAGTGTCACATTTGCGGGCTGACTTGATTATAAGCAGCTCTTTCTTATCTATAAATCATCGACCACATTTTTATGAAGTTCCAAGTTAATATTCAGAGAAAGTCGGCGAGTATAACAGAATCTTGTCAGCTGACAGAGTGGACTGTGTTTTCAATCAGCAAAGATGCTGGATAAGTCAACATAATCACATGGTTCCAAGCCTCAACATTTCCCGGCGGGAATATGCACGTCAAACACTTTCCCTTTAAGGAAAAGACAGAATTTTACATAACTATGAGTCATCACTGACAATGCCAGAGCAACATGTTTCAACCACATTGAAGGATTGAAGGTGGTTCGCTCCTGACCTTTTGGCTGAGCATTTTCTCTCAGTGTTAAGAGATGAGCTCAGATGAAATATTAATGCAGTGAGGCTATTGCGCAGGCAGACACGATACAACCTTCCACCACAGCTGGCCAGATGGCCAAACGTCTGCAGGAACCAGACAGCACACCGGGCCAAGCACAAGAATAGAACAGACACTCAACACTTATATTGTTTGTAAACAAACATCCACTGCTATGACCGAACATGACTAAAAAATGACAAAAAAAGAGAAGTGTGTAAATACAAGAACCCTGAGAAACCCTCTTCACTAATGCGGGATAAAACTGTTTACTCTCAACAGGGTAAACACAAACTCATTCTCAATGAGCGTTTCCACTCTGGGGTTTTGTCTTCTAGCATTATAGCAATGATTTATACATACAAATGCATAGTCAGCAATCTAGAAGGCAACATATCTTAATTTAAATAGCTGAGTTGTATAAGTAGTTGTATAAGTTTACTAAGATTTCAATATGACTCTATGGTATAACAGACAAACTCTAAATGCTTAACTTTAGGTGTAAATATCTCTGCACACTACAATGAGACCAAGTCCGACATGCTGTAGCTGCAATGGCTTTATCTATACCTCGTTCACATGTTTGGGATTAGATAAGACTTAAAAAAAAAAAAAAAAAAAAAAAAAATCAGCAAGGATGCATCAGCATATTAGATGCAGCAAATCAGCATATTAGAATGATTTCTGAAGAATCATGTGACACTGAAGACTTTGCCATCACAGGAGTATGTTAAAATAGAATTTTTTTTTTCAATTGTACAATTGTTCAATTGTTTTCAAATAAATGCAACCTTGCTGAAAATATGAGACTTCTTTCCAACACGCTACCAACTCCTTTTGAACAGTAGTTCTGCTGTGTGCACACCAAACGCGAAGCGAATATTCTCATCATTTTACAGCGTGTGCACACCAAAAACAAATCTAATTTTCTGAGCGAGAAGATATTCAGAAAATATTGCAAATATTTAATGAACGATTTGATTGACAGCAATGGTTTTTGAGGCAAAGTTGTTCAGAATGAGGAGATCTATCATATGATATGAAGATATAGTGTATATGTGAATATATGTACGTCTTATTGCAATTTTAGTACTTTTACAATAGAAATATCATGTTTTTGACACTATTTTAACTGTGATAGCGCCATCTATGGTCCGATCTCAATTAAACTTTGCATGCTTGTTAAGAGTCATTTTCCACATGTTTTCACCAATTTTCGTAAAGTTTTGTAGTTTTTGTTTAGGTTTTATAAGCTTTTGGGTGTATGTGGCCACGCCCCTTTTCTAAATGACCTTGTTATAGCTAACCAAAGAACAAAATTCAACATTTATTTGATAATTACTGATCTAGAGAGTCTGGAGAACTGCGCTGCAGTGGTTTGATCGAGATTGGGCAAAAAAAAAGAAAAAAAAAACCTAGGACTAGTTTGGAAAAGTAGGTTTTTAACATAATTGTGAATATTTAATGAATGATTTGATTGACAGTAATGGTTCTTGAGACAAAGTTGTTCAGCATGAGGAGATCTATCAAATGTATGAATAAAACTCGTTAGCGCCAACTAGTGGCGGATTTCTTTCAAAAGACCTTTAGGGCCATGAGTTGAACATGGCCATAGAGCATAGAGCGTTTTTGTACACTGTTGCGCACGAAAATCTAAATTTCAACTTTTCTTTTTATAATTATTGATATTCAGTGTCCAGAGAATATTTCTGCACTGGTTTGGTTCCGATCGGACAAAAAACCTATTACTAGTTAGCAAAAGTAGGTTTCTCCACTTTTGTTTGTGCTGACCCAAGGAATGCAACAATGTACATTTTTTGAGTCTACGACAAAATGGTGTATGAGCTACGGGCAATTTTTTTTTTGCGCTATAGCGCCCCTGTAAGGCCGATTGGGGCGAGCCTTTGTCAGAATGTCCCCTCAGGGAGCTCTACCTTTTGGCCAAGTTTCAAGTCTCTAGTGCTTACGGTTTGGTCTGCACGATCAGTTTTAGCGGAGAAAAAAAATTAAAATAATTAAAAACCCTACAACTACAATAGGGTTTCAGCACTATGTACTGGAACCCCTAATAAAAAACATTTTCTGATACAACCAGATGTGTCAATAAACTCTTCGCTGATTGGCTTGGGCAACAACTAATCACGTGAATTTTCGCATTTGCGCCAATTTGCATTGACTTTGCATGTAATCTACTCACACAAATAATTACATTTGCTTTTGGTGTGAACATATTTACATGAATTTTACATCTCCTAAAAAGACAAAAGCTTGTTTTAGTACAACAATCTAACTTATAGTGTATGTAGATTCATTCAATTTTTGACATTTGTCTGAATTTGTCTCCGATATGTGAGTACTTCAACAATTTGATGAATATCGTGCTGTTGCTTTTTTTTTTTTTTTTTACAAAATAAATAACAGATGATGTTTGAGGCACTTTCAAGACCATAGTTTATTCATGATAATAAGAAAGTATATACATTGGGGTCCCTTTATATTGAGTCCTAAAGCTACACACATGATTTTAATTTTCTTCCACTCTGTGACACTTTTCTGACACTTCAAAAATCCCGTCTTAAGTCAACGCTTCCAAACAATTGGAGGATTTCCCAGACCATCGCTACATACAATTAACTATTGTGAAGCAAGCATTTGCCATCGTGAAAGAAACAAAGAGCAAAACAAAAGCATGTTGATTTTTAAATTATTGCTATAAAACCGAATAAAAATCAACAGGATGACAATAAACAAACATTGAAATATGATGACTGAACAAAGGCTTTCGCAACATATCTTCATAGTGTAAAAAACTAAATTAAGACATGCTTGTGCTAGCGTTTACATGCCAGGCAAAAATAAAGACTGATACAGAGTTTGCTCATATGGTACGCAGCATGAATACATAAGAAACTATATACAGATTAAACTAGATCCTGACAAAATGCCAATCCATCCTACCGCCCAATCAGCTAATGATAATAAAATACTATCAAAAATATACTGACTCGAGAAAATGGAGGAATCTGCTTTTACATATAAAAGTCACATTTTAGGTTATGATTTCTTTTTAATCCCATGCTTTTTTAGAGATGAGAGCACATGAAATGAAAATGACATTCAAAACTCCCTTCAAATCTTGAAGACTTTTGCAAACTTGTATTTATCAGTGGAAAAAGATCTAAAGAAAATGAAGCTGTATGCCACACATATTTATTTTCAGAAAGGGCATCTAGAACTCTTGCGGTTCTCGAATTTAGTTTCTGGTAGGCATATTCAAAGGGTATGAGGCCTCTGAGGAACAACCAATTTCTGAATCTAGCTCCATTAATGCCACGTCACAAAGAGCTACAGTACATACTGCACCTTGAGAGCTATGCATCCTGTAACCTCAGGCACATAAAAGGACATTTTAAATCAATCTCTAAGTAACAACAGAAATCTCATGAGGAATCACCACAATAAATGTGTGAAGAGGTAGAGTTTGAAGTTGTGGGGTGTTCATGGAGAGAACTGGAGGGAATGGTAATTAATGGATTAAAAAAAAAAAAAAACAGAAATTCCTTATAATACACCCATTAAATATTAGACAGGTCATCTAACAGCTTAAAATTTCCTTAAAGGAGTAGTTCACTTTCAGAACAAAAATTTACAGATAATGTACTCACCCCCTTGTCATCCAAGATGTTCATGTCTTTCTTTCTATAGTTGTAAAGAAATTGTTTTTTGAGGAAAAAGTTCAGGATTTCTCTCCATATAATGGACTTCTATGGTGCCCCCGAGTTTGAACTTCCAAAATGCAGTTTAAATGCAGCTTCAAAGGGCTCTAATTGATCCCAGCCGAGGAAGAAGGGTCTTATCTAGCGAAACGATCGCTTATTTTCTAAAAACATTTACAATAGATATACTTTTTCATCTCTAAACAGAGTACACACAAAGCTAGACAAGACGAGCATTTGAGGTTAAAAAGTATATGAATTGTAATTTTTTTTTTTTTTTTTTTAGAAAATAACCAATCATTTTGCTAGATAAGACCCTTCTTTCCTCGCCTGTGATCGTTTAGAGCCATTTGAAGCTGCATTTTGGAAGTTCAAACTCTGGGGCACCATAGAAGTCCATTATATGGAGAGAAATCCTAAAATGTTTTCCTCAAAAAACCTAATTTCCTTACGACTGAAGAAAGAAAGACATGAACATCTTGGATGACAAGGGGGTGAGTACATTATCTGTACATTTTTGTTCTGAAAGTGAACTACTCCTTTAAATTTGCATTTACTAGCAATCAAAATTCAGTTTGATTCCTTTGTTTCAATAGTGTGAATGTGACACACTTGCCACAAACTACTAATCGGTTAACACGACAGGATTGATAACCTTTTTGGTTTCTTCTCAGGCTCAATTATTAGTGTGAAAACAAATATGGTACACAGCAGGGTACTTTATTTTTGTTGAGCATCTGTTGAGTCGTACCATACTCAGATGAGTCAATTCCAATTAAATGTAGGAAAACTGTTGACAAAAGATGGAAAAACTAAATCCTTGCCTAATTTTCCAATTGTAAAATCCGTTTCCCAACACAGATGCCTAGACATGAAAAGAATAAAATAGAGCCGATGCAAATGGTAAACGTTTCAACAGTCTACGGTGAGAAGGTACCCAACTGCATTCAACTGAATAAACAATTCAAGAAGGACAAAATAAACTGGTCCCCTTATCAAACAAAAGAGAAACCCGATCATCTTGCAGAGAGAGTAGCGAGGAAGAAATATCTACAAGGAAAGACTCACACTAGGTCAATTCTCAAAGCTGATTTTACCAGTCCAACCGTTTTACATTTTATCACACGTCCATCAAAACTGAACCTGCTTCATTTGGTGAAGGCGGCCACCACAGCCCACAGCAGCTCATTGGTGTTGTTCTTCATGCTCTCGCCCTCAGGCTCCAGGTCCAGCAGTTGCCGTACTCTCTTCATGGCCAGATCGTACTGGTCATCCAGCAGCGGGGCGAACGCGTTCTCTAGTACGTCAGAGGAATGGGCGAGGAATATAAGGGCCAGAATACGCTTGTCCATTCGGTGAGGGTCGTTCACCCACTTGTCCAGCACGGCCTCCTGCACCTTCTTAATAAGGCGCTGCTTAATATTATTATTGGTAAGCGGGTGTGTAGTCATGTCGAACAGAAGAAAGTTTTGTTTCTCGGTGGTGAGGACGCCCTTCTCTACGAGGTTCTTAGCCAGGCGCTCTCTGACGTTACGGAGCTGATAGTGAAGCTTCAATGGGTTCCATGTCTCACCTGCAAATGACAAGCAGTTTAAGAACCAAACATCTACTTATTTGACAAGGACAGAGATTTAACTAATCAAAAAAAAATATTAATAAAACAAAGCCGTTTGAACAGCGCTCTTCACTTATTATTTTATTTTGGTACCATGACCGCACTTACAAAACAGGCTTCTTTTTAGCGTTTATTTTACATTAATAACCAATAGGTTAAAACACGTGATGTTTTATCAGCTAATTTAATGGTGATTAATATAAAATAAAGCTAAAAACTCTGTTTTGTCAGTGTTGCATAGTCTCATATAGCCTACTGAGAAATAAAGTTTAATAAATGCAAAACAATGCATCCAGCATATAAACAGGTGTCCTGGTTGAATTTGGGGGCGGGGCCACAAATCCGTGAGAGCAGTTTACAAACTGTGGGAACGGATTGCGAAAGCGTGCGCACGGATTATGATTTTGTGGGTACGGATTCAAAATCTGAGCGCACGGTTTGTTAATCCGTGGGCACGAATTGTTAAACTGAGGGAACAGTTTAAGAATTCGTGAGAACGGTTTATAAACTGAGGGAACGAATTGCAAAACCGTCCCCACGGATTAATTATTTTTCTTCTACAGGTGACGTAAGGGGCTCCGTACTGTTCAAACGGCTTTGTTTTATATAATATTTTTCAAAATATAAAATTACCTGAATTAAAAAAAAAACGAGTTTTGGAGAGGAGAAGGTAAAAAGTAATGTAGCCTAATATATTCCATATTTAATAATTACAGCATGCATCTAACTCTGAGTAAAAAGATTATCATAAAATCACCAAAATTAGTCTGCATGTTAAGAATGAACAAACACATTTGTGCACTCATTTATTTAGCCTATAAATTAAAATAATAATTACTATTTTAAGTATTATGACGTAAACAGCTTATACTGTTTCTACTGATCGGGGCCACAAATCCGTGAGTACAGTTTAAAACCCGTGGGAACGGATTGCTAAAGCGTGCGCACGGATTATGAATTTGTCGGTACGGATTCAAAATCCGAGGGTACGGTTTACAAAATCTGAGCGCACGGATTGGAAATTCGTGGGTACGGTTTGTTAATCCGTGGGCACGATTTATTAAACCGAGGGAACAGTTTAAGAATTCGTGGGTACGGTTTATAAACTGAGGGAACGAATTGCAAAACCGTCCCCACGGATTAATTATTTTTCTTCTACAGGTGACGTAAGGGGCTCCGTATAAGGGGCTCCGTAGTAAAATTACCTGAATTAAAAAAAAAAAAAAAACAAGTTTTGGAGAGGAGAGGGTAAAAAGCAATACAAAACAAATAATGTACAGGTTATGTTGCCATTCCTTTGCTCTCAAACTAAATGCAATGTAATAATAGGCCTTATTTAATAATAACATTAATAGTGCAGCATGCATCTAACTACAGGTGACGTAAGGGGCTCCGTAGGTTTCAGCACTATGTACTGGAACCCCTAATAAAAAACATTTTCTTATACAACCAGATGTGTCAATAAACTCTTCGCTGATTGGCTTGGGCAACAACTAATCATGTGAATTTTCGCATTTGCGCCAATTTGCATTGACTTTGCATGTAATCTACTCACACAAATAATTACATTTGCTTTTGGTTTGAACACATTTACATGAATTTTACGTCTCCTAAAAAGACAAAAGCTTGTTTTAGTACAACAATCCAACTTATAGTGTATGTAGATTCATTCAATTTTTGACATTTTTCTGAATTTGTCTCCGACATGTGAGAAATTAAAAGAAAAGTACTTCAACAATTTGATGAATATCGTGCTGTTGCTTTTTTTTTTTTACAAAATAAATAACAGATGATGTTTGAGGCACTTTCAAGACCATAGTTTATTCATGATAATAAGAAAGTATATACATTGGGGTCCCTTTATATTGAGTCCTAAAGCTACACACATGATTTTAATTTTCTTCCACTCTGAGACACTTTTCTGACACTTCAAAAATCCCGTCTTAAGTCAACGCTTCCAAACAATTGGAGGATTTCCCAGACCATCGCTACATACAATTAACTATTGTGAAGCAAGCATTTGCCATCGTGAAAGAAACAAAGAGCAAAACAAAAGCATGTTGATTTTTAAATTATTGCTATAAAACCGAATAAAAATCAACAGGATGACAATAAACAAACATTGAAATATGATGACTGAACAAAGGCTTTCGCAACATATCTTCATAGTGTAAAAAACTAAATTAAGACATGCTTGTGCTAGCGTTTACATGCCAGGCAAAAATAAAGACTGATACAGAGTTTGCTCATATGGTACGCAGCATGAATACATAAGAAACTATATACAGATTAAACTAGATCCAGACAAAATGCCAATCCATCCTACCGCCAATCAGCTAATGATAATAAAATACTATCAAAAATATACTGACTCGAGAAAATGGAGGAATCTGCTTTTACATATAAAAGTCACATTTTAGGTTATGATTTCTTTTTAATCCCATGCTTTTTTAGAGATGAGAGCACATGAAATGAAAATGACATTCAAAACTCCCTTCAAATCTTGAAGACTTTTGCAAACTTGTATTTATCAGTGGAAAAAGATCTAAAGAAAATGAAGCTGTATGCCACACATATTTATTTTCAGAAAGGGCATCTAGAACTCTTGCAGTTCTCGAATTTAGTTTCTGGTAGGCATATTCAAAGGGTATGAGGCCTCTGAGGAACAACCAATTTCTGAATCTAGCTCCATTAATGCCACGTCACAAAGAGCTACAGTACATACTGCACCTTGAGAGCTATGCATCCTGTAACCTCAGGCACATAAAAGGACATTTTAAATCAATCTCTAAGTAACAACAGAAATCTCATGAGGAATCACCACAATAAATGTGTGAAGAGGTAGAGTTTGAAGTTGTGGGGTGTTCATGGAGAGAACTGGAGGGAATGGTAATTAATGGATTAAAAAAAAAAAAAAAAAAAACAGAAATTCCTTATAATACACCCATTAAATATTAGACAGGTCATCTAACAGCTTAAAATTTCCTTAAAGGAGTATTTCACTTTCAGAACAAAAATTTACGGATAATGTACTCACCCCCTTGTCATCCAAGATGTTCATGTCTTTCTTTCTTTAGTTGTAAAGAAATTGTTTTTTGAGGAAAAAGTTCAGGATTTCTCTCCATATAATGGACTTTTATGGTGCCCCTGAGTTTGAACTTCCAAAATGCAGTTTAAATGCAGCTTCAAAGGGCTCTAAATGATCCCAGCTGAGGAAGAAGGGTCTTATCTAGCGAAACGATCGCTTATTTTCTAAAAACATTTACAATAGATATAGTTTTTCATTTCTAAACAGAGTACACCCAAAGCTAGACAAGACGAGCATTTGAGGTTAAAAAGTATATGAATTGTAATTTATTTATTTATTTTTAGAAAATAACCAATCATTTTGCTAGATAAGACCCTTCTTTCCTCGGCTGTGACGTTTAGAGCCATTTGAAGCTGCATTTTGGAAGTTCAAACTCTGGGGCACCATAGAAGTCCATTATATGGAGAGAAATCCTGAAATGTTTTCCTCAGAAAGCAGAATTTCCTTACGACTGAAGAAAGAAAGACATGAACATCTTGGATGACAAGGGGGTGAGTACATAATCTGCAAATTTTTGTTCTGAAAGTGAACTACTCCTTTAAATTTGCATTTACTAGCAATCAAAATTCAGTTTGATTCCTTTGTTTCAATAGTGTGAATGTGACACACTTGCCACAAACTACTAATCGGTTAACACGACAGGATTGAGAACCTTTTTGGTTTCTTCTCAGGCTCAATTATTAGTGTGAAAACAAATATGGTACACAGCAGGGTACTTTATTTTTGTTGAGCATCTGTTGAGTCGTACCATACTCAGATGAGTCAATTCCAATTAAATGTAGGAAAACTGTTGACAAAAGATGGAAAAACTAAATCCTTGCCTAATTTTCCAATTGTAAAATCCGTTTCCCAACACAGATGCCTAGACATGAAAAGAATAAAATAGAGCCGATGCAAATGGTAAACGTTTCAACAGTCTACGGTGAGAAGGTACCCAACTGCATTCAACTGAATAAACAATTCAAGAAGGACAACATAAACTGGTCCCCTTATCAAAAAAAAAGAGAAACCCAATCATCTTGCAGAGAGAGTAGCGAGGAAGAAATATCTACAAGGAAAGACTTACACTAGGTCAATTCTCAAAGCTGATTTTACCAGTCCAACCGTTTTACATTTTATCACACGTCCATCAAAACTGAACCTGCTTCATTTGGTGAAGGCGGCCACCACAGCCCACAGCAGCTCATTGGTGTTGTTCTTCATGCTCTCGCCCTCAGGCTCCAGGTCCAGCAGTTGCCGTACTCTCTTCATGGCCAGATCGTACTGGTCATCCAGCAGCGGGGCGAACGCGTTCTCTAGTACGTCAGAGGAATGGGCGAGGAATATAAGGGCCAGAATACGCTTGTCCATTCGGTGAGGGTCGTTCACCCACTTGTCCAGCACGGCCTCCTGCACCTTCTTAATAAGGCGCTGCTTAATATTATTATTGGTAAGCGGGTGTGTAGTCATGTCGAACAGAAGAAAGTTTTGTTTCTCGGTGGTGAGGACGCCCTTCTCTACGAGGTTCTTAGCCAGGCGCTCTCTGACGTTACGGAGCTGATAGTGAAGCTTCAATGGGTTCCATGTCTCACCTGCAAATGACAAGCAGTTTAAGAACCAAACATCTACTTATTTGACAAGGACAGAGATTTAACTAATCATAGTATTTCATGATCTGTTTGTGACTGTAATAAATGTTTTTTTGTTTTGTTTTTTCGTGAAGATGTGATATATGATGATTTGTTTCCCCGCAAAATGGTTAAAAGCATCTAGAAAATAATAAAAACTGAGAGAAAAGCACCGGAACAGGTGTTAAAAAGTCAGGCATAGGATGTACGGCTCCCATAAGGGCTGTATGTTTGTGGCATTTTGCTGTGAAGGACAGAGACTGAATTGAACAAATTATGCCTGAATGCATCTTGTGCGGTTGTTGCCTACATTTAAATCAGAAATGTAAATAAAAGAACATTTCATAACTTTTCAGACAAAAGCAGAACAAGGTAAGGTCAGAAGAAAGGGGAGTGCATTCCTTGAAATAGGTCCTGCTGTTCTTGAAAATCGCTGGACTGCTGTGATGAATCTATAATAAACTTATATTGATTGTTATTATAAATAACTAAAAATAAATAAACAAAATAATTATAATTATAATAATAAATTAAGGGCTGCACAATTACCAATGACTTTGCGCTAATTTGAGTATATTTATGTTCATGAATGTTGATTAATGTACACTGTCCCTTTTTGTGAAATAAATTAATATTTAAATAAAAATATAGTTGATATCAATAAGATTAAGAATTATGGCAGATAACTGATAATTGACCAATATGATAACACAACATTGCTACGCCTAAAAATAAAATAAAATAAAATGTATTAAAAAAATAAACTAAGGGTTGTACAATTATTAAATATCTAGTTGATATCAATAAGATCGCAGATTTAAAATTATGGTAGATAGTTGACAACAGTGGCCAATTAATAATTCTACATTGCTATGTCTAAAAAAATAAAATAATAAAATAAAACAGAATAATAAATGAAGGGTTGCACAATTATTAAATATCTAGTTGATATCAATAGGCTAGCATATTTAAATTATGGCAGATACCTGAAAATTGACAATTGATAATTGGCCAATTAATAATTCTACATTGTTATGCCTAAAAAAAATAATTTATATTTATATTATAATAAAATAAAATAAAAATAGTTAAAATAATAAATTAAGGGTTGTACAATTATTAAATATGTAGTTGATATTAATAAGATAGCAGATTTAAACTATGGCAGATAAATGATAATTAACAAATAATTCCACATTGCTTTGCCTAATAATAAAATAAAACAAAATAAAATACCAAGAAAAACTTTGTATCTTTTTGAATGAGATTTGCTAAAGATTGCATTTAACTGTGTCATTAAATTGTTAATGCTTTTAATGATGTTATTCACTTAACTTTAAGTGAGCATTAGACGACAGGAAAGATATCTAAATTTCAAGGCAAATAAAAGATCATGCACCAATAAATATAATAAAATATAATATACATTTTAAATCAGTTCTAAATACTTTGAGAATAAAGTTGAGATGTTTTTTAGAATAGTCGAAATACTTCGTGAATAAAGTCAAAATACTTTGAGAATAGTCGAAATACTTGGAGAATAAAATCGAGACGACAGGAAAGATATCTAAATTTCAAGGCAAATAAATGATCATGCACCAATAAATATAATAAAATATAATTTTTTTTTAAATCAGTTCTATATGCATCACTATGATAGTTTTCAGGTAAAAACCTTTATAGTGTAGTCTCATTTATTGATAGCTGCTCCTACCAGATTACTACATTATTAATAGTTTCCATAGGCTTTCTTCAAGATTTGGCAGCTTGCAGTCTTTCAAAAGTTGCTGTCATTAATTTTGAATGCAGAAGTCATGCTAGAGTCCCTTGAGCGAGTACCACCAGCTCAGTTGGTCGGCCCCTGCGCTGAAGTAGAGAAGCACAGACATCTCAGGATCAAAGCAGACTGTGGTAGAGCATTTGCTAGTCCTCATCCATCAGTAATTTATGGCTCTGATCTAATTCTGAGCACATTTTATACACTCTCTAAATGAGGACGGCAGCTCCTTCTTGCAGACGCTTTGATCTCACCCTTTGACCCTTTGGCTCTCCATACTGAGACATTTCCAACTGAGCTCACAGCCACAGTAGGTAGCAGAAATCTCTCTCAAAATCCGCACTTTGGGCCGAAGTGCAGCAGGCACAGTACATTTAGAAGGTAGCAATGGGTAAAGTGATTCAGTTCAACACAATTTGATGTAATCAAATTACACTACAATTTAAAAGATCAGGGTCAGTAAGATTTTTTCCTGGACAGAATTAATGCTTTTATTTAGCAAGGACGCATGGAATTAATCAAAAGTGACAGTAAAGACTTTTATAATGTTACAAAAGATTATAACTGCAAATAAATGCTGTTCTTTTCAACATTCGATTTATCAAAAAAATCCAGAATTTTTTTTATCAAGGTTTCCACAAAAATAATAAATAGTTTTCAACATTTATAGTAATACATTTTTTTTTCTTGAGCAGCAAATCATGTGACAATGATACGTCGGTGAGAATAAAGTCGTAATATTTCAAGAATAAAGTCAAAATTATAAAAATAGACTTCAAATTACGAGTAAAGTCGAAATGCGTCAAGAATAAAGTCAAAATGCTTCGAGAATAAAGTAGAAATGTTTCGAGAATAAAGTTCAAGTGTTTTGAGAATAGTCAAAATACTTTGAGAATAAAGTCGAGATGTTTCGAGAATAAAGTTCAAGTGTTTTGAGAATAAAGTCAAAATACTTTGAGAATAAAGTAGAAATGTTTCGAGAATAAAGTTCAAGTGTTTTGAGAATAGTCAAAATACTTTGAGAATAAAGTCGAGATGTTTCGAGAATAAAGTTCAAGTGTTTTGAGAATAAAGTCAAAATACTTTAAGAATAAAGTAGAAATGTTTCGAGAATAAAGTTCAAGTGTTTTGAGAATAAAGTCGAGATGTTTCGAGAATAAAATCGAGATGTTTTGAGAATAAAGTAGAAATGTTTCGAGAATAAAGTTCAAGTGTTTTGAGAATAAAGTCAAAATACTTTGAGAATAAAGTAGAAATGTTTCGAGAATAAAGTTCAAGTGTTTTGAGAATAAAGTCAAAATACTTTGAGAATAAAGTCAAAATATTTTACGAAGTCAAAATACTTGGAGAATAAAATCGAGATGTTTCGAAAATAAAGTCAAAATACTTGGAGAATAAAGTCAAAATATTTTAAGAAGTCAAAATACTTTGAGAATAAAGTCTAAATGTTTTGTGAATAAAGTCAAAATACTTAGAGAATAAAAAAAGTTCAAATTCAAAATACTCTGAGAATAGTCAAAATACTTTGAGAATAGTCGAAATACTTTGAGAATAGTCGAAATACTTTGAGAATAGTCGAAATACTTCACGAATAAAGTCGAGATATTTTGAGAATAAAGTCAAAATATTTCTAGAATAAAGTCAAAATACTTCGAGAATAAAGTCGAGATGTTTTGAGAATAAAGTTGAAATGTTTTGAGAAAAAAGCCAAAATACTTCGAGAATAAAGTCGAAATGTTTGGAGAATAAAGTTGAAATGTTTTGAGAAAAAAGCCAAAATAGTTCGAGAATAAAGTCGAGATGTTTTGAGAATAAAGTTGAAATGTTTTGAGAAAAAAGCCAAAATAGTTCGAGAATGAAGTCGAAATGTTTTGAGAAAAAGGCCAAAATACTTTGAGAATAAAGCCGAAATGTTTGGAGAATAAAGTTGAAATGTTTTGAGAAAAAAGCCAAAATAGTTCGAGAATAAAGTCGAAATGTTTTGAGAATAAAGTTGAAATGTTTTGAGAAAAAAGCCAAAATAGTTCGAGAATAAAGTCGAAATGTTTTGAGAATAAAGTTGAAATGTTTTGAGAAAAAAGCCAAAATAGTTCGAGAATAAAGTCGAGATGTTTTGAGAATAAAGTTGAAATGTTTTGAGAAAAAAGCCAAAATAGTTCGAGAATAAAGTCGAGATGTTTTGAGAATAAAGTTGAAATGTTTTGAGAAAAAAGCCAAAATACTTCGAGAATAAAGTCGAAATGTTTTGAGAAAAAAGCCAAAATACTTTGAGAATAAAGTCGAAATGTTTGGAGAATAAAGTTGAAATGTTTTGAGAAAAAAGCCAAAATACTTTGAGAATAAAGTCGAAATGTTTGGAGAATAAAGTTGAAATGTTTTGAGAAAAAAGCCAAAATAGTTCGAGAATAAAGTCGAAATGTTTTGAGAATAAAGTTGAAATGTTTTGAGAAAAAAGCCAAAATAGTTCGAGAATAAAGTCGAAATGTTTTGAGAAAAAAGCCAAAATAGTTCGAGAATAAAGTCGAGATGTTTTGAGAATAAAGTTGAAATGTTTTGAGAAAAAAGCCAAAATAGTTTGAGAATAAAGTCGAGATGTTTGGAGAATAAAGTTGAAATGTTTTGAGAAAAAAGCCAAAATACTTCGAGAATAAAGTCTAAATGTTTGGAGAATAAAGTTGAAATGTTTTGAGAAAAAAGCCAAAATACTTCGAGAATAAAGTCGAAATGTTTGGAGAATAAAGTTGAAATGTTTTGAGAATAAAGTTGAGATGTTTAAAAAAAATAAAGTCAAAATTACACAAATTAATTCATAGCAATTACAAGATTAAAGTTTAATATTTTGAAAGTAAATCTGTCAGTTTTATCTCTTAGCATTTTTACTTTATTTTTGTAGTATTTTGACTTTATTCTCAAAATATTACAACTTCAATCTTGTAATCTTAAATTTTTTTGTTTTTAAAAGTGGTACTAAAACGGCATCGTACACTAAAGACTGGAGCAATGGCTCCTGAAAACTCAGCTTTGCCATCACAGAAATAAATTACATTTTAAAATACATTAAAAGTAAGGTATTGAGGTAATCAGAATAAATAATTTCAAGCTTGAGGAACTCAAATGATCTGTGCAAAACTCACCACTGAGTAACTCTATCCAGCTCTGTACGGTTTCAGGCGGTTGAGTGTCTTTTATGTGTTTCAGAGCCTCATCCAACAGCACATCCCCTGTTGGCGCATCAGACTTACATATAACCTAAAAAAAAAAAAATAGACAAGAAAAGTGTCACTGAACTCATTAAAACACTCAAATGCACAGAGCACCACTTACATCAAGGTACTAACTCAAGAGGATAAAATCGTGTGAAGGAGATGAACAGTTTTACTTCATACATTAAATGTAATGCATTTTCCAGGGATACATCTCAGCTCGGTTTAATAATAAAAATTCTCACTTACAACAGCCAACACCAACCGCAACCGCAAAAACTGGCCTCCTGACACACAATTAAAATCAAAGAGCTCCCTCTTGTGGTAGAAAGTGTTCTATGCCATTGTAAAAGTACATTGCACTGACACCAGAGTGTCACATTTTACAAGCACATAAAGAATATATCTTCGGAATTTGTTAAGTCCAGTAATGCTTGTAGAAACCTCTACCATCAATACGGTCCTTGTAATCTTACTGTGTCTGAAATGTTAGATGACGTTCAAAAACATGTCACCATACGATGAAAGTATTTTTTATGTTCCACTGAAGAATGAAAGTCATAAAGGTTTGAAATGACATGAGGGTGAGTAAATGATGACAACATTTTTATTTTTGTGTGAACTATCCCTTTAAATGCTTGTAGTACTGAGGAAGGGATACAAAACAGGAAGCCTCTCCCTATCACATGATCTTTTTCTAGAGCACTGAACGGTTCGTCTATACCTTCCGGGCAAGCAGGCTTTTCCTCCTCATGCCACAGGCCTCCAGCTGCAGTCTTCCTCGTAACGCCAGCTCAATGAGCATGCAGCCCCGCAGGCCTGATGAAATGCAGTCATTCCAGAAGGAGGTGTAGCCCTTGCACAAAAACAACATGAAGTCAGTATACATGCCCCATGAGTTCAGAGTAACTAAAACTTCCTAATGTTTAGTGAACAAAGAGAAATGTTCAAACACAGATTACAAATGACTTAAAATGATAAACACTGCTAATATGGAGTCTGGTTGTTTTGTGAAAAGACCAAAGGATCACACAAGGATCTAATTTAGGTCAGCACAAATAAGAAACTAACCCCACCCCAAAAAAGCAACACGCATGGGGTAGATACACTAGCAGTCAAAAGTTTTTGAATAGTATGATTTTTGATTGTTATAATTTTTTTTAACGAAGTCTCTTCTGCGTACTACTAAGCCTGCATTTATTTGATCCAAAGTACAGCAAAAACAATAAAAATTGTGAAAAAGTTTTGCTATTTAAAATAGCAGTTTTCTATTTGAATATCGTTTAAAATGTAACTTATTTTTTTTTTCAAGTCTTTTTGTTTTTAGCATCATTACTCTAGTCTTCAGTGTCACATGATCCTTCAGAAATCATTCTAATATTCTGATTTGCTTTAAATATATATATTATTATTATTATTATTATTATGTTGAAAACAGCTGAGTAGAACTTTTTCAGGTTTCTTCGATGAATAGAAAGTTCAGAAGAATAGCATTTATCTAAAATTGGAATCTTTTTTAAAATTATAAATGTCTTTATCTTCTTTTTAATTAATTTAAAGCATCCTTGCTAAATAAAAGTAATCATTTTTTAAATTTCCTTCGCCCATATATATATATATATATAATCTGACTCCAAGATTTTGAATGGTATAGTATATAATATTACAAAAGCTTTTTATTTCAGATAAATGCTGATCTTTGGATCCTTCTACTCAAAGAATCCTGTCTATTCAACTGCTTTAAATGTTGATAATGACAATAATAATAATAAAAAACGATAAAAAAGGATGATTTTTAAAGAATCATGTGACACTGAAGACTTGAGAAATTGAAAATTTAGCCTTGTTCACAGGAATAAATTACATTTTAAAATATATTCAAATAGAAATCAGTTATTTTAAATAGTAAAATTATATTTTACATTATTACTTATTTCGCTGTATTTTGGATCAAATAAATCTTTGTGAGCAGAAGAGAATTCTTCAAAAAAAATTACAAATCTTACTGTTCAAAAACTTTTGACTGGTAGTGTATTTATTCATTAATAATCAAAGTCTGAAATGCCACCAACATAAATGTGTATTATATTTAATTTTAAACAGCATAACAGAATAACATGGGCATTTGCTTTATGATAAAACTGCACAGATAAAATGGATGGCTGTTAAAACTCTAGCTAACTTAGTCTAATTAGTTGAGGAAAAAATGTATTCTACAAACTAGAAATAAATAGGCAAAACAATATTAATATTATCAATATTATAATAACAATAATTTGTTTTGTCACACAATGTGTGTTGGACTAATACATTTCTCCGTGACTACTGCATTTTGTAATTCAGTACATTTCTCCTTCTGTTATTCCTGTGGGGTGTGTGTGGCCTGAACAGAATTCATGAATTAGAATTGTGAATTTTTACCCAACGCTGTTTGTGCAGCTCTATCTGCAGTGTCATGGTTAGCAGTGGATAAAGTGAGCAATGGATCTCTTCCGTATTAACAAGGCCTGCTTTGTGAAGGTCCAGTCTCCTGTCCCAGAGGCCACTACTGGGAAACAACAGGCCTCTTTCAAGGCACTGGCAAAACAGGCAACGGTCCGCACGAGAACTGGAGCACATGCAAAAGCCCAGAGTGACAGAAGCACAATGTTTTATCAGAGCTTTATGTTTTTCTGTGTTCTCAATGACCTGTATCATGGCAGTTCATCTTGAACTATCATGCTCATTTAAATACAGGAAGCATCTGGATTTTGATTCTGAATGCGTAAAACAAACAAAAAAACAGCTGTAGGTTCTAAAAACAAATGTTCAAAACACAAATCACATCTAACTTTGCCAAATCCTTTGATGACAATTTTCATTTTTTCAGTTACCTCACAAAATTGTGATTTGATTTGGCAAAGTTAAATGTGATTTGTTTTAAACTGTTTTTATCAAACCACATCACTTGAAGCAGTTTTTTTCCCCAACAGAACTTAAAATTACTATCAAATGTCAAAGCTGCTTTTTCATACAACAAAACTGCATGATTATTAAAGGATTAGTTCACTCCTGAAATAAAATTTACTAATCATTTACTCACATATACATATATATATATCAGGGTTTCTACAGATATGATCAAGTGAAATGTAAGACTTTTTAAGACCTTTTTAAGACCAAAACCTGTAATGGAAATACACATTATATTACATAAATACAGTATATGTAATATTTAATGTGTTTAATGTACAACGAAAACTAAATTTCAAAACAAAAATGTCATTAATGATATTTATTTTCATATCAACAGACAATCTTCCACACAAAAATATTTTTATAAGCAATATTTTCATTAGTGTTTAACTTTTACATACCGTACTTAAATCAGCATTTTTTTTATTTACTTTTATAAAGGCCTTTTTTTTTACTTTTTAAATGTATGCATCACCTTTCATTTCAAATGATTACAATTCAACAAATTCTACAGGGCTGTTACCAGGCAGATTAAATAATTTACACTGCAAAATTACAAGTCCAATAAATAATATATAAGATTAAAGTTTTAAATACATTTATGAATTTACAAACAAGAAATGATTGGGGGAATCTTCGTTCTGTCCAATTGTGTGATCGTGTAGAGCCTTTTGAAGCTGCACTGAAACTGCAATTTGGACCTTCAACCCGTTTGTCACCATTGAAGTCCACTATATGAAAAAAAAAATCTGAAATGTTTTCCTCGAAAACCATAATTTCTTTCTGACTGAAGAAAGAAAGACATAAACATCTTCGATGACATGGGGGTGAGTAAATGATCAGGAAATGTTAATTTAGCAGTGAACAAATCCTTTAAGCAGCACAACTGTTTTCAATATTCTTAATAATACATGTTTCTTGAGCACCAAATAAGCATATTACAACCTTTCTGATCAAATAAATGCTGCCTTGGAAAGAAGAGAAAAGATTCAGTGCCGTGTCTTTAAAAAAAAAATAAGTTATTAAAACGAATAAATACAGCTGAAGAACAGCATTCAAGCTCAAAGTCTGTCACAGTTTTCTTGTTGACATTGTGGGCAAGCCCTCTGTCATGGGAGTAAACTAGATACTTGAGCTCTGACAACAGCTTAAGAGCTCACTAAGAGCTGACACGCAGGCAGACAATCACTATAATGGTTCAGCAGGCAAATGCGGCTGTATTTAACATGGTGGCACAGTCAGAACTGTTGGAGCAGATGCAAAATAGAGGCTCTTATTTACTTATTTAACAGTAGATCAATGCTGAATGTCATCTTATGATATCTCATCTTTTCTTGTTGGTTTAAATGTGATTAGACATATGCAATCAGGTTTAAAAATGTCAAGGTGTCCAGGTAACATGACCCCGACTGTGTCCTTGTTGCAGTGTAAATACACAAAGACGTACTGCAGAACTACCAAAATGCATTATTTCAATGTAATACGGAAATTACTTTCAGGTCAATTAAAGGAGTAGTTCACTTTCAGAACAAAAATGTACAGATAATGTACTCACCCCCTTGTCATCCAAGATGTTCATGTCTTTCTTTCTTCAGTCGTAAGGAAATTATGTTTTTTGAGGAAAACATTTCAGGATTTCTCTCCATATAATGAACTTCTATGGTGACCCCGAGTTTGAACTTCTAAAATGCAGCTTCAAAGGGCTCTAAACGATCACAGCCGAGGAAAGAAGGGTCTTATCTAGCAAAACAATCGGTTATTTAAAAAAAAAAAAAAAAACATTTTATATACATTTCAACCTCAAATGCTCATCTTGTCTAGCTCTGTGTGTACTCCGTGTAGAGATTAAAAATTATAAAAATTGTAAATGTTTTTAGAAAATAAGCGATAGTTTTGCTAGGTAAGACGCTTCTTCCTCGGCTGGGATCATTTAGAGCCCTTTGAAGCTGCATTTAAACTGCATTTTGGAAGTTCAAACTCAGGGGCACCATAAAAGTCCATTATATGGAGAGAAATCCTGAAATGTTTTCCTTACAACTGAAGAAAGAAAGACATGAAAATCTTGGATAACAAGGGGGTGAGTACATTATCTGTAAATTTTTGTTCTGAAAGTGAACTACTCCTTTAAGGACAATTGCTTTTCTTTCTTTCAATTCTGGGCTAAAATACGACCTACACGCTTTCTGACAGGTTCTGTAAGATCAAGCAACAGAACTAATAGCCAGACTTTAAAGTGTTGACAATGTTTCTGTATATTTTGTGCCAAACCTAAGCATGAGCAAACTGTAATACTGGGACATGTTAAGTTAAGCCATTTATCCTGCTGCTTTCCATGCAGATAAGCAAATCTTGAGTGAGGCCTCTGTATAAGGCTCTACATGATATTCGATGACTAAAAATGCCAGGGATGTAAAACCCAGGATTAAAGACCTTCTGTATTAATGTTCTTGTGCAAGATGGTGCACTGTTGTTAAAAATAAACAGAAAGATATCTACCACCAACAAACTCTACAGCAGTATGACACTTCCACAGTCAATTTAAGATGCTGAATGGATAAACATCTATGACAAGAATGGAAAAAAAAAACTATACAAATCTAAAAGTCAACCCTGTTGTGAATACAAAATATGACAGAATGATTCCAGGTTTGATAGGTTGAAGGTTTCACTTTAAATGCAGAGCATTCCAAAAATTTACTGACAAATAGTGTCTGAACTCCTTAACCTGATATTTTGACATGTATAACACAACCAGAGACTCACTGTTTAAGGTCTGTGGGCAAAGAACCAGCCAAGTAAAACACTTTAAATCTGGCCATTTTTCTGTAAGCTACAATTCATTTTGAATAGTACTGAAAAGCCATTGCTGCTGAGAGTATAACTAAAAGCAGACAGTAATTTGACATGAATGGGCTATAAAGAGACGTGTCTTCAGTAACACTGCCTTGCTGAATGCCTGCTTGACCAAAATGTAGCTACAAAGACCAGACAACGAGGTAGGTACAATTCACTACCTACTATAAACCTTAATTAAGGGTCAGTCAACACAATTACAGCAGACACCTCTCAGCCAAACTGGCTAATTTTAGGCATACTTTCCATCTGATTGTCATGTTATAAGTTAAAGGGATAGTTCACACAGAAATGAAAATTCTGTCATTAATTACTCATCCTTATGTCGTTCCAAACCAGACCTTAGTTCATCTTCAAAACACAAATTAAGATAGTTTTGATGAAATCTGATAATAAACAGCAAGGGTTCTACCACATTCAAGGTCAAGAAAAGTACAAGAACATCAACAAAATAGTCTGTGACCTCTTTTTACAAAGCTACAGCAATACTTTATTCAACAATTCTTCTTCTCCATGTCGCCCTATCGCCATTTTGGAGTACCACAACATCACATGGACTGTTGGTGTTCTTGGTACCTTTCTAGACCTTGAACTAATAGGACTCTTGCTGTCTATGGAGGGTCAGAGAGCTCTTGGATTTCATCAAAAATATCTTACTTTGTGTTCTAAAGACAAACGAAGGTCTTAAAGGTTTGGAACGACATGAGGGTGAGTAATTAATGACAGAACTTTAATTTTCAAGTGAAATATCCCTTTAATTCCCCAAATCCCCTAGTGTCCATTGTGGCATCTATGAGTGTTCTACATGGATTTAGGGAGATAATAATAATTACCCATCAATGACCCATGTATCTCACTTTTTAAACAAATCCTGAATGGTTATAATCAGAATGGAACTCTAGTTTACTACGCACGAAAACAATTGTATGGCCACATTGTTATCACATGGCTTCATCACATCAAGTCAAGTCATTATCTTAAAAATAATCTTTTTTGCTTTTTTTTTTTTTTTTTTTTTGCATAATCCAATTTTGAGTAAAAATGTCAAAACATTTGACAGTCCAAACAAATGAGCAAAAAAAGACATTGCATTGGAAATGGAAATGTAAGTTGAGCATGATTATGTGTGCAGTATTTCACACAGTACGCTCTGTTGTATACTTGTGCAGTAGGTCAGTTGGTTATTCTAAGCATACTGGAGAAAATGCATATTGTGCATATACAGACTATATACTGCAGAAATAGCAAGAATAGCATGCTATTCTGAAAATAGCCAATGATTTCACACAAAGCAATGGTCCTAGATGACTCCAGCACTAAACATACTGGATATCTTCCTTTTTTAACTGATTTAATTTTAGCAGGGGTTTCAAGAACTGTGTTTAAACAAACTAAAACGCAAACTTCAAAAAAGGTAATCTTTGGATTTGTCTCAAAAGGCTTCTTGTTGTGACAATCTGGATTTACATGCTTCTTAAGAATGTGAACATGTGGGTGAGAAGGACAGTGGTCCCAGTAGGCGATGAATGCATTTTAACTACATACATGCATCTTTTAACTATACATTTGTAACAATATATAAATTAATACTCTTATCAGTTATATATTGTATGTAAAATCATAATACTGATCATGTGGATATGACATGATAATGTCATAGCACCCCAATGTCACACTGCTTACCATATGCTACATGAAACATGCGATATTGTATCAGACAATGCTTTTAAACTATATGTTTCCTAAACTATAATTTGTTGTGACAGTCTGGTCGGCCAAAGAGACAACTTAAAATGCAGTTCAAGGCTACAAGCAAGCTAAAAGCTACATTGCATCACAGCAATCATGTAACGTTAGCTGAATTTAACTCAAAACGCCACCAAATTAAAAACGGGATAAAATAAAATAAAAAACAACCATATTGTTTCCAACTCCTTCCTTCAAAGAGCGTAGTTATCAACTCTACTGGTGATTATGGTAAGTGAAGATGATGGAAAAGGGGCTAAACATCGATTACAGTCAACTACTACCAAAATAAAGCAAAACAACAACAACCTCGCGGTCTTTCAAGCCCAGCAGCAGTACTTCCTCCATTAGGGTCAGTCTGGTTTCCTTGGAATCACCGCTGTCATCGTCGTCCTGCTCGTCTCCGCGGCGGGGCTCGTAGTCCTCGTCGCCGGATCCGCGGTCCCTGTCTGCGGCTGCAGCGCTGCGCGAAGCCTCGGTGCGTCTTTGCACCAGGCCGGAGCTCCGCTGGGTCAAAGTACTCATCTCTCAAACACACTAAAACTAAACCTCCTTCCCAGACAACTCCTGTCTGAGAACAGACTGGCTTATTCAGTCCGATGCATAAATGATTCCCGTTATGAAAAATAGAAATGAAGGTGTTAATCGGGATTTGTTTGGGAGAGGGGCCCCTCGCGATCCCTACCGCGGAGCGTCGCTGATGCCGTCAGCTTTAATATGGCGACCAGCCGCGACGAGAACAGCAGTGGATGTGGCATCTTCTCGACACTCAGGTTGGAGCTCGAAACCTGGGGAGCTACACACCGAGATAGCTTTTTTTGAGCACCAGGGGTATTATAGTTAACTACAACCAAAAGCATAAAAACTATTTTGGTTAGTTGAAATAAAATAAATTATTTAAAAAATCACCTAGGTGCCAAAGCAACATTCTCATTTATTTTTTAAACTGAATTAAGAAAAAAAAATTTTTAAAATAAAATCTATATACAATAAATAAATAAATTTAAATGACAGAAACACAGAAGAAATGACAAATTACTACAAACTAGACTAAAACAAATAAATAAATAAATAAATAAACTAGGAAAAGCTGGGTAACACACTAGGCCATAAATATATTTAATTATTTATAATTTTTTGAGGTTACTTGTACATTTCTTTTAAGCCTATTTTGTTTTTTTCTATAAATGTGCACTTTAAAGAGAAATAACAGACAAAGAATAAAAAAAAATACCTTTTAAAAAATTATTTAAAAAAATTGAACATTAAGATTTTTAATGTTTTTTTATTAGTCTCAGCAAGCCTGCGTTAATTTGATCTAAAGTACAGCACAAAACATTTTAAATAATTGACTATTTATTTAGTTTACTACTGTTTTATATTTGAATATATTTTAAAATGTAATTTATTTCTGATTTCAAAGCTGACTTTTTAGCATCATTACTCCATTCACATGATCCGTCAGAAATCATTCTAATATTCTGATTTGCTGCTCAAAAACAATGTTGAAAACAGCTGAGTAGAATTGTTTCAGGTTTCTTTGATGAATAGAAAGTTTAGAAGAACAGCATTTATGTGAAATAGAAATATTTTGTAATATTGTAAATGTCTTTATCATCACTTTTGATCAATTTAAAGCATCCTATTAAAAAGTATTAATTTATTTTAGATAAATGCTGACCTTTTGATCTTTTATTCATTAAAGAATCCTGAAATAAAGTACTCAATTGTTTAAAATATTGATGATAATAATAATAATAGAACAGAACTGCAAATCTGCATATTAGAATGATTCCTTAAAGACCATGTGATACCGAAGACTGGAGTAATGATGCTGAAAATGTAGCTTTGATCACAGGAATAAATTACATTTAAAATATATCCAGATAGAAAGCAGTTTTTCCAAATAGTAAAAATATTTCACAATATTACTGCTTTTGCTGTATTTTTGATCAAATAAATGCAGACTTGACTTGGTGCGCAGAAGAGAATTCTTTAAAAACATAAAAAATCTTACAGTTCAAAAACTTTTGACTGGTAGTGTATTTATACATTAATAATCAAAGTTTGAAATGCCACCTACTTTTGACAAATAGTATGAATAAGAAATCACACACACACACACAAAAAAAATTCTGAATCATTCATTTCCTTTCAAAGTTACGTTTCATCTAAAATTATTGCTTGCTGGAATACTTTTACAAGAATTGAACATGATTGCAAAGCACTGTTCTAGTCTTTTATTTTTAAATCATATTCTGTGGACAAAAAGAGCGAGTGACATATTTCTCAAGTGCATATATAAAAGTATTTAATGCTACTTTTACATGAAAATTATCATTTTAAAGTCAATGGTCCAAAATAAAGCAATCTGGCATATTTTATATATTTCAAGGCCAAACTCTAGTAAAGTGAACATTAAAAGTTGGTTATAGAAAAATACAAAACACATATACAGTAATAAGTTTCCAATCCAGCTCGCAATCACTTGTCATGCACAAGCGAAGTGCTGAACTGAAGTGAACAGAATCAGATTTACTGTTCAAGTAACAGTGATTGACTGGCAAGTAGTGCAAAACAAGTGTGAAAGGGGTGTAAACAAAAACAAAATGCTCAGGAAACTGCTTTCTCCACACTTTTGCCAACAAATAACAACTTTCAGAAGCTTACATCAGTTTCATTACATTTCAAATGGTGAAAAACACAATTTTTGAATGAAGTGCCTGTTGATTTGTGGCAGTAGTCCTGCAGGCACCTCAGAAAGGAAAATAAGGAAATGTGCACAAATGCAGATACAGTATTACATTAGCTTATGTTCAAAGAAGTATATTTGCAAAGGCTTGCAGTTTACTATGATTTGAATCTGATCATAAGAAAGCTTTGTGTACTTTTTTAAATCTTAAATACTACTAAAACAACAGCCAGAGCTCTGAAACTCTGAGACAGCTCATCTCATGTATTCTTCCATACTTCCTGTTTTCTTAAGAAAATAAAAAAATAAACATTTAACCCGAAGGTTGACTTGGCATGTGGGGTAAAAAAAAAAAAAAAGTCATGAGCAGTCACATCGGACCACAGTGTGTACAGTAATCTTCAATAGATTTTAAATGCAGCAGTAACAATAATACACCTTTAGATGGCTCCACATTATTTTCCTTGGCTAACCTTTTTTTAGACACTTTCACTGCCACAGAAAGCTGAAGACATGCTTTGAGCACTGCAGTGACCTGTAAAAACCATCAATAGCTATAATATGTGAGGAGTCAGAGAAGTCAGATGTACATAATAGTTGCTATTATTCGGGATAAGCTCATCTATCCATAGACCAGTGGAATAAAATACTGTATGGAATGTTACTTGGTAATGATTTTATGTAACACTGCACTGTGGAAAGGCTGGAAGCTCAGGGCTGTATCCTGTTCCTGTTTCGTGATGAGCAAGAGAACAATTCTAGGTATTGTTACAAAAATAAAAGAGAGCTTACATCCTGTCTGAAGGCTCATATTATGTTTTGAGATACAGTAGGGCACACGTGGTTTGACAAAAGCCTGTTTTACTTTTCCTAAAGGACCTGCTTTAGCACCAAAGGCACACGAAGCACCTAATTCGAATCTGAAACGGCCACTATATTCATGTGTTTACCTCATGATATTATAATTTAATAATATATGGACGAATATTTAACATACACTACCAGCCAAAAGTTTTTGAAAAGTACGATTTTTAATGTTTTTTTTTTAAGTAGTCTTTTCTGCTCACCAAGCCTGCATTTATTTGATCCAAAATACAACAAAAGCAGTAATATTGTGAATTATTTTTACTATTTAAAATAACTGCTTTCTATTTAAATATATATTTAAATGCAATTTATTCCTGTGATCAAAGCTACATTTTCAGCATCATTAGTCTTCAGTGTCACATGATCCTTCAGAAATCATTCTAAGATGCTGATTTGCTGTTCAAGAAGCATTTATTATTGCTATCATCAATATTTAAAACAGTTGAGTAGATTTTGTTCAGGATTCTTTGATGAATAGAAAGATCAGTGTTTATCTAAAATTATAGAAATTAATACTTTTATTTAGCAAGGATGCTTTAAATTGATTAAAAGTGATAAAGATATTTATAATGTTTATGGATACAAAAGATTTCTATTCCAGATAAATGCTGTTCTTCTGAACATTCCATTCGTCAAAGAAACCTGAAAAAATTCGACTTGGCTGTTTTCAACATAATAATAACAATAAATGTTTTTTAAGAAGCAAATCAGAAGGATCGTGTGACACTGAAGACTGAAGTAATGATGCTAAAAGTTCAGCTTTGAAAATCACAGGAATAAATTACATTTTAAAATATATTCAAATGGAAAGCAGGTATTTCAATTAGTACAAATATTTAAAATTTTTACAGTTTTTGCTCTACTTTGGATTAAATACATGCAGGCTTGGTGAGCAGAAAAGACTAAAAAAACTTAAAATCTTACTGTTCAAAAACTTTTGACAGGTAGTGTATAGGTGAAAAAAGACTGTTAAACCAAACTCTCAAATGAAGTGGCCTCATCTTCCTGATTGGCTAGGCTTTCAGTTACCATAAGGCTTTGCATCAGACCTGTAGGAATGATGGGTTTGAAAGATCGGTTGCGGTTGTGCATGAAGGGGAATGAGGATGACAATCGTCCTGAGGTGCCGAACGAGAGCAGCCGCTGCTGAACGTATGGACGGTGGTCAATTTTAGCAGCTTGCGATGAGTCTCTTTGCTCTAGCGTGCGCTTCAGATCCTGCACCTGGCTTAGAAGTTCCATAAGCTTGGTCATGACAGCCACGGAGCCTCCGCCTAGGATGTGCACCTCAGGTATCCAGCGCAAGTAGCGCTGCATCCAGACTCGGACAGACGGTCCGTCCAGACAGGGGAGCAGGAGGCCGTGATAGTCCAGAGGACGCTGTTGCCAGGACTCGTAGAACTCTCGGGTGGGGGTGGTGGTGGCGAAGGGGGCGTCAGGAGAGCCTATCCAGCGACTGATACGCTTCACCCGCAGCATCTTTTTAAGGCTGTCGGTCTCGTCCTTAAAGAAACCTTTCTTCGTTGGGGTTTTGAAAGCTGTGCTGGGTAAGGATAACTGTCTTTGGTGCTGTTTAAAATAAAGACAATGTAAATATTACTCTGCAAAAAATGAATTGACCGAATGAACTCAACTTATACATTATTCAACATAAACAGCACTGTTAGTCAAACAAACATAAAAGGTAAAAAAGGAAAAGTAGGGAAGGATGGGGTATGGTGTCTCCCTCACCTTTATTTTCCTCTTGACTACAGATTTCAATACCAAATAGCTATGCTCTTTTTACGTTTTATCTGAACATTAACATTTTTGAGATTTATTATATCTAAACTAGGGCCGGGACTTTAACGCATTAATTTTTTTTAACGCATTTTAATCGCACTTAATTTTGCACCGCGGAACGTTTCTCACTGGATGAGTTTCAGTGGACCGATTATACTGGAGCACCAACTAGCACATAGAGCCTCAAGTATCACCTTTTACAGAAGGTCTACCTACCTATAGGGTACCAGAATTTCTGAAATGTAGGCTAGTATATTTCTAAATATCCCAGTGTTTCCCCTACCATTATCTTAGGGGGTGCGTTCACAATGTCTCCTCCGTGAAAACACGGACTGGATCGCGGACTCCATTCATAAAAACCGAATCTACTATAGCGCGGAATGCCACGTAAATTCGTCGATTTTTGGATTGATTAATCAAAAGTTGGTCTGTCACTTAATTCAAATCGCGATATGGACTAGTGTCTGTCAAAACTGAAATGCAAAAAGACCGTTTTAATATGAATCCTGCATGTTCCGTTTGTATCTGTATGTATGAATGGTGGAGACGTGTTTTTTTTTTTACTACACGCATACTAACTAGCTTCATATCATACTTTACACACAGAAACTTCACGGCAACCTGTCAAAATAAAAGTACGGTTTAACATGAAACAGAACAATATTCCTATTTAAATAATTGACAAAAAAAAAACAATATATATGATAAAAAATAAATATAAAAACAAGATTAACCACTTAATTGTAGAAAAAAAATACTACAATTATTATTTAAATGTTAAATTATTATTATTTATTGATTTTAACAGCAAACCTCTGTTTGCCAAAAATTAAAAAGGTTTATTTTTCATTTGATTAAAAATAAATAAATGTTTATGCTTTCATTTGATTATGAGAAAAATTAAAACACACAAGAATTTCTTTAAAAAAAAAAATAGCAAAAGATTGTAAAGCCCTTTTGTTCAAAATGTTAAAATAGAGAGTTTTGGACTTATTTTTTCACTGAAATAAATGTTTTCGTTATTACACAAAGTAGGGTAAAGTACCGAGAAAAAAAAGTATGGAAACCTAGGGGAAACACTGTATCCTATTGCTACACTTAATGGCAATATTGCACTGGTCTGTTGGACTAGGTTGAACAAAAATAAACAATATTTTGTTGCTTAAGCTTATGTATTCAGTCATTCTTCAATGGTATACTAAAAATCCATATGAAAAAACTTACTTCTCACTGTTCTCAGGTCAAATATTTATATGCGATTAAAATGCGATTAATTTCGATTAATTAATTACAAAGCCTTTAATTAATTAGATTAATTTTTTTAATCGAGTCCCGGCCCTAATCTAAACAGTAAATAATTTAGATTTTGTACAGTAACACATACTGTTTTTTATATTTTGTAGCAAGAGGTTAAAGTAAAACCCTCAGAATTAGCTTTTATTGTTTCATTTAAAGGAATAGTTCACCCATAAATTAAACAAATGATTCCTAGGTGTATATGACTTTCTTCTTTCAGACGAATACAATCAGAGTTATATTAATAAATGTCCTGGCTCTTCCAAGCTTTATAATGGAAGTAAATGGCTGTTGATTTTTTAAAAAGTCCAATAAAGTGTATCCATCATCACAAAAAGGGTTAATAAAGGCTTTCTGAAGTGATTTGATGTGTTTTTGTAAGAAAAACATGTATTTTCTTACAAAAAGAAATTTTAAAAAAATCTGTCATTAATTACTCAGCCTCATGTCGTTCCAAACCTGTAAGACCTTTGTTCGTCTTCGCAACACAAATTAAGATATTTTTAATGAAATCAGAGAGCTTTCTGACCTTTCTGGACTTCGAATGTGGTAGGACCCTTGCGGTCTATGGAGGGTCAGAAAGCTTTTGGATTTCATCCAAAATATCTTAATTTCTGTTCCAAAGATGAACGAAGGTGTTATGGGTTTGGAATAACATGACGGTGAGTAATTAATGACAGAATGTTAATTTTTAGCGCCCATCGGCGCTGTTTTATTTGCCCTGATTAGCAAAACTGGCCTAGATGTATTTTATATATTCCTTTAATAATACATTGCTTGATGCATACATGCTGAACTCATTTCTAAACATCATACAATTTATTATGTAATCAACAGTGAACAGTTCTTAAGGGAGAAATTTTCCACATCTTTTTCTAAATGATTAAATATAGGGACATTTCACTCTCTCACCTTGGGCTTGTGAGGTCTGCGTACAACTTTCTCATGTTTCACCTTTTCTGAATACAGGGGGTTAAAGAAGAAATTCTGTGCCTTGCTGTCAAACTGCACAGACCAGTCCCACACTGTAGGGCAGCTCAATGGGCCGCTTTGTGCAAGCGGTGACTCTGCCTGCCAAGACAATCAAGCACACACAGTTAGCAGGAGGCGTGCCGACTATGTCAGGGAGGCAAAAGCCACTAACTTTAGAGTACATGTAGACTAATAACTGCATCACAGAGGGCTGACTGTTTTCTTTTTAGCCACTGTACTTCTATAAAGACCTCTAATACTTGCAGAATGGTGAATGCAGTACTCAAAAAGCAATGACGTTATCAAAATTTATAACATAATATACATTCTACCTTCAAAAAACTTTCTCTGTGATGTGCAGAGTTGAAGAGAAAGGTGCTAAAGATTGGCACATGAACACTGTCGGACAGCACAGTCAGGTAAGTCTCGGAGAACTGGAAGGCCGGGCTGTGCTGCTGAACAAGCTGCCACACGCATTCCAAGAACAGGAGGAAGACTGGAGAATGACACTACATTGAGAAACAAGACAATGAGGATGAGAATAGCTGTCAGTCGGTCATCATTAAATCAAACTATACACCCCAGGTCTTGTATCATGCTGAAGGGGTTTATTTCGCAATAATGACTGTATTCTCCATTTTAAAACATGGGTACTTAGCAAACAGGTAAATAGTGATGTTATCTGATTATATGAAAAGAAAGAGACTGCAGCCTGCAATGAAAAACATGAACCGGTTAAACTGAATAGTCTGTGGAATGCCGCAACTGACCAAGAATCAATTATTCCAGACAAACGAGTTCCAGGACCTGATAAAAGACAGGATTGCAGTTTGCTTTTTTGGCTGCCTGTAATTCTCAGAGGTTGAGAATAACAAAAATGGGCAAATATGAAACAGTAACACTTCCACTAAGCCTCTGAAGAAACAAAAGGCAAGAATGAGCATGCAATAATTACCTCCTTGTCTTTCTGATGGAGGTGATTACATCGATCCAGGAAGGCATGGCAACCAGCCACCCACTCCTTCTGCACTAGACTCTGGAAACCCATCAGTGTTCTGTAATAAGGGTCCAGCATTATCTGAACCAGACTGGAGATCACACAGCACAGATCTGTTCCCTCTTCCTCTGCAATCAATCAATATCGAGACAAAACATCAGGGGATACAATCCCAAAGTCAAAGGGATAGATCTATTGAAGTTTGCTTTATTCTTAAAGGCAAGGTATGCAATTTCTGCACTATATGTGGAACTATGTAAAACTGCAGTTCTGTCCAGCACTTCTACCATCCTTGGACAAACAGGTGTGGTCCATACCGGTCAACAATCCTGTTTTCCCTGGGAATCTCCCATATTTCACACCCATCTTCCGCCCGTCTCCCAATCAGTTAATTTTCCCAGGAAACTCCTGTAATTTGCATGGCCCAAACTATCTTTTAGACGGAAGTTTATTTATGTGCAACTTTAGTTGTATCTGATTTAAGGCCATAAAAAGTCATACAGCAAAAGTCTTAATTATGATTTCAAGAGGTCTTAAATTTAGAGACAGAATGACAAAAATTGATTAATGTTTAAATTAAAAATTCTATAGTGTCTTCACGATACATCAGCAAGCTGCCATATTGGTGGCACTGAACGTAAACAGTGCCACTGAACCGAAAGAACTCGGAAATTTAGCCGATTATGGTTGCTGAAAATTATCCATTATTGTTATGTTTTGGGCTTTCCTAAATGGTCAGACCGGGAAGAAAAATTGTAGTACTATAGACTGCCAAAAGTTATAACAAATCAAGGAGAAGAGTGCAAAAAAATGAGGAAAGAAGGCATTTATGGTTGGCCAAACTGAACATCATTTCCGATCAGGTAGGTAAATTCACCAAATCAAGGCCAAATTGTGGCCAAAATCGCACAGTGTGCGCCCGGCATAAGTCCTTCTCTATATGATTTAGCAGCTTCCATACATTTTTCCCCCATGGTTTAGACAGCATAAATTAGCAGAACAACGTATTCAGTAGTACATTAACAGTGCATATTTCTACCGCTCCAAAAGCATCTCCTGCTGCCAGAGAACTAATTTGTTTTTCGAATAAGCCCTTCTGCTGTTTTTGTTCAGACCAAAGTGAAAATCCACCCATATGTTTATGCATTTTACAAGCAGTTGTAAATGTGAACCGGTGGGTCGACAAGAAGAGAATGCATTTTAAAACCTTGGATTTTGGTACCCAAATGTTGACAGGTATGGTGTGGTCCTATCCTAAATTTTCAATATTGGTTATAGAGATAGTTGTGATAGACAACTTAAATGTTCCCAGACCCAGAAACGTTGTAGGGTCCTTACTACGTTTTTGGGTCTGGGAACATTTCAACTGCGTTGCTGTCTATGGAGAGTCAGAAAGCTCTCGGATTTCATCAAAAATATCTTAATTTGTGTTCCAAAGATGAATAAAGGGCTTATGGATTTGGAACAACATGAGGGTGAGTAATTTAGTAAGACAGAATTTTCATTTTTGGGTGAACTATCCCTTTAACCCAGAAGCTACTATGTTGGGCCACTCAAACAAACAAAACAAAAGAACTAGAATCTTTGGAAAGTCAAATTGAGTTGAAACATGCTTGACCTACCTGTTATAAGAACATTTGTGTTGTCCTTTTCAAGACATTCAACCACCTCTAATGCTTTTTGGAGACATTGCCTGTTGAGGACATTAAATGCAGCTTGATATTAGTTTCATAAATTCTAATTAGTGATTATGAACAGAAATGCAAATCACACAATTTAGTATTTTATTATGTCAGCTGACCTAATAATGTCTAGCCATCCTGAGCTTTCAAGGGAAGAGAACCATTTCATATCCGACAACCAAAACTCAGTTGAGTTTTCTAAGAGACAAAAAAACATTACACAGTGACTGCAAACAAAAGGATTTCAAGTTTTTTTTTCCCCCACATCTTCTTATGAAAGAGATTTGTATATTCTGTGACTCACCAATGAGAAAGAATTGTTTGAACTTGTTATATGACTGCTGGATGTCTTGGATAGTAGGAAGTGATTCTGAGAGGTCCTCTGTTTTTACAGAGTAAAGGTAATTATGTGCAACTGCATTTATCATTCTGAAAAACAAAAACAGAATTTGTCAATGTAAAGGCACACAGACAGTCAAGATAACACAGTACTACTTTTTTGTTTGTTTTTGCTGAGGACACCATATTACAAAACTATTTTGGTCCCTCAATTGAACAGAGAGAGTGTCTAGAACATTACTAGATAACATACTGCCATGTTATTTTTTGATAAAGAACAGTGCCCTTGAGTGTCATCACATAAAAACACAAACTCGGGCCACAAAAAAACATGACCGTATTGCAGCAGACTGGCTAATCTCATGGGATAAATAAACAGTATAATAAATAGAGTCAAAAAACTGTATATTTCTTTACGTGTCCAAGTGCTTTTGGAAATCCCCATCTTCCTGTGTCATAGACGGGAAAGATGCTTTGAAAAGAGCACAACCACTGTGATGAGACCAACACCAGATCTAAAAAGAAAAATAGAAAAGCATCCAACTTCAGTTAAAATCAGCCATACAAATGACAATTTGGGTCAAACTTTTTATTAGGTGGCCTCAACTGTGTACTTACACCAAAAATAAGTACAATGTACATATTGTATTGCAAAACACTTTTGTTTTAAAAGTTAAGGACAGGTTTGGTGGTATGAATAGGTTTAAGGGTGGGTTAAGGTGTAAGGGTCAACTGTGTAACTATAAATGTAACAATAGAAATTAACTACAGATGTAATTACATGCAGGCATTTTTTAAAATATAAGTACTATGTAGTACACAATAAGTGCATTGTATCAAATGGTTAATTGTTAGTACATAGTAGTATTTTAAATACAAATTATAACGTTACAATAACATATTATAACAACATTTATAAAATCTTGTTATTAACTCACTGGTAATCCCCTTCCTTGGTAGCTGAATAAATCCATTAGTGCTGATGGGATGACAAAGTACTTCGGTAACCTGAAGACAATGTCAGCAGTGTTTTTGTTAGATACACTTATTTCACAATGTATGACATGCTAACTATTTTTTTAATTATTATGCATGCATTTACCTTATAATAATTGAGAGACTATATTGAATACTTGCTCTTTTAGAAATGCATATATTTCAGGACTATTTCACTAATAAAAAGTGATGTAATAATGTAGTATTGAGTAGGTCCGTCACCTAAAATAATGTTTTTTGTTAACTACCCAAATATAAACGGTGTAGGATGGATCTTACAATAATCTAGGTCAGTAGCACATAAAAACATTGATTAGAGATTACATTCTGAACATTCTGAACCTTGTAATGCAAACAATAGTAACTTTATCAGACACTTCACAGCCAACAACAGCAGCATAAAGTACCTTTGTGAGAGTTCAAAGTTCTCGTTTTCAGTGACTAATCTACAGTTCACTTTCATCCGTTTCATTTCCTGGGTCCAGTCCTCTGGTGAGTCAAACATAATTGTCTCCTGTTTCCTCTGCATTTCTGCAAAACCAAAATACATCTTTTGTTGTTGTTCCAGAGTTGACCAATTTGAGTTCTGTGGCAGCTGTTGAATCTTTCACTTGCTCTACCGAACCAATGATGTGTTGTTACTAAATCTTACAAATAATTTAGTATGAGTTATCAAATGTATGTTTTTCAACAAAAAAAGGGTTTCCACAAAAATATTAAGGTTTTCCACATTGATAATAATAAAAATGATTCTTAAAAATTAGAATGATTTCTGAAGGATCATGTGACACTGAATAATGTCTATAAAGAGAGAATGACTGTTGTTCTTTCAGCCATCTGTTGCATTCCAGTTGACTATGAGACTATGATCAGAATTTAGCAGTTGGTGCTACAAGACCAAAGCTGCATTTCAGATGTGTGCAAAGTTCATGTTCTGCTTAAGCGAACTTCTGAGTGTGATGTCTTCCCTCATGGTGTTTGGTAAATTACTGGTTTTGATTGCTGTAGTATTTGGAGGCATGCAGTTAAATGTACACATTGACAACATAATAATGAAGTACTCAGACAACAGCTGTGAAACTGAAAAGTACCAACAGTAACACAATGAAAGCCTCCACAAGAAGATAAATCTGTACCTGGGCTTGGCGTCCCCATATAGGAGAAAGCAAAGACACATTTGAGAGATTTCTCCTCTAAACAATGGTGAGCAATACCCTGAAAGATCTGAAAGAACAAACAAGCAAATGCATAAGGAGATGTGAAACCCTCTTTAAAACGTACATATACATTTCAGACCTCATGTCAAACAAATTACCTTTTTGGCATCTTCCTCCTTGGTGAATGTTAGGCAGAACTGAAAGACTCGCAGGTCTTTACAGTGAATGATCATTTTGGACGGATATTTGTTCTTCACAAGAGCTCCCGTTAACAGTTTTTTCTTTTCATCATAAACTTAAAAAAAGTGAAATGTTTCTCATAACTCAAATATTCAAACCAAAGCACTTTCATAAGGAAAAATGGGTAACACTTTACAATAAGGTTCATTAGTTAATGTTAACTACATATTAAAATCACAAGTTGTGTTAATTGACATTAGTTAATGCACTGTGAACTAACATGAACAAACAATGAATGACTGTATTTTTATTATGTTAACTAACATGAACAAAGATTAATAAATAGTGTAATAAATGTATTGTTCATTGATAGTGCATGTTAGTTTGTTACATTTATTAATGTTAACAAATGACAACTAATGCTAAAGTGTTACCGAAAAATCTCATGGTTGCTTTTTACACATGTACAAATTTATAACCATTAATAATGATTAAAAAGTATAAACAATTATTACCACCATAGATGTGATCCACACACATTAATGGAATGTCATTTTCTCCGTAGAGTTTGTTCTTAAAGTTCTTGGCCTGAAACAAAGGTGAGTGACACAACAGTCTTCTTATTGTACTTCCTTTATGCAGACAATAGCAATGATTATGACAGACAATGATTAACAAATACTAAGTTGTCTGCAAAAGGTGCATTTTACATGACACACCAAAACTAACAGGAAAGCCAGATGCTGTTGCCTTGTTTAGTGTGCTGTATCAAACTTACACACAGTATTTGTTTGTGAAATCAAGTGTGAAACACACTTCAGTTCCTGTTAACCACCCTCAAATATAAGTCAGAAAGTAGCCTATGAAACCTCTTCATACACTAACATCTGATCAAATTTAGCTGTGCAGCTTTTTAAGATCACTGATTAGATAGTAACATCTATATGCTGGTCTTAGTCGGTTCAACGGTCTTAACAAACAAACAAACAACAACAAAAAAAGAAGATCTGAAAGTACCTGGCATTTCACGAATACCTGACCATTTGAGATCTAAGACACTGGTTTCCCACCAACATTTCACTGCCAGTGAGTCAGGCACTCAAGTTCCTGAAATGGCAGCTAAAGTGAGAGCACTCACAGCGCAGTTCCTCATGCAAGGTCACTGAGCATGCAGTTTGGCAAACGCTCTTTTAGACGCACAATGTTTCAAGGCCAACTAACATTGACTGTATTCACACTTTTTCTATTTACTCTGTTTTGATTTTTTTTATTAGCAGAAATGTTTATCCAAACCTAACTAACTATTTATCATACAGGAGCCAACAAAATAACCAGATCTGCAGTGTTTAATTTATTTGGGCTATAAAGCTTTCGAAGCAACAAACACTGTCATTTACCCAAATACGCTGTTTCCAACTAAAGGGATAGTTCACCCAAAAATGAAAATTTGATGTTTATCTGCTTACCCCCAGGGCATCCAAGATGTAGGTGACTTTGTTTCTTCAGTAGAACACAAACAAAGATTTTTTACTCAAACTCTTGCAGTCTGTTAGTCATAAAATGGCAGTGGATGGGCACAAAACCTTTGAAAGTAAAAACAACATGCACAGACAAGTCCAAATTACACCCTGTGGCTTGTGACGATGCATTGACGTCCAAATATATGACAATATTTTTTTGCGAGAAACTGAACAGTATTTATATCATTTTTTACCTTTGATACACAGCAATGTGCAACTGTCCCGAGTGCGCGCTCAGCATCAGGCACATTACATATGTACGCGCTCTGGCGTAGTATACGCAAACGCCAGAAGAGATCTGTCGAGTGTATACGACACTCATTTTTTACACAGTGCACAAAGATTGTGGGTATAGTGGCTATTCAAAATGGTAATTACACGCGCTTATCCTGAGTGTTCAACCGATTTAAAGCTAAAAGATTATGTTTGCTTGCGCGAACTCATCCGGCACTGTTAACTTTTCACCGATTTCCCCTTCCAGCGTTTGGGTACACATGTAAGGTGGCAGATGCGGAGCGCACGCTCAGGACAGTTGCACATTCAAAACAATCATTTTGTGTCTTAGGACATCAATGCATCGTCACAACTCGCAGGGTGTAATTTGGATTTGTCTGTGCATGTTTTTTTTTTACTTTCAAAGGTCTGGTGCCCATTCACTGCCATTATATGACTATCAGACTGCAACGGTTTGAGTTAAAAATCTTCGTTTGTGTTCTACTGAAGAAACAAAGTCACCTACATCTTGGATGCCCTGGGGGCAAACAGATAAACATCAAATTTTCATTTTTGGGCAAACTATTCCTTAAGTAATTCAACTTTATAGTAATTCAAGATGTTTATGTTCTTGATTTTCTTTATGTACCACTCGGGTCCAGCTTTTTGCATGCGTGTGCAATGCACCACTGTTGCAATTAAGGATAGATATTGAGCACAATAAATCTTACAAACAGTTTTGGATTTAGAAGACGGTTGTCATTTCAATGTTTACATTTAGCATAATTACAAAAAATGCTATGCTCACAGAATGAGCAATGAGCTTTTCAAACAGGACATATTTGCAATAAAACATTTATTTGATAAACAACTCTAACTAACAGAATCCTCATCATTAATATAGACAATTGTATGAACATCCAGCTCACACATTATCTTCTCTTCAAACCACATCACACGTATAAGAACGCTGCAGTCTAAATAGAGGAAGTATATGATGTTATAAAAAAACACTGTGGTTCTTTGGTCGTTCAAATGCCAAATTGTAAAGGGCTTCTTAGGTGACAGCATCATAGATGCAAATTACTAATAGAGTGTTACTGTATGTTGATTATTTTGGTCTACTGTAAGCAGATAAATTGGTGGCAAATTGTAAGATGTCAGTGGTATGGGTTTGTATGATGCTTTAGGGGTGGAGCTTCATGCTTTCTGTTTATTAAACATCTTACATATTTGTATGAATCAAATTCGTACAAATTAGTGAAATACCGCAGTCATGTTAGAAAAGAAGGGTTTGTTGAGGCATGTTACCAATCCTTACCGTCTCCTCCTGTGATGCCTCATCACTAATGAAGGTAACACGAAAATTGGTGCAGAACAATGTGCCAAAGACGCCACGCTGGGAGAGATCATCTTGAGTGTATTTGAGAATAGGATTGGCGCTACAGAACTCCACTTCGCCTAAGGAGCAACAGAATAACAGTCAAGTTAGTTCGAGAACAATTATTAAAGTCTAAATCGAAAATTACACATCAAATATTTTAGATTTACTTACAATAATACAAGGAAAAAGACCTTGTGCAAGGGATTTTCATATTTACCTGGTAGCAAATCAGGATGTTGCTCTTTCTTTGGTAAGTCTTTCTCCAATTTTATTTCCTGAAGAAGACAAGAGCATATAAACTGTAAACGTGATTGATTATCTAATAACATTTCTTATTATATGACACTTTCACAAGTACTGTTTAGCAATATAATGTCAATCACATCATGCCACATTTCACACACTGAGTGGCTGCTGCTGAGTAAGTGAATATTTGAAGTCTAGATGCCTTCACAGGACATCTGCTCTGTAATAAAAAACTGCTGTCGTACATATCAGAATATAAGGAGGAATAAAATACCTACACTGCCATTTAATACATTAAATGTCATTTATAAGTTATGTTGTCTCTGGCAGAAGCCCTGTGAAATATACAAAGCAAGCTTTGCAACTTTAAAATTTAAAAGGGATAGTTCACCCAAAAATTTTAATTCTGTCATTAATTGTCATCCCAAAACTGTAAGACCTTTGTTCATCTTTGGATCACAAATTAGGATATTGTCTCTGACCCTCCATAGACACTGACAGCAAGGGTCCTATCACGTTCAAGATCCAGAAAGGTATCAAGAACATTGACAAAATAGTCCATGTGACATCAGTGGTTTAAAAGTAATTTTATGAAGCTACGAGAAAACGTTTTGGACCCTTGCTGTTTATTAAGGGTTGGAAAGCTCTCGGATTTCATCAAAAATATCTTGATTTGTGTTCCAAAGACAAACAAAGGTCTTACGGATTTGGAACGACATGAGGGTGAGTAATTAATGACAGAATTTTAATTTTTGGGTGAACTATCTATTAAATCATGTTACTTTCCTTGCTACCATTTCAGACAGATAAAAGAGGTTGCAGAAACCAACCAAATTAATAAATTAACGGCAATGTGTAAAAATGGTAGAAGTTCAGTTGAAACAAACAGGATAAATAGGAAAGGAAGCCATCCAGCATCCTGGCTACCATGAGACCAGCTGCAAAACACGACGGCCAAAACTTCACAAACAGTCCCAAGTATTTGGGGCACTCCTTTCCCTAATGACTTCCTGGGGGTGAAAACATTCTCTTAAAAGTTTCTTTTGAAACCTGAGGCATTAAAAACACATCGTCTATCCGTTTACGTAAATTTTGCCAGACATAAAAATGGATCACAGTGGGTCTTCACTAATATTAAGCCAACAAAAATGAGGGGAGAGTACTGTGAGACCCGACCAAGCCCCTGTTTCTGATCTTCAGAGAGGGAATCAGCTGAACTCTTCACATAAGACCAGTGGCCAGTTGCATAAACATAGACACTATGTTAAGATTGTGTACTAAGAACTAGCTTGACCAACTAGCAGTTAGAAGAAAAAATCCCTTTTTATGCAAATTGAAAAATTAGCCCCCCTTTTTTTTCAATTTAAGTAGTTTATGCAAATGTTTATGCCACACAGATCTTCCTGCAATTCTTGCAAGTATCATACAATGTGACTTAAAACAGCCATTCTGTCTAAAACACAAAAACTTTACACTACACACTACCAGTCAAAAGTTTGGAGAGTAAGATTTTTTTCTCTTCTGCTCACCAAGCCTGCATTTATTTGATCCAAATGCAGCAAAAGCTGCAATATTGTGAAATACTTTTACTATTTAAAATAACTGCTTTCTATTTAAATATATTTTAAAATGCAATTTATTCCTGTGATCAAAGCTACATTTTCAGCATTATTACTCCAGACTCCATGTCACGAAACTTTAGAAAACATTCAAATCATATGCTGATTTGCTATTCAAGAAACATTTTTTTTATTATTATTATCAATATTTAAAAGTATTTTTAAGGTTTCTTTGATGAATAGAAAAATCCAAAGATCAGCAATTATCTGAAATAAAAATCTTTTGTAGGATTATACACTATACCATTCAAAATCTTGGGAGTCAGTATAATTTATAATGTTATATAATGATTATAATGTTACAAAAGATTTCTAATTTCAGATAAATGCTGTTATTCTGAACTTTCTATGCATCAAAGAAACCTGAAAAAAAATTACACTCAGCTGTTTTCAACATAATAATACTAATAATAATAAATGTTTTTTTTTCGCAGCAAAACAGAATATTAGAATGATTGCTGAAGGGTCAAGTGAATGGAGTAATATAATATACAAATATTTTAAAATGTTTTTGCTGTACTTTGGAACAAATAAATGCAGGCTTGGAGAGCACAAAAGACTTCTTTCAAAACATTTTTTTTAATCCAAAAGTAACGTATATTGCATTCAAGCTATGCATTTTAATGGGTTCATGAATTCCCTAGGAATCAAACCCATGACCTTGGCGTTGCAAGCGTCATGTTCTACTGTTCAGATCTACACAAAATAAAGTAACTTCTTATTTTTTGCTTTACAGAATAGTGAAAATCATACAGGTTTTGACGACATGAGGATTACGATGTTAGTTTTCCTTTAAATCTCTACTTCTGTATTATAATTTTTTGGTCTTGTAATGTTTATGCATTAATCTCTAATAATAGATGATTTCCATATTCATGTTATTTCCTTATTGAGTACAATCACTTTCAGAACAGAAATTTACAGATAATGTACTCACCCCCTTGTCATCCAAGATGTTCATGTCTTTCTTTCTTCAGTCGTAAGAAATTATGTTTTTTGAGGAAAACATTTCAGGTTTTCTCTCTTTAATATACCGGTAATGCACTTCTATGGTGCCCCCGAGTTTGAACTTCTAAAAAAAGTGAAATACTCCTTTAAAAAACAATAAGAGCATGAACTCTATTGTCCATCACTGGGTCATAACACAACCCATGACATCTATTCCAACAGGACGCCCTATGCTCGTTCGCTCACTCTCTCGCGCGGGAGCGCGCACATATATCAACACTAGATGTAGGTTTATAACATAACTATGAATGGACTTCAAACAACTATAACATGCCAGAGGCAAATGAAAGCACTCGTGACTCGTGTCAATAAACAGAAAATTATTCAATAACCTGGATTACAACCTCCAAGCAGTCTAGATTGTAAAGTTGAGGACTTCTGGTAAGCCTAGAAAAACTAAATTTCAGTCGTCAAACCGAAGGTTTTCAACTTCGAGGTGTAAGTGAATGAAAAATCCGTTGCTCTTTGAATGCATTTCCCTGTGTGAACGAAACACGAAACGCACACAAACCTGAGATTTCCCTGTTTATCTAAACTTAAACAATGTCAACATCAGCATGGGATTTACTAACCTAACCCAGCCCAGAGAATGACTGCCTGCGGCTTTAACTCTTGTTTTAGTTAAATTCAGTATCTCCGGGTTGTTTTGAAAGCAGCGCAAGTATTATACCGCACGAAAGCTTTCACTTACCTCGGGTGTAACATAAGACACAAATGACGGTTTCGTAGACTTGGCTCCTCCGCTCCCCAAACTCAACATTTTGCCTGTCCCAGTATCCCGCTTCCCGAGCAGTCAGGTGGAAATCCGGGAGAGCTCGAGCAGCCCAACTTTCCTCTCCCTCTTTGCTCTCTTTCACTCTCCACCTCTCCTTTCACAAGCGCGATTTCCTTTGGTTGGAAGACAACCCTGCTCTGACAGCAAGCCGCGCCCATTGGACGTCATTGGTTCTTTATGGACAAACTGTCCATTTCCTGAGCTGGTCAGCGCAAGTTGCTTAAAGCTCATTGGCTGACACGGCTGTCAATCACATGCGCTTCCTCATTGCCGAACCCATAAGAAGTCGTATTAAAATAGCCCACGCCCTGAAGTGACAGGGGTTTTGTGTTTATATAGCGGTCGACTACAACACTTTTAAAGTACAGGTCCTTTTAAGAAAATTAGCATATTGTGATAAAGTTCATTATTTTCTGTAATGTATTGATAAACATTAGACTTTCATATAGTATTTTAGATACTATACTTTAGATTTGTTTTCTTTGCTTTATGGTTACACGTCTAAAGATTTTTCTTTATTTGTGCACAGATTAGGTGGTTCCTCATCGTAACATGCACAACTCTGACTTGACTAGAGTTCTGACATGACTTGAACTCTTAATCAGCCTGAAAATGACTCTGCATGTTTCAGTTATACTTCCGACAGTGTAGTTAAAGAAAGAAAAGTAAAGACAAATCATTCTGGAAATGTCTTTATTATACGCATTGTAATGCAGTAGTACCTTGACAATGAATGACAAGCATCAAAGGGTAAGTCTACATCAATCTGCAGTTACAACACACATATTTCACTTGTGTCCCTCCCATCTTCAATAGATATTTAACAAACTCCAATCAGAAACCAAAATTAGGGCAAGCAACTATGCATCTATAAACCAGTAAAACAAATCCATAAAAACAAAGAACATTTGTTTAAAAAAAAACAAAAACAAAGAAAAAACACATTCCTGTGCTTTAAAACCATACAGGCATTTGTTTCTGAAGATCTATTGCAGGATTAGATACAGGCTTATTAAATGATCATATAGAGATCATACAGTTATATGATGACATTTAAAGATACATTTAGGGTTTACAATATTATGAACACAAAACACAGGCAGACCTGGGTCAATTACAATTTCTAAAAGAAAGCAGACAAAAAAAATAATGTCGTCCTTGACCTTGAAGTACAAATGTTTACTGACTGAATACTTCATGTCAGCAACTGATCTGAAATGGACTGGTAACTCAAGATTCCTTATTAAACTTACAGAGACTTATGGTATATAGCCCAGGTCTGATTTCGACAGTCAGTGTCTTTTGAAATGTGATACAGCTACACCACAGAGGCCTGTGAATATCAGAGCACACTTTTACAGCCTAACTTTGGGACAAGTGCAGCCTTACATCACTTGCATTAAGCATATAGAAGGAACGAGGTTCTAAAGATGTTTCAAGGATAATAATTGACAGAAATTAACAAATGATTAAAAGCCAGCCCAGCCTTCAGAATGCACTAGCAATGGAAAATACACGCTTGTATAAATCCACGTCCAGTCAGTGTCACATTCATCACAACAGGACTAATGTGTCGCATGAATCAATCATTTTATCTTCGACCTTCGGTTTTAAGAGGAATGTCTCTAAACAAAATAAATTACAAAAACACCTAAACGATTTATTGCAAAGCCAAGGAAGCCATTGTCAAAGTTACTTTACATGTGTGACTGGAAGGATAAGATAGACTTTAAAGAAAGAATCTGTTCCACACTGACAAGTACGCTGCTCAGACTTCTAACAAATGCCTAGTCTGAAACTTGTAAGAGATCTGAAAATGGTGAAAGATTACATCCAATGTGCTAAATGGAGCATGAACTTCAGGCTTAACTGGTTTGTGCGCATCTCCAATCTTTAAGCCAAGACACCAGACTAAACAACAGAGATGGACTACAGTCTATGTGTCAAGGAAATGAAGCCTGGCATTTCCACAAGTGGCCATCTTTACCAGCTCTTAAAAACATCAATAAGTAGTAATTAGCATGCACAGAGGTCAACAGAAACAACATTTTGTATTCCTGGAATGAACAGGATTTGAAACGGGTGCAGGGAGAGCAGAGCTAGTTGTACTGTCGTGCACTTCAGAACCCCTCGTAGTCCTTCTTGTCCTTCTTCCCCTCGGCTTCGAATCCATCCGCCCCGTCGCTGTTGTCGCGACGCCTCTTGCGGTTATTCCGTACGTTGAAGCGGGAGTTCATCTGGGGCAAGGGGTCCATACCCAGAACCTTGTGAATCTGACGGAATGCCAGCAGCCTCAAGGCAAACTGTGGAGAAAGTGGACCGTCAATACATAAAATTTAAAATATTCAATTTCTCTTGATTAATGAGGCCATAAAAATGGCACGGCTCTTAAAGTAATTACTATGCATGTTACCTGAGCGCTTGACGTAATGTCCTCTCTCTGCTGCTCTTCCATGGTAGCCAGTGTATCTGTTGGATTCTTCTCACAGGGGTCTATCAATCCTGGAGCACCTGCAATACACGGAAAAGCACAAGAGCGTTACATTGAGCATCTAGATTCTCAAGTTGATTTTTTACACAAGTTTTTAGTCAATTTAAAGAGAACTCTTAGTAATTCACACAATTAACAATTTTTACATTTAATGTACTAAAACCTAATGCCTAAATCTGACTTTGGTTCTTAGGTGTATATTTTTATGCTGGCATAGTCAAAGCAACTCCTATAAAATGTGTGTTAAGATATTCTCAGAGTGCAGCATCTTACCAGACAGCAGAATGCCTGAGGAAATACATTCAAAGACTCGTCGCAGAGCATCTCCAGGGCTCATTGGTCCAGCGGCACTGCTAATGGCCTTCTCCACCAAAAGCTCCATAGCCTTAAAGTAAACACATTAACTTAATTTACAATAAACCACAAACCTAATATTGCATTTTGAGCAGTTTGCTCATAAGATAAAGACTGAAGGACGATGAAACTGTTTAAACAGGACCGGAAGTGATTTTGTTTTAAAAACACTATAGTGTCAGCTAGGGCTGTCATGATTTCTTTAATCATGTTGAGTACTCTATTTTAAAAACTCCTAGATTGCATTTTGCATGCGTCGAGTAATCGGCAAATCAAATCAAATGGAAGTGGTGCATTCCGCGGACGAGAATCAATTAAACGCATTATGCTGCGTTCACACCAAACGCGAATATGCGTCTAAATTCGCGCCTGCCGCGTCTAGTTATACGCGTGACCACTTTGTGTTCATTCGCGCGTCAAGAGCGAAATCGACGCGCGTAAAAACAAAAGTTTGAAGCGAAATTTACGCGCGTCAGAGGCGAAAGTTTCAAACCCCGTTGGCGGCCATCTTTTTACAAGATTCTGTTGTTGATCGGTCATTTATCGAGAGAGTCACCGCTCTGTATTTGCTCTGGAGAGCAGAACAGCGGCGTAGGGATCATCGTCGCCGTATTTCGGAGGCGAACCCAGTTCGGCGAGTTTAATCACTTGCTCCAGGAGCTGCGCCTGGATGACGGCCGCTTTCAGCGGTACTTCCGCCTGTCTCGCGCCCAGTTCGATGACCTGCTTTCCCGCATCGGAGCGAGGGGATTTCAGGAGCGGTGGAACTTCCCTCTGTGCGTTGGAGCAGTATATGATGACAGAATTTTCATTTTAAAAGTGAACTACTCGTTTATGTCATTCCTCTTTTGATGTATAATAATTCTATAGGTCTGTGCCATTTTTTTGTTCAGGTTATTACTGTAAAATCTGTTATTTATTTTTGTTTTGATGATAAATGGAGCCAGCCTCCAAAAGTATTTAACCTGTCCTGTGATTTCTTTATTTTCCTCACACAACACTGTCCAGACACACTAAAGTATACACACTATTATAGTTATTATTGTTCTGTTATTATAGTGTAGACACACTACACTATAATAAATGTTTCATATAATTAAGATATGGAATAAATAGCATTCAATACAAAATGAATATGTGTCATATATGTGATAAAACACTTGCTTTGTTGTGCATTAGAACCGCACTAGGCATTTAGTATTCATGTTTCATATTTGAATGAGTGACTCCGGGCGGGCCTGCCGCCACAGCATCAAGCAGGCTCCTGATTGGTTAACGCGGCGCGAATTGACGCAGAAGTTCAGATTTTTCAACTCGGGCGGCAGACGCGAATTCGCGTCAAACGCGTGATGCACAAAAAGCACAATTCGCGCGTATCGCGCCAGACGCTCAATTCGCGCCATTCGCGCGAACTAGACGCGCGAATGAGGCGAATTCGCGTCTACCGCGCCGCACTAAACGCCAATTCGCGCCGCAAGAACTCCAGACGCGCGTAAACGCGTCTTACCATTGACTTAACATTGAAATCACTCGCGCCAGACGCATATTCGCGTTGTGTGAACGCAGCATTAGACCACTTTAAAAAAAAAAAAAATACAAAAAAAATAAAATAAAAAAAACATAATGCTATTGTGAATTCACAAACACTACAATTCAATTAAATAAATATGTGATGCAGGCTTAATATATGCACTTTAATTATTGCATCTCAAAGAGGCTCTGTTCACAGTAAATGCTGCTCCGCATGAACTTATTTACAGTGAACTTAAGTACAGTGGCTGTAGCATTTCTGTGGTAAATAAAGATTAAGTGGACTTTTGAATTAAATGTTTAGACAATATTAAACAAGGATTAGAGCGCGCTATAAAGTGTAAAAACAATCTTTAGGCCGTTGGCGCTCTCTGCAGGCATTGGTTATAATACGTAATGTACATTAGCTCTGTTGTTTATAATACATTAAGTATCAAGTAAGGGTCTAATTACAATTATACGATTACTCAATTAATCATCAGAATAACTGATTACCAAAATAAACGTTTGTGACAGCGTTAAGGAAGCTATCTTAAAAGTAATTGAGCAGACATTCCCTAAAAGATTTCGAACTCAACTGTGTGTTCCGAAGCTGAACGAAGGTCATTACGGATTTGGAACGACATTAAGGAGAGTAATTAAATGACAGAATTTATTTTTGGGTGAACCAACCCTTTAAGAGGCTATCCTGATTAAAGAAGAAAGAAGCTCTTCTTGTATCACTACAAAACAACTAGCCACAGATGTTATCGAGATGGCTGCCAAATGAAGAAAAAAAAAAAAAAAAAAAGCCTTTTAAGGGAGCACAAAAATCATTCCATGAAATATAGATTATTACCAAGCAAATTATGTCAACAGCAGATCTATGCATTGTGTTAACATCAGCTAATGTGACTTAACAGCAGCTCTTTATTTTTTATACTCTATATAAAAAATGCGCAGAGCTATTGTCGTGTTAAAGTGCAGTCTCATTTGCCATCGTTCTGTGAATTTGAGAAGGCAAAAAAAGCAGATTTCATGATGGTTCGGTTGGTCATGTGGATTCGCCATGCATAAGCTACTTGGTTTGAAAGTAACCGTGTTTGCTGTGCTTCATACATCACTACAATATTGACAATCAACCTTTTTTATATTTCACAAAACTTTTTAGAAATGTGACTGCACTTTTAAGTGTCTGCTCCCCAACACTGTATAAGCATGCATCGACAGAGAAAACGTAAAAACACATGCTAATGTTCAATGACTATTTTTTTACTCACCCAGCTAGGAAAGGCAGACCAGGTGGGTACTCGCTGACAAAGGTCACGCAGTATTCGAATGACAATCACACATGACTGGAGTCCATTAGCCCTAGCCTTTAGTGCAGTGAAGTCAAGATTAGTTAATGCACAAGAGCAAAAACATACAGTCGTACAACATGGCGGAGATCAGAGAGAGGTGCAACACTACTGTTTGCAATGGAAGCTTATAATTGGTTTAATTAGAAGCCAATTGGCTTTCTTAAGCTGCCATTTCCAGCAGTATTTTACCTCGCCATTAGTACAAGAGTTCAAAGTTTGCAAGATTCACTTGGAATGGCTTCCTGTAATCTTGTAAACCCTGACCTCAGTTGTCAGATACTTCACAAACATATACTTTCATTTTACAAAAGATCAGTTTGCAAGAGTAGTTGCATAGGAACTGAAGCAGTCAAGGAAATCTGCTTTACTTTGCCTGTGTATTTGCAGAGATGGCAACACAGTAAACTAATCAGATATTCCTTTCCTCTCAATCCCTATTCCCAAGAAAAAAAAATAAAAAATCATTAACAAAATAAAGAAAAATCACAAAAAAAACAAAAACAAAGAAACGCTCAACATGAAAGCTCTTATCGATGACACTTTATGCAAAGGTATTCTGCAGCCTTATGGAATCATTTTACATGCTATGCATTTAAATCTAAGACTTATGACTAAATTACATGTATGCAAGGATGCTTAATTTTTTTTTAGGATCAGATCATGTATACAAAAACAGAATGCAAAAGAAAAATAGTTCCATAATCTCCAAATTATACACTGCATCCTTGTATCATTTTTTTCCTCCCAAAAATCAACTTTGAGGTTTAAAATTTGAAAACAAAAAGACTAAACAACTTAAATGAACAAATCAAAATGAATACATCTCATAAGGCTACAAGAAGAAAGTAAAATGATGTTCCGAACCTGGAACCACTTAGCGTGGCGTAGGGCAGCCAGAGCGTCAAGGCATTTTTGCCTGTCCAAGACGTCCGCTGGGTCTTTCACCATACTCGAGGTTACATCTAAAAATGGATCGAATTGTCAAATGGAGGTGAGGAATGGGTGTTTGACCAGGTCAGAGAGACTGCCAAGAACACATTGCCACACATACCAGTCTGTTCCTTATCACTTCTTTCAAAATGTAAAAACCTGTATATGCATCTCACATTTCACCCCATATGCAGAATCTCTCAGATCTTTTCAACAACATTATGGATCAGCTACACTTAGTGCACTTCTATTTAATCTGTGGTATAGTGCGGATAGAAACAGGATAGGGACGAATGAGTCCTAAGTTAAAAAAAAAAAAAAAAAAAAAAATGAAGGCCTTTGTCAGGGATACAAGACAAAAAAAAAAAAAAAAAAAACAACATTGAAAATGTGGCATTGTGATGTACGATTTCATAATTGAAGTTGGAAATGCACTCATGATTTTTTTGGTACTCTGCATATAGTGAACATGACAATTATAATAATGACTAATTTCTTTTGATTAAGACTATTACATTATTGCTCTGCAATCCACCATTTGAAATGGCTGGGAATACGACGATATGATTTTCCAATGCTATAAGCCAGCGGACTAGCTTAGAAGTCACAATCCGTAATTGCTACTGCTGGCAGAGGCACTAAAAATAAAAAGCTATTTTTTGTAATTCCACATCAGATCACAGGTTTTCAAAACACAAACTGTGGCATTTTGCCAATTATGGATAACCTTCTTGTCTTACAGTAGAAAAAAAAAAAAATCTTTAAAACTCCAGAAACAGTAGCTCTAGTTTTCTAGTATTTGTGACACTGTACCACAAAACGAGCCATAAAGGTAATTTTTTTAAAATTGAGATTTATACATCACCTGAAAGCTGCATAAATAAACTATTAATGTGTGGTTTGTTAGAATAGGATATTTGGTCGAGATACAGCTATTTGAAAAAAAATTTGAAATCTGAGGGTGCAAAAATATCAAAATATTAAGAAAATCGCCTTTAAAGTTGTCCAAATGAAGTTCTTAGCAATGCATATTACTAATTAAACATGAAGTTGATATTTATGGTAGGACATTTACAAAATATCTTAATGGAACATAATCTTTATCCTAATGATATTCGGCATAAAAGAAAAATCTATAATTTTGACCCATACAATGCATCTTTGGCCATCTCTACAAACATACCAGTGCTACTGAAGACTGGTTTTGTGGTCCAGGGTCACCTTTAATATTTTGGATATGTGGAATTTTAAGGCACAAATCTAATTTTATTATTTTTTTAAAGTTACAATTCCTGTGCTTCTCGCTTAACCAGCTGACTTAGCATTTAAGGCTAAAGTTCTTTTCTTTTGCTTGAGGCAAAAACAAATTGTGGATTCCAGTGTCTACGTAAGTGAAATCTGAGGTAATAAATCTTATGAGAAATACTTTGAGGATTTCTTTGAAACACAAAGTAGTCACTGTACTGATCCAGAAACATTGGAAAGATAATGATGGGCTGCAAATGGTACCAGATGTGTAAATCATAATGATGTAAAACAGGGATATCAAGGGAGATGTGCAATGTTTACAGCTGAATGCGTATTTATAGTGACCTGCTACAGTAGCATGGCAATGGTAGGTGTGGCAAAGTGTTTGAAGGTATTCAGGAGGGGGACCTTGGTCAAAAATCCTTCCGGAGCTGGTAGACGTAGCCTCAGATGGGAGACAATTTGCTGAAAATGCAAGGAGGCTTTGGGCTGGACTTGAAAAGCTTTGGATACATGAAGGCAGCAATGCGTGCTGGCAAGAAAACTATGAAGCTCCCAGCAAGAGGATTAGGACATCACTGCATGCATACCTGTCATGATCGGGTTTGGAGAACCCCCATATCTCAATGTATACTGAAGGCTGTAAACCCCAGGTCCAACCAAAGATTCCTCTATCAAAGCCTTCCTCCCAAAAGCTGACTCATACTCCCCTAAGGAGCCAAACAGAAATGGTGGCATGGCTGCAAAGCCTGCATTTAAGACTCCACCATTTCAGCCACTTCTTACCAACTAAAACTCTTTGTTGTAAAGATATGAAAAGACAGGTTATTGATACGGTTACTGTAATGTGGCATTTTGTTCTTGCTTAATGCATTTTTACATCTTAAAAGTACTTTGAATGCCAATTTTCAACATTTGTCAATTTCTATTCGATTGCTTCTCTCAGGGGAGCACTTTCATTTTGGAACAGGGGACCTCAGAATGGTGAACCTTCTCACCACCAGACAAAAATAAGATTTGTTTCCTGTGGGGACATGGTAGGCATTCCAACTACTCCCAAGGTCTCAAACCCAAGTCAACCATTTAGGAACTAAATTAGAAATTAAGGTTTTTTTGTGCACAGAATAATACCCATGACCCCCTGGGAAAGAATAAAATCATTTGGTTCTGCATAGGACACGATCCCCTTGAACACAGGAAACAAAAATGAATCTTACCCGGGACTAACTAGACTTACACAATGCAAACACTTATCATGCTTGTTTTGGGGAGAGCTTCAAGAGCACTGGAGAAGTGTTACAAAGAGAAGACCCGGAGCACCACTGCTGGCATCGGAAATGGTTTGATAAAACCTGGTAGCGTTAAACCCGGTTCTAAAGCAACTCAAAGCCACTTGAACTGGCTTCAACCCTTTCACAGTGTGAACACATTGGAGACTTCATATAAAATAAATTACAGTATAAATAATGATATAAAGAGGCACTTTACCTCAGTGGTATAACTTCTCATTTCTCATTTCCTATGTACGGCCAAGCTTAAGCACATACCAGGTTTAATGTATACTTTTTTTTTTTTTTTTTTAAATCAAATTTTCTCAAATTAAAATCAAGTCAAAAGGTGCAAACAATTCTACCAGCATTAACATCTAACACCATATCCGCAGTGCCAACAGATGGGCTCTTTAGGTTGTCAAAAACAGCATAAAATATTAATCTGATAGGCAGTCGGTTAATGTAAGCAACGTCTTTTCCAACCTCCATCCCGGGTGTTTTCCTCTCGGATGACGGGCGAGGTGAGGGTGATGGTCACCTGCATCTTGGGCTCAGCAGAGGAGGTAAGAATAATGGCAGCCTCTTGGACAGAGCCTTTTACCTCATATTTCTCCGGAGTTACAATCTGACAAACACATGGGTTAGCAGAAAATTACAACCATCTACTTAAGATTTGCCAAAGTGTGCAGTTATTTTACACCCAGTAAAGCAGTGGCGTCCAATCCTGTTCCTGAAGAGCCAATGTCTTGGTGAGTTTAGCTCCAACCTGCCCAAACACACCTGTCTGGAAGTTTGCAATCATCCTGAAGACATTGACCTGCCGGTTCAGCTGGCTCAGGTGTTTTATTAGGATTGGAACTTTACGAAACAGCAGTCTTCCAAAAGCAGGATTGGACACCACCACTGTAAAGCTTTTTTTTTTTTTAAAAGTTGCAAATAAAATTTAGTAGTGCAGTTTGCACTGCATTGAGTCGGTACCGTAAGCTGTTTAGGGAGATGTTCCACAATGCGCGTCATCAGATTCTTGGTCGGCTTCTCAGAGCAAAGGAGGACCAGGTTGACATTTTTGTCTCCTCGCAGAAGCAGCCCTTTGGCGAGAACTCCTACCCGCATCACTCCCTTCAGCACTCTGCAATGCACAAGAGGTCATGTTTTGCTTTGCCCTCTTCTTTCTCTCTGCTATTAAAAACATTAAGAGCACTCTTTTCCCACCTGTCTTTGGGAGGCTCTTTCTTTTCTTTGTCCTCCTCTTTGCCCTTTGCATCTGCATCTTGGTCTGTGATGATGTCAGAGACGAGCTTAAGTGCTCGCTCAGTGATTGATACGATCTTCTGGATGGCCTGGAGCTCATCCTCAGAAGGGTAAATAGCTGCATGTTTGGTCATCACATAACGATCATCTGAGGAATCAGGGCGACGTGGAGGCTGCAACAAAAATATGATGTTATGAACCAGTTGTGGTAATTTCAGTAGTAATCTGACAATTCTCAAAACAAATTCTAATTAAAAAAAAAAAAAAAAAAAAAAAAAAAAAAAAAAGAAATATATAAGTAAACGCACTCTTTGTGCCATTATACAGCATATGCAACATACAGCAATATGTAAAGCACCCAAACATCCTGCTGTTGAATTTAATTTTAATTAACTTGTCAACCTCCTAAAAGCCTTTACTAATAACTAAAATAATAAATTATAATAATCTCCTCTACTTGCAGCAAAATAGTTAAAGGAGAAGTTTACTTCCAGAACAACAATTTACAGATAATTTACTTACCCCCATTTTATCCAAGATGTTCATGGCCTTCTTTCGTCAGTCGTAAAGAAATTGTTTTTTGAGGAAAACATTTCAGGATTTCTCTCCATATAGTGGACTTCTATGGTGCCCACGAGTTTGAACTTCCAAAATGCAGTTTTAATGCAGCCTCAAAGGGCTCTAAATGACCCTAGCCGAGGAAGAAGGGTCTTATCTAGCGAAATGATCTATTTTCAAAAATAAATTTGACAATTTATATGCTTTTTAACCTCAAATGCTCATCTTTTCTAGCTCTGTGTGAACTCTGTGTATTCTGGTTCAAGACAGTTAGGGTAGGTCGAAAAACTCCCATCTCATTTTCTTCTCCAACTTCAACATCGCCCTACATCGCTGTTTTACCTTTTTTTTGTAAAGGGCGTTTGATCATCTTTGCATGTTCACCTTGTAAACACTGGGTCGGTACTTCTGCAGTGATGTAGGGCGATTTTGAACCCTAATGGTCTTGAACCAGAATACACAGAGTTCACACAGAGCATTTGAGGTTAAAAAGCATATAAATTGTCAAATTTATTTTTGAAAATAGATCATTTCGCTAGAGAAGATCCTTCTTCCTCGTCTGGGATTGTTTAGAGCCCTTTGAAGCTGCATTTTGGAAATTCAAACTCGCGGGCACCACAGTAGTCCACTATATGGAGAGGAATCCTGAAATGTTTTCCTCAAAAAACAATTTCTTTACAAATGAAGAAAGAAAGACATTAACATCTTGGATGACCAAGTGGTGAGTACATTTTCTGTAAATTTTTGTTCTGGAAGTCTCTTATGCTCACAAAGTCTGATCAAAAACATTAAAAACTGCAATGTTGTGAAAAAGTATCACAAAAACGAATGACCTTTTCGGTTTTAATACATTCTAAAATCTATTCCTGTAAATGGCAAAGGTGAATTTTCAGCAGCCATTATTTCAGTCTTTAGTGTCACAAGATTACTTAAAATCATTCTAATATGCTGATTTGGGTGCTCAATCTTATCAGTGTTAAAAACCGTTTTGCTTCTAAATATTATTGTGGAAATTGTGATAATTTTAATAGAAACTGAATTAATATTTAAACACAAACCACATATTCTGGCAAATTCAGCAGTGTTTTCCTCAGTAGTAATTCTCAGGACTTACCACTGGTCCTTGTGGTTGAGGAATGGGCATCCCAGGCCTCACTCCAAGAAGACCAGGAGGTCCAGGTGGACCCTGTGGATAACCGCCATCAGGCATTCTGCGCCTTTCATCCCAGTGGTGCTGCTCTTCCTCCATGCGTCGCCAATACATGTCCTCTTCATAGCGCCTGAGATCAATTACAACATTTAGGACCTCAAAATGCTCATGTTAAGATACTGACATACTGGATGAAGGGAAAAAAAGGATCACACCTCATCTCCATCCTCCAGCGCTCCTCCTCTTCGCGTCTTCTCCAATACTCTTCCTTCTGCATCTGCTTCCTCATCTTTTCCTCTTGGATCTTCCTGGCTCGGATGCTAGGTTTCACTTCCACCTGGAGATCTGGGTTCACCTTTTTCTACAATGGTGGAAAATAAAATCAGCTACACAAAGATTTCCATTTCTGCATTTATCACAAAAGCAAACAACACCCTACTAACCTTGTACTGCAGTCGATGTCGCCTGCCTTTCAAATGCATTTCTTTGGCATTCGGGTCATTGAAACTGCATTCACACAGCTTGCAGTGGAACCGGATAACCTTTCCTTCATCATTCCTTACCTAAAAACAAAAAACACATTTTATTGTTTACACCTGGCTACACAACTTGAAAATGACTTTTTCTTATAGCGCCTTCTGATACCTCTTCAACATAGTCATGTCCGACAGGCTGAACATCACTTTGCAGGGCTGCAAGTGCAGATTGAGGTGACAGAGGATCAGACATGTCATTCTTTAGGTCTGATGCTGGTGCAGATGCAGCAGACTGTGCGGTTTTAGCTGCCTCAGTCTTGGACTCATCATTTTTAGAAGCGGTGGTCTGTAACTTGTTTCCACCTGTTTTGGTCATAAACAGAACACAGCATTTGTTTTGATACTATTATATGGTATATTACATTGTACCTTAAATAACGAAATGTGACCCTGGAACACAAAACCGGTCTTAAGTAGCAATAGCCAAAAATACATTGTATGGGTCAAAATTATCAATTTTTCTTTTATGCCAAAAATCATTAGGATCATGCTCCATGAAGATATTTTGTGCATTTCCTACCATAAATCAAAACTTAATTTCTGATTAGTAATATGCATTGCTAAGAACTTTATTTGGACAACTTTATAGGCAATTTCTCAATATTTTGATTTTATTGCACCCTCAGATTCCAGATTTTCAAATAGCATCTCAGCCACATATTGTAATATCCTAACAAACCATACATCAATGGAAAGCGTATTTATTCAGCTTTCAGAAGGCTTATAAATCTCAGTTTTAAAAATGATAATAATTTAACCCTTATGACTGGTTTTGTGGTCCAGGGTCACAAATACAACCATTCTATATGATCTGTTCAAAAGCTAATAACATTGATTCATCAAAACATACCAACAAAGTTGATCTTGGGTGTGTTGACCTTCTTGACAGAGGTGCTGTTGCCCGAGACACTGTTAAGTACCGGGCTCTTGCCCTGTCCAGCAGAACCTGCCATACTGCCAGATTTTAAGTAAGAGGCAGAAGCAGAGAGGTTGGACGATGTGCTTGTGGAGCTATTGATGTTGGAGCTGGCAGTTTTATTAGGAGCAGCTGTACTGGAGGTGGATGATTGGGAAACAACACTGGGCTCTGTGGAAGGTATCGGCTTCCCTAATTTGGTATGCAATTTCACAACCTGTAGAAATGATTCCATTAGATGCTAGGCACATATAATCATCAATATCCCATCCACTGCTGTGAACATTACATTTTGACTTATTACAACTTGGCATTACATAACCAAGCGCATCTACTGATGCAGCATCCATTCCCCTTCAAACAACTTTCCACTGCATATTGTAACAGATACAGTCCCTTAGAGGCTCTCTACAACGGAGAGCCAGAATCATACGCATTCAAAAATAGTGCTGCCAAAAAACAGGCTGAAAGCAGATTATTATGTGCCGAGATCAGAGTGTGAGTCATGTACCTTCTGGTGTTTGGCTCCTCTGATGTGCGCGGCGTAGGCATCAGCTCCAGTACAGGAGACGTCACAGAGCTCACAGCGGAGCTGATTCTGTGTGCCGCGGGTGGAGCTCCCGCCTCCACTGCTGCTACTGCTGCTCTGTGACAGTTTCAGTGCGGCTTCCTTCTTTTTGTGCTTCTGACCCTCCAGATGCTCCTTATAGGTCTGGAAGCAGGTGATTAGACATAAGTGCCAAAATTTATGTGTATTAGGAAAACAGTAGTAACACTTGACACACAAAGAACAGCAATAAATGCATTATAATAAAATACCTGGGGCCCAGCACAGCTGATCTTGCAGACATCGCAGTAGTGTATCTGTGGTGGTTTAGGGGGCTGTTTAGGTTTGAGTGTTTTGTTCTGCAAGGGGGTTTTCTTTGTAAAAGTGCTGCCAGTCCATGCGGCAGTGGCTGCTGCGGCGACGGCCGCTTGTTTCTGCTGCTGTTGCTGCTGCTGATAGTAGGAGGAGGCAGCCGAATACACTGCAGCTTCATAGCCAGAGTATGATGTTCCTGAATATACAGAGAGGAGCAATTATTGGCCACGGCAGAGACTGAGATTGACAGGATTGCACTGTAAATCTATAAGCCTAGTTCATGCAGATCAATTGGTAGGGCATGACACTAGCAATGCCAAGCTCATTGGTTTAGTTCAGTATTACTACATGTCACTTGCATTGTTCAATTTTAGAGATGTTACGATATTAAAATCTCATGATATGATAACACGATATAAAGTACACAATACGATAGTGTTATTTAAAAAAAAAAAAAAAAAAAAAAAAAAAAAAAAAAGAATTTTGTACATTAAGTTATATTCATCTACCTAATGCACTTTAAGAGGTTAAAATTAAGAACTTCAACCCATGTTCTTAAGAAAACTTAAAGTCAGTGAATTGACTTGTACCTAAACTTTAAAGGGGACTCAACCCTCTTTTTATTTGTGGTATACTGTCTCAGTTGAAATTACATTCATACTGGTGTTTTAGGAAGCTAAACCAATTTGAATATTAGAATAACAAATTTTACATTATTGTTAATCCTATGACAATATTAGCCATATATTGTAAAACAATTGCACTGTAAAATAAATAATTTATATTTCATAGGTATATTTTTTGCTTTGCGCTTCAGTAGGGAAATTACAATGCTTCTTTCCTAATTTCTACACTTGAAAGATACATTTTGAATTTGGACTGCAGTAACGTTACTCATTTAAACCGCTAGCTATCAGCAATTCATACTGCACTTTCAAGCTTTTATTTTAACGGAAACAGCAGTAGAGTTTTTTTTTTTTTTTATAAACGGAAAACTCCAGCTTCAGACAGTTTTGCTATCTCGATACCACAATATTTATAATACCGTTACATCCCTGTTCAAATAAACTTTTCAACGATCTTTAAACAGCTTCCAGTGTCTTCAGGGCTCGGTGTGCATTTCATGATATCAGATCAGCGTTTTAAGAATTCAACAGAGTAAATCCGCAAACATTTTGAAATCGATTGGTGATGTTCTTACCAGAGTATGTGACTGCATTGGTGCTGTAGGTGGGACTCTGAGAGTATGACGGGACTACAGAGGCAGCCGCCGCGGCTGCAACTGGCTGTACAGCAGAGGACACTGGGTAAATGGAGAAGGTTGAGGTGGCAGGTCTAGGGGTGGCTGGCTTTATGGCTGTAACCTGACGCGTTTGCTGGGTCTGGGTGTATGGAGTGGCGCCCTGGCTGTATCCAGTTTTAGGTGCTAATGGGAGGAGTAAGTTGTACAGAACATTTTACAATACAGATCATTTAAAGGGTGAGCTAAAGTGGATTTATTGATTTAATTCTGTGCCCCCAGAAAGTACTTAAGGATAAAAAAAAAAAAAAAAGTATTAATTTAAGAATTAAAAAAAAAAAAAAAAAAAAAAAAAAAAAAAGCATTAATTCAAGTGCTAATACTTTTAACATTTGTGACCCTGGACCACAAAACCAGTCTTGAGTAGCACGGGTACATTTGTAGCAATAGCCAAAAATACACTGTATGGGTCAAACTTATCGATTTGCCAAAAATCATTAGGACATAAAGTAAAGATCATGTTCCATGAAGATATTTTGTACATTCCCTACCTTAAATATCAAAACTTAATTTTTGATTAGTAATATGCATTGCTAAGAACTTCATTTGGACATCTTTAAAGACAATTTTTTTGCACCCTCAGACTACAGATTTTCAAATAGTTGCATCTCAGCCAAATATTGTTCTATCCTAACAAGCCATACCTATATATTTTATCACTGGTTTTGTGGTCCAGGGTCAAATTTGGTAATAAGCAACACTATATAATTGTACAAAGAGAAAAACATAACTATGAAAATTGATCATTTAATGCCCAATATTTCTTCCCATTTAAATAGCAAGATGTGTTAAGCATACCTGTCTGATAGTAGGATTCGGCCACAGTGGGTTGTGGCTGGGCCGCTGCAGCAGCTGCCACAGCCGGTGTAGCCACAGGTTGCTGGTAGTATTGTTTACTGTCATACGCTACAGCTGGAGCTGTGGACCGCACATATGAATAGGAGTCCTGCAACAGAAACAGAGGGCTAGTGTCTTCTTTACCAACAGAACATGGATCTGACTTTCTTAAAATTAAGTATGCATTTCAAAAACAACACCTAGACAAGTTTGAGGTCAACAAGATTTCATAATGTTTTCGAAAACAGTCTTTAGTGCATACCATAGCTGCATTTATATGATCAAAATATATTAAACACAGTTAAAATATTAAATTTATTAATTTATAAAATTCTGTAGAATGGCCCATACATGTCATTTGGGTCAATTTTGATTTAATGCATCCTTGCTGACTACAAAAATCTTACTGACCCCCAAGCTTTTGAATAGTAGTGTATGAGAATGACTCAAGTTGTTGTAAATGGCAAGTTTGCTCCTTTCCTTTACCTGGTAGTTTTGTGAGGTAACTGGAGGTGGTGGTGGGGGTACCTCCGGCTGTCTCTGTGCATACCCGTAATCCGTGGCAGCGTGGGTGGGCTGGTATCCTCCATAAGCGCCAGCAGTAGCTGCTGCTGCTACAGCGACTGGTGCAGGCCTGGCAACAGCAACCGTGGCGGCTGTAGGGGCGTAGGCTGCTGCCACCGTGTGTGCCGCCACAGGTGCTTGATGCACAGTATAGCTGGCCACAGTAGTGGGGTGGGTGTATGCCACCCCAGCGGTGGGCTGCTGACTGCAGAGGAGAGGACGACAGGCTTAGATGACAACACTGACAGCTACCCTTGCTCATTGTGCTGACCTGAAGCATTTGCATTGCATGGTATTAGTGGTTTATAGGGACTGTCCATAGGGATGGTTTTTTTTTTTTTTTTTTTTAACTGTACAAACAGTATTTATCACCATACCCCTAAACCTACCACTCACAAAATAAATGTGCATTTTTAGATTTTCCAAAAAAAAAAAAAAATTAAGAATAAACAAACACACGCGTTTTTTTTTATTTATTTTTTTAAGCCTTCTGGATTACAGGGACATAGGCAGTGTATTTACAAACCACCTTCACACTGTAATACCTCTGTCATACCCATGTCATTATACAAATGTGTGTCCACAAACCACCAAAACCAGTGCACAAACACCAAATACACACCTATCATTCAGAACTAACTGACAAAGGCAAAAAGGTTAGCATAGGGCTGGACAATAATTCGATATCAATATATATCGCGACAGAATTTTTCTCAATAACGGTGATACGATTTTTAAACCCATTTCCGATATACATTTGCATATATATATATATATATATATATATATATATATATATCTCAGAGGTTGCGTTAGACTTAAACATTGTCCGTCATTTTGATGGACAGGGTCGTAAAAATTCCGTCATAATCTATTATTACACGTCATTTTAATTTTCATATTTTAATTATAATAACACATTTAATTGCTTTTATTTGTTCACATTTTCATTTTTAATCATGAACCTACAGGGCGAGCATACTGTATAGGTTTATGCACTCATTTATGAAGAGAACAGATGAATCTCAGTGGATCTGGCTGTTTTCAGTTCACGAATTAACAGTAGCGCGAATATCTAATAAATCACAATAAAGCGATTAAGCTCTGTGCCTTCTTTCAATATGAAAAAGTCTCAGATTTCAAATTCTGTCTATTTCATCAGGAAATTCAAGCACTAAATACCGTTTTGGCGCTCTTTAATGTGGCATGATAGATGGCTGTAGTTTAAACTGGGTGCTCGCATACGTGCGTATCAAATGCATAGCAAAAGATTCGTTGTGACAGTTTTGTTTTTGTTCTGTATCCAGTGCTCTGCTGCCACAATGGAGTGCGCTCGCCACCAACTGGACAGGGGTGGGAATTACAGTTACAATTTACAACAGATCACCCGCAGTGTATCTGTCAAAATGACGGACAGCCTTCAGATTTTTCCGTCACTGATTAAAAAAATCCGTCAATGACGGACAAGTTTCGGTTAACGCGACCTCTGATATATATATAATTTTATACATTAGCATTTGTCACTGAATGACGTTCAGTGCTCAGCCGTCAGAAAGAGCAGAAAGAGAATTGCGTGATGACGTACATCAGAGACACGCTGCTAGCGCTCAGCAGCAATAGTTTCTTTTTTTAAATGAATGTGTCTAAAAAGGAAAACTTTACTGTATTCAGAAAAGTTATGTCATTTATTTAATTTTTACTATAATTCCTTATAAAGTAATTCATGACCACTGCGCTATTTTGTGTCCAAATGTTACCAGGAAAATGCGGAAAACAGCACCTCCTTCTGGAAGAGGATTAATAATTAGTTGGCCTAGTGGCATAATTTGTACTATGATTTCTTTCCCCCTTTTTAAGCGATTTTATAGGGAATTAATTTAGTCTTTAGTCAAGACATATTTGTATAGATTATTCACAGTTCTCTCAATTAAATAAGCCTGTTCTAGTTTAAATGGAAATATATTATTGGTAATAAGCTGAGTCTGAGAGTTTTATTTATTTGATAGTTTTTCACATTTGTTTGTAAAGGCTAAATACTAATAAAAAGTGAACCTTATTTTTTTAGTTTTGTTTTTATTAAAAAAAAAAAAAAAAAAAAAAATATATATATATATATATATATATATATATATATATAATTTTAATGGGAGGAGCCTGGAGGTATTTTAGCAAATTCAGTTTGCAGACATTTGTAGGTACAGACATCCATTGTGTGTGTCCTCGGCAATTTTTTCCTGAGGCTTTTTAATATTGTCCATATCATTATGAGAATTATATTGTATCGACCGAAATTAAGAAATATATCGTGATATAAATTTTAGCCATATCGTCCAGCCCTAGGTTAGCATTTTTAACAAAAAAAAAAAAAAAAAAAGTGCTAATCCATCAACTACACAAACAAATTGCTCATTTTTAGATGCTGAGAAGTCTGATGCAGTCTGATTAAACTGAAAGAGATGACGATTTTCTAGATTATTGCACAGTAATGTAATTTTAAGATGTTCATGTTAACATCTAACTCATGCCGAAACAGATTATCTTGGAGATACATTCATAATAGTCTTTCCCGATTGGTGGACTTTATGCCTCAAATCCATTGGCTTGACTGGGACAATACATGCAGAGCAAGAAAATCAAATCAGTTACGGATTAAATGATTTAGTGCGGCAATTTCTTGATAAGAGGCAGACAAAACATACAAATACTAATTCTCTCTAATTCTAATCGTCCATCGGTCTAAAAGCATCACAACCATTTTGAGCTTCAACCAACCACCTAAAACCATCTATCTAAAAGGTAAACTTTAAAGGGACAGTTCACCAAAAAATTAACATTTTGTCATTCATTACTTAGTCATGTCGTTCCAAACCCGTTAGACCTTTGTTCGTCTTTGGAACACAAATTAAAATATTATTGATGAAAACCTTCCATAGAGAGCTAGGGTTCCTACCAAATTCAAGGTCCAGAAAGGTACAAAGAAAGTCGACAAAATAGTCCATGTGACATCAGTGTTCAACTCTAATTTAATGACATTACAAGAATTTACCTTTCTGGACCTTGAATGCATCAGTTGCTTTGCTGTTTATGTAGGGACAGAAAGCTTTCAGACTTCAAAAATATCTTAATTTGTGTTCCAAAGAGGAAAAAGGTCTTACAGGTTTGAAACAACATTAGTGTGAGTAATTAATTACAAAATTTTCCATTTTTGGGTGAACTACTCCTTTAAGAAACTGGGCCAACATCAGTCTAGCTGAGATAACTTGAATCAACTACTACGATCCACCCATGTATAAAATGTAAACGCTTTCAAATTTTCAAACCATCAAGCTAAATGTAATGCTGACACCTGTCAGAAATAGCAAACAATAAACTAATGGAAAAAAACTGCTCAGAAATATGATCCAGCTTAGAAGGAACTTCACATCACCTCTGTTTTGACAAATGGAGGCTTGTTCTTTCACTACATGGCACACAAAGCCAAAATAAGAACATTAGGATTACTCTAAAACAACTTAAGAACTAAAAAACGTCAACCTAGACCAAATAAACCTTTGAAAAGCGTATCAGTAGTGACGTTCAAGGAGTCCTTGAAGGCGTCCGTGAAGACATCGCCCTTCCCCACACACACACACACACACACACATTTGTCAATTATTCAGCTGAAATTAAAACCAGTAATTTTAAACGAAGGATAAAGTGTCAATTTTGATTTTAGAATTGTGTTGGGCGACCATTGTACATTCGCTTTTTAGCGTTTCCGTCTTAAAAACACTTGAGTGTAAAGAAAATCGTTGAGCTGTACGCTCATGCGCAGAAGCGCTCTAGTGCAGAACTGGAGGAGAGATGACAGCTGCAGTCTGATCGCGCTGTTGGATTATTTCGGCTGCACTGGCTAAATTCAGTTTATTCAAACACATGAATACAGAATGAGTTCACAACAGTGATAATATATAACAAAAAACGTCCCGTGTTTCGGATGAAAACGGATAAACCCACAGAGACAAGCGTCGTGTCTGTTTACGAGGCAACCCGCTCTGATATTAACATAAACAGCGTTTAGTAAACCTAGACCATTAGTTACAAACCGAAATGTTAAATGTATAACTACACAGATTTATAAATATCAAAACACCCATTTATTTTAAACTACGTTCAAAACGGGATTAAACTATGCACATGTGCTTCACCACGGAAGGCGTTTATATAAATATCAATTTATTAAAAATGTATAGTGATAAAGCGAACTCTTATTTGCGTTTATCCAAATATTTCATAATTTTAATTTTCGTAAGATGCCCGCCTAAAACACTAGGATAAACTGAAGTGTCAATATCTCTCCGTAGCAAAATAAAATTTAACGTTACATAAAAACATATACGCACTCTATATAAACATTCGCATTTAAAATAGCATGTAATAACGCATAATTTCCTCTCCAGCCGTTCATCTTAAGGTTAAAACATAGTCAATCGCCTCCATCCCCTACCCCTACCCCCACCCGGACGCAGCAACAAAGGCAGAGGGGCCAAATCCCACCATTACTGTAACGTTACAACCACCATAACCGCAGTCCCCATTAAACATCTCGGCCCTTACCTGTACTGGGCCGCAGCACCGTGGGTAAATCCAAAGTAGTTGCCGGTGGCCATTTTGACATCTTCACCGAGCCGGCTGGGCACTGAAAAAAAGGACAGATTCATGGAGGGTTAGCGACTGTGTGCAATGGCAACCATGATGAATATCCGTTGAATGCAGTGGAAGAAAACACGCAGGAGACTACGACGAAATAAACCCTAACGATCCCCACACACCCATAACATGATCTTAATCACATCCTCTCTTGTTTAAGTCGCGTCTGATGTCTCGATGTGTTTTTATAAACCCAATTTTACTCACCATAGGTGAAGGAAACTACTGGACATATGGGAATCATTGGTTTCCTATTCTCTTACGAACTCTGACTCGTAACCCTGCCTTTTTATATGAGAAGGTCGTACCAGGATATAGCGCTTACCGCACATGCGCGTTTGAACGTTGCGAAAGATGGGAGGTGTAGTTTTTCTTAAAACCATTTCAAGGTCGCCGGGTACAGCTTTTAATCCAAAACACACAACAAAGATCATTTTGTGCATGTTGTATGACATGTAACACATACACCTACGCTTGAAACAAACTCTGAAATAATTAATATGCTGAGTAAATTTAAATTCGTTAACCATAATGTATTCATTTGGCTGTATTATTTGAACGTGCACCAAATATTAACTGATATTTTGTATTTTATCCTAGTGACGATTCTTTTATTCACTATGTGGATGAATTGGATCATTCACTCAACGGATTCTTAAAAGGAAACCCAGCCTATTAAAACTTTTATGGCTTAATATAACGTAAATTATGTATCTTACTGAAAATGTAGTAGAAACCCCATTAAAGATTTGCGTTATACAAATACACATCATTTTATACATATTTTGGACTATGGGGGGCGCCATTATGATGTGAAATGGTTATGGTTGCACTCCGTGAGTTAGCGCTACCAGTATTGGCGCTACTCGGAAAATACAATACTTATACAATGACCACAGCTACTGAAAGGGCTTACAGATGGCAATGGATACAAGTGAAGGCTTAAACTAAATGCAACTGCACAATGTGGCATCATATCAGTATTTTATTTTCCGAGTTGTGTTGAGATAAAAAAAAAAAAAAGCAACAGTATGTAGCTGCCTAGTGCAACCATTTCACGTCATCGACATTAAAGGAGTAGTTCACTTTCAGAACAAAAATGTGCAGATAATGTACTCACCCCCTTGTCATCCAAAATGTTCATGTCTTTCTTTCTTTAGTCGTAAGGAATGTATTTTGGGTAAAACATTTCAGGATTTCTCTCCATATAATGGATTTCTATGGTGCACCCGAGTTTTAAGTTCCAAAATGCAGTTTAAATGCAGCTTCAAAGGGCTCTAAATGATCCCAGCCGAGGAAGAAGGGTCTTATCTAGCGAAACGATCGGTTATTTTTTTTTAAAACATTTACAATTTATAAACTTTTTAATCTCTGAGTACACACAGAGCTATACAAGACGAGCATTTGAAGGTAAAAAGAATATAAATTGTAATTTTTTTTAGAAAATAACAGATTGTTTTGTTAGATAAGACCCTTCTTTCCTCGGCTGTGATCGTTTAGAGCCATTTGAAGCTGCATTTTGGAAGTTGAAACTCGGGGGCACCATAGAAGTCCATTATATGGAGAGAAATCCTGAAATGTTTTCCTCAAAAACACCATTTCTTTACGACTGACGAAATAAAGACATGAACATCTTGGATGGCAAGGGGGTGAGTACATTATCTGTAAATTCTTGTTCTGAAAGTGAACTACTCCTTTAAGGCGTCCCCCACAGTCCGAAATATGCATAAAACAATGTGGGCTTTTTTAAGTAACATTCGTATTTCATTGGTTTTCTACTACATATTTCAGTAAAAGCCCTTATTTACACTATAGTAAGCCATGCAAGTCTTAATACTCGGGTTAACCTTTAAGAATACAGAGTTGATCAAATGTAAATTTCCAGAAATTAAAAAAATTGTTCCCTCTGCACAACCCCAGAAAGAGCGTATATAGAATATAATATATAATATAATATAAAATATATATTAGAAAATATCATATTTCAAAAACCGTTTAATAGCCAAACGATCATATAAAAATATATTTATATTAATGTCATTATGTTAAAACATTTGCCGAACGAGAACCATTCATTCACTATAAAGATTTGTTATAACTGTGGTGGTTTACAGTCAGACGCAGTGCTGCCATTGTGGAAAATAACTACATTTCCCACAATGCCCTCTGAGACGTTATTAGCCATATGGTTGGTTATCTACTCCTCGACTTCCCGCCGCTGAGCCTGACTGACTCTTATAGCCCACTGCACAACGTTAAACGTAAGTCCTATTCAATTCATACTAAAGCTAACAGTAAACTGTCTATTTTAGACACGCACTTGTTAAATAAGTGCTCAACCACGAAGAATCATATAAAGACCAGTCATCCAAAACCGCTTCTAACACGAATGTGTTATTCAGGGCCTATCTTTCCACCTTAGATTTGGGATGCAGAGGCCCATAATCAGCCCCATTATACCCGCCGGTGTTGATCTACACGAGTTAGTTTTGGTTGAACTAACAAATTATGCAGTTTAATGTCGTCCATTCCAGTATGTGGAGGCAAATCGGTGATGCTAAGTCATTATTGATCGGGGAAGCCTCAAATCTGTCTCTTACTTGATGGATTTCGACCAAGGTGACAATCCTCGTGCCCAGCGATCGGTGGAAGAGATGCTGCTGGCAGTTTGTAAAATCAATGCAAAATTCATATAGGCTAGATTTAAAAAAAAAAGGAAAAAAAAAAACATCGAAAGGTGTATGTAGCATGTAGGAAATATGTGTAGCAGTTTTTTACAGGATTTAATTTAGTACTTTTTGAGACCCACTTGCTCTTCTAAAATAAACACGTATTTCCACATTTATAATTGAAATACTGGGAATATCAGGGAATGTCACTATTGCATTCTAGGCCGGAGAAACTCGGAAATTAAATAAAATCTTAAAATAACCCCTACTGTCTGTCCTCATGTTTTTTTCTCACCCATAACGATATGATTCAGAATTGTTAGTAAATAAACTATTACAATTGATGACTCAACCTTTTAAATAATTCGGAATCATTGAAATTATTTGTTCTGAGGAATTGCTGGAGTATGTTTTTGCCTAGAAACAACATTGTGACTCCTGTGCATTTATCACACATGCAGCTAATATAGAGTATATGGCATTTTTGTTATTTAGATAATTTTTGGATTATTATTTGCACCCTCAGTTACCCGGATGTACAGCCACATTGGAGATACTCTGATGTAAACAACAGCATGGATTGCATGGTTAATGTACTACTGAATACGTTGCTCTGCTAATTTATGTTGTCTAAACCACGGGGGAAAAAAACATAATATAGAGAAGGACTTAGTAAGCAGAAAAGGGCGCAATATTTTGGTTTGGACAACCACAAACCCCTTTTGTTTCCCAGACAACTTTTTGTAAGCTTCTCCTTGATTTGTTATAACTTTTGGCAGTCTCCGCAAGTTTTTCCTGGTCTGACCAATTAGTACAGCCCAAAACATGACAATAATTGGCCATTTTCAACATCAATAATCAGCAAAATAGCTTTACTAGGTTCAGTGGCATACATTTAATATGGCAGATTCATGATGCATTGTTGTGAAAACCCTCTATTTATGTATTTAACATTTACATTTTCAAACACTTGAAGACAATTCCATTAAATTCTGGGATGTAGCAGCTAGTATAAAGCACAGGTTTTCACATCAAAGGCCCCTTGGTAAATGGAGATTGAGCACGGACCCCTTGTTATATATATATATGACATTAGCTGAGCATGTCTGGAAAAATGTGTAATCACCACTGAAATGAAGCTCCATAAGTGTCCTTGAGGGGGCAGTGTTGAATTATATTTTACATGAAAGTGTACTTGTTTGTGTTCAGCAGCATGCCTAAGTCTAAAGAAGTGCTGTCTTCCTCTTCGGGTAGTGAATCAGACAGTGATACAGAAACAAAGGTGAGTTTATGCTTTCTGACTTTCATTTAACTAGAGAGAGAGAGATATTTTGTACTTATTTGAATTTGAAAATGTGCTGCAGGCATGAAAGGTCAGGTGTGTTTGGTTTTGTCTCCTTATTTCTTCCCAAGGCCAAAAGAAAGAAGGCAAGTGCTCCTGAAAAGCCTGCTAAAAAACAGAAAAGTGGAGAGACCTCCAAACCGAGCGGCTCTGCTAAAAGTGACAAAAACAATGAGGATAACATGTTCCAGGTTGAGTTTTTGAGTTTGACTGTAATTGACTGTACATTGTATCATATATATATATACCTGCTTACCAAATGAATAAATGCATGGACATCATAGTGCATTAAAATAAAGAAAACAAATCTTGCTGACAATAGGGTTAGTTCACCCAAAAATTAAAATTCAGCCAGTAATTACTCACCCTCATGTCGTTCCAAACCCGTAAGACCTTCTTTCATCTTCAGAACACAAATGAAGATATTTTTGATGAAATCCATAATGAAAGCCATTACCATATTCAAGGCCCAGAAAGGTAGTAAGGACATTGTTAAAATACTCCATGTGATATCAGTGGTTCAACCATAATGTTACGAAGCTATGATCTCTTTAACATACATTATTGAGCTCTAATGCAACTTCAATTCTCCCTTAGAATTATGTTTAGTTGTAACATGTCTCTCATTGGGTTCTGGTTTATGTAAGGGCAAAAACCTGTAAAATCTTTGTAAATGTTCAATAGAACTCCTACAGAATACTAGTAACCAGCAATTTCTTCTGTTTTAGTGTCTTATGTTTAAGTGTTTTACTGTAATAATAAAAGTGTAGTATGCTTTGTTAAATAAGAGCTATTATCTACTGTCCATGCTGACTCATTCATGTTCTGATATGTGACAGATTGGAAAGCTGAGATACGTCAGTGTCAGGGATTTCAAAGGCAAGGTTTTGATTGACATTCGAGAGTACTGGATGGACCAAGCTGGTGAGATGAAGCCTGGAAAGAAAGGTAATTATGTTTTCTCCAATTTATTGGATGTATTTTGGTGTCCTTCTCCTTTAACCTTTTAGTCAAACAAATATCTTTAAGTGCAGGTAATATGTTTTCTTTTGATTACTGTGCCATAGTTGTTTTGTTCCATCAATTGTATTGAATTACCCTTAGGCATTTCATTGAATCCTGAGCAGTGGAATCAGCTGAAGGAACAAATGTCGGACATCGATGATGCAGTTAGGAGAATTTAAGAGCTGTTTTCGCAGTGAATGGTTGTCTGGTTCCTTTTAGAGTTCCATATTTTGGTACATGGGGACTTTAACAAAATGTTTCCTGTTTCCACTTGTGCTATATGTATGCTGGTAAATTTGAGAAGACTTCTTTTGTTTTGTTATTGTTCATTTCCAACTGTCTGCTGTTAAATGTTCATGTGTGAATAGTAAGTCTTGACCGGGTGATTGTTGTTTTAATAGTACAATAGTTGCATTGTTCTCATATTCTGCCTACATAATAAAGGCTTTTTTGGTTTGGAGTCTTTAGTCTGTCTTTTTGGTTGAGTATAAAATTATTAACCATGTTATGATGTTTTGTTCCCTATATTAAAGTACATTTTTAAACTGAAAGTTGTTGTGATTCTGACAATAAACAGAGCAGTAATGGATGACCTAAAATGAAGGCGTTTGGCACTTTATGATGCTTGTTGTGTCCAGTCCTGAGTGCTTGTGTGTAATTTGCTCGCCTTCGCGTGGGAGCAGGAATTATAATGGTCCGTACACCCACTCAAACATAGACCAGACTCCGGAATAAAAACAGCCCTTTCACTTGACTGTCCAGAAGAGCCATCTTGCATCAATTGCATTTGCTGTCTAAATTAAATCACTCTTAAATCATGGTAGCCACTGTATTGCCAGCACGTCTTTGAGACAATATGGTTTATGGTGTTGCGTGCAAAGCAAGCATTATTGGGGTAGTTTCTGTAAGAGGTAACCACAGTGCAAGCACATTTTTTGGAGATGCAGTGGTTCATACTGCGAATAAACGTTAAGAAAATTAATTTACTTTTATGTTATTTATGTTATATTAAGTATCAACTACGTTTCAGAATTGGTTGATGTATGTATGTGTATATATACATATATGTGACCCTGGACCACAAAACCAGTCATAAGGTTAAATTTTACAAAACTGAGACGTATACATCACATGAAAGCTCAATAAATAAGCTTTCTATTGATGTTTGGTTTGTTAGGATAGGACAATATTTGGCCGAGATGCATCTATTTGAAAATCTGGAACCTGAGGGTGCAAAAAAATCAAAATACTGAGAAAATCACCTTTAAAGTTCTCCAAATTAAGTTCTTAACAATGCATATTACTAATCAAAAATTACATTTTGATATATTTATAGTATGAATTTTACAAAAAATCTTAATGGAACATGATCTTAATTTCCTAATGATTTTTGGCATAAAAGAAAAATCAATCATTTTGACCCGTACCATGTATTTTTGGCTATTGCTACAAATATACCCCAGCGACTTAAGACTGGTTTTGTGGTCCAGGGTCACATATGTACTTCAAAATCTGTATTGATTCATATTATGTATCAAATGCATCCTAAGGTTTGAACATCAAGCTGTGCCTCAGAAAAGAATATTTCTTTTTGTTTCACTGGTTGCACTTCAGGTGGTGGTTACTATGGAGATCACTTGCAACCACAGAGGTTCATTTTACTTCCTGAGAGGTAATAATTTCATGTTCTGATTGAACCACCTTTCCATTCCAACTTCTATTTTGTGGCCACCAGCACATGAACTATGAAATATCAAGAAACGGCAATCTCTAAAACCTTCTAAAAGATTTCATATTTATATCCTTTAATTGTCAGCTTTCTAAATGTTTTGTGTTTAATACAGTTAAGTTACTTAGATACACATTCATATCCTCCTGATTACCAGAAAAAGGGAAAAAATGTTTTGTGATTTAATATTTTTTGTCATTGTTACATTGATTAGAGCAGGGGTCACCACACTCAGTCCTGGAGGGCCGGTGTCCTGCAGAGTTTAGCTCCAACCCTAATCAAACACACCTGAACCAGCTAATCAAGGTCTTAATAGGTATACTTGAAACTTCCAGGCAGGTGTGTTGAGGCAAGTTGGAGCTAAACTCTGCAGGACACCGGCCCTCCAGGATCAAGTTTGATGACCCCTGGATTAGAGCATAATAAAAAAATGGAAAGATTTCATTTTTGAATTTTTTTAAATTCTTTTTTGTTTTTAAATCACCAATCAATTTTCCTTTTTTATACCAAACTTTGTATAAAGATGGTTCTCAGCCATGTAAGGAAAGATTGATTTGATATACTATTTTTCGTTATGCAGTATGTGTGTGTAAAATGGCCATAAACCGGTTTCTCCATTATATACAATGCACAGTGCCCTCCATTAATATGGGCACCCTTGGTAAATATGAGCAAAGGCAGCTGTGGAAATAAATCTGCATAATTTATCCTTTTGATCTTTCATTTAAAAAATTCACAAAATTCTATCCTTTCATTGAAGTAAAACAATGGAAATGGAGGGAAAATCTCATTATAAAATAAATGTTTTTGTCTAGTTCATGCTGGCCACAATTATTGGCACCCAATTATTGCAAAATCCTTTACCCGAGATAACAGCTCTGAGTCTCTCCTTTAATGCCTGATGAGTTTGGAAAACACCTGGCAAGATATCAGATACCATTATGTCATACAGAAAAACTCCAGATCCTTCAGATTCCCAGCTCTATGTTGGTTCTTCTTCTCTTCAGTTCACCCCACTCATTTTCTACAGGTACAGGTCAGGGAATTGGGATGGCTGTGGCAGAAGCTTCATTTTGTCCTTTTTGTGTTGTTTTGGATCATTGTCTTGATGTAGGATCCAACCTTAAATCTATTATAAGATTTCTAACAGAGGCAGTCAGGTTTAGATTTTTTATCTGTTGGTGTTTGATAGAAACCATGATGCCATGTATCTAAACAAGATGTCCAGGACCTCAGGCAGAAAAATGGACCGACAACATTAAAGATCCAGCAGTATATTTAACTGTCAGCATGGGGTACTTTTTATCCCTGTTTGCACCAAACCCATCTTGAGTATTTGCTGCCAAAATGCTCTTTTTTTGGTTTCATCTGATTCTGACCACAGAAGCCAGTCCCGTTTAAAGTTCCAGTCATATCTAACAACTGAATATGCTGGAGTTTGTTTTTGGATGAGCAAGCAGAATTTTTCTTGAAACCCTCCTAGGGGCTATTTGACTTTTTTTTAGGCTTTCTGGCCCCAAGACTCAACTAATCTCTGCAATTCTCCAGCTGTGATCCCTGAAGAGTCTTTGGCCTCTCAAACTTTCCTACTCATTGTGTATTAGACCAATATAGACACATGTTCTCTTCCAGGCAGATTTGTGACATCTTTAGTTGATTGGAACTTCTTAATTATTGCCCTGATGGTGGAAATGAGGATTTACTATGCTTTAGCTCTTTTCTTTCTATTTTGTGAAATCTTGATCTGATCTTGTTTCGCAGATCAGAACTATATTATTTGGTTTTACTCCTTGTGATGGACGATTAAAGGAATTTGGCCTTTGTGTTCCTCATATTTATAATCCGGTGTGACAGGAAGTCATGGCTAGACGATCTTATGCTCCTAGTCACCCTGGTGTGCTAAAAAATTAAATATGAATGGGAATATACTACGTCAATGAAAGGTTAGAATTTTGTCATTTTAATGAAAGATCAAAAGGATAAACAATGCAGATTTATTTCCACAGCTGCCTTTGCTCATATTTACCAAAGGTGCCAATATTTGCGCTCTATTGAATTTGCATATAAATGTGTTTTTGGGGCAACATGTAATGAAACAAGAAGTGCAGCAATGAGAGTAATAATAGGCAAGATTTTCACAATAACATCTAATATTTTATAGGATTACTGATACATTATTTCTTTTCCTAATCACTTCTTGTGTCTCCTTAAAATGTGTAATACACCTCTACAGTGGACATGTAAGAAATCAATGTGCTGTTTTGTAACAGAAAGTCATATTTTGATTTGAAACCCTGCAACATTGTCATGAGATGTTGATCAATGACAAACAATTAGAAAATTAGTCAGATTTATTTATTATATTTCCATTAGGGATGTTAAATTTGATTGAAATTAATGTCAGCCATACTTAAAGACCAAGTACACCTTTAAAAATAAATGTTCCAAAAAAATGTGTTTTTACAGTGATGCCATAGAAGAACCATTTTTGGTTCCCTAAATAACTTTTCAAAGAACAGTTTCTAAAAGAACCATTTTGAAGAACCTTTATATTTAAGAGTGTAAGGAGTGGTCCTGATGAAACTTCCAAACATTTGGTATCTCTTTACAGGACATTCAGACTTAAAACTGTGACATGCTCTCAGAGAAATTCACTAGTAAAATATAAAGTTTTCTACAGTGGACAAAACTCCATAGCTGTGTGTCAGGAGGATATTTGGCATACAAAAATAAAAAGGTATCACTAGGTGGCACCAATGCTCTATTGAAATTGAATCTCTCCTGCTAGGTTTTGGACAATAAAACCATACTCAACCTGTCAACGTTTTGAACAATGACACAAAGATCTTCTTAAAAACGACTGACCATTGTAGAGCACAATTTTCCATTTTATAAACTGAAGGTCTCTGAAAGGCTTACTATCAAAATGACAATTCTGATACCGGTCAGCATGGCTTACTAATGTGAATTTCTTTCCATCACATGTTAGTTGTTGATAGGAAAGGAATTTGTTTCACAACTCTTGGCAGTGCATCAAACACCGTTAATGCATCAAAATTTCCTTTCCTATCAGTGTGTGATAGATATTTCATCTGAACACATTAACAGAGCAATGTGGATGTCATGAGGAATCAAATTCATTTGTTCAACTAGAACATGCTACAAGTCTGCAATCATTTTAATGAAAGCACAAACACAGTGCGACCATCTGTCCACAAAACAGGAATTGGTGGAATGTCCTCGATAACCGGAGGCGGTTTGAATCATCCATGCAACCTCTATCTTCTCAAGATTTCTTGAACATCACTTTGATGCTTTTATGATGGATGGAGGAATACGAAGAACATCCTGGAACTGAGAAGCTGAGCGGGCGTGTTGCGCTGGTTTACTAGTTTTGGAGCACTTTAGGTCACAGATGCATCAAAAGTCCAACATCTGCTTCCATTTGAAGGGTCTGCTGTGAGCCTGGCGATTGAACATCGGTGTCTGTGGTTCTTGGACTGGCTCTCGTGTCATTGAGTATTGCATTGCATATTTCAGCGCTTGAGTTTCAGGTTATGTTTACATCTGGACATGGGAATACGCCGGGGCGTGTCGCTCATCTCTGGGCTAATATCAAACCGGCGTGGGTTTTACAGGAGAGAATAACGCATGAGGAAACCCTTTCAGCCCACTTTTGATGGATGTCTCTGCCTCTGTTGTTTTACTCCATGGTGGCTAATATAACGGATACTGTTTCATGGAAGGAATTTGTTCTTGCATTGAGATGTGAAATGCATATTGATTACGGGGCGCCTTGAGTTTCCTGTCCGTGACAGGGATGGTATTGGCTGGAACCCGCTTTGGCTGTGAACTACGGCAGGATCTTGCCAATTTGTCTACAGTTGAATTATCTTTACAATGGACAAATGAAATTAAGAATTTTATAGGCCAGAATCCCTCCTCTTGACCCTCTGGCAAGGATAAAATCATTCATCTCGAGGACGTCAGAAGAAAAACAAGTCCACTAAGACTTCACCCTTGCTAAAGAGTTCTCGCTCTGGTGCATTTCTGCCAAAACGTACTGTCATTCTGCGTATAGCGCTAAGCGTACAATTAAAAAGCTGAAGGGGAGAGCAGAGAATGTGTTGGTATCCTGGCTGGCTCCATGGAATGTCCAATGAGCGTCAGTTTAATAATGGTTGCAGTTGTCTTTGGCATGGATAGGTACTGCTTACATGTGAGGTCAGTTTGGTGAAGCTGCCACAGAAGTGAAGATAGATCAAAACAGGCCCTCATTCATGATTAATGAGTATAACCCCAAAGGTGGTCAAGGAATCAACTATGGGGATGAGATGAAATGCTGTTTTGCTGACTGTAATGATAAAACAGATGTCCAGACGTTCCAGCTTATGGAAGATTCCGTTTGATCACACTTTCCTCTTCGGCATTCAGAATCAAAAATTTGTTTCTGCAAAAAAACACAAGAGAACTCTTGTCATAAATGCAATCTTAGCCGGAGCACAGAAGAGTCATTTTTTTAAATTAAGATTTATACATCATCCTGAATAAATAAGCTTTCCATTGATGTGTTGGTTTGTTATGATAGGACAAGATTTGGCCGAGATACAACTATTTGAAAATAGTGCAAAAAAATCTAAAGATTCTTAGCAATGCATATTACTAATCAAAAATTACGTTTTGATATATTTATGGTACAAATTTGACAAAATATCTTCATGGAACATGATCTTAATATCTTAATGATTTTTGGCATAAAAGAAAAATCAATCATTTTGACCCATACAACGTATTGTTGGCTATTGCTACAAATATACCCGACTGGATTTGTGTTCCAGGGTCACATATATGACTCATGCAACACTGAATTTATTTCTTAGTAAATATTTTTGTAGATTACTCATATGAAAATACTTACAGATCTGTTATTACTCATGGTTTTGAATGGCAAATCCATCAGAGAAATATAAAACGTCTGAAGTTGAGTAAAAATGAGCTTTTAGTCTAGTATTGTTAACTGTAAAACTCAAAAACCTGACTTTAGTGTCTTTTATTGTGTCCTGATCAAAGTGCTGTTGGCAGTATTTCTGTGGAACACAAGTGTATTTCATATTTCATATCGGCCTTTTCATTGTTAGCACAGAGCTTAGATGCAGACATGGCTGCTCATGTTGGCTGGAGAACAGTGAGGAATGTTGTGGGCTTGTTGATAACTTCTCCCCTCTTGCTCTGCCTGCGGGACCCCGCTGAGCAGAATGTCCCTGAGGTTAGCTGGAGGTGCCCTCAACCTGACTGTCCACACAGCCTCGTAAATCTGCTCGGCCTGGACCAACACTTTTTGTTCACAAGAAGAGATGTTTGCCAGGATTTAGTTTCACCCTCAGATGAGTTGTTTGGGTAGTCTGTAGTGTTTAAATGTGCCTAAGGGTATCGGAATGTGTCAGCCATTACCACGCGGCTCTCTGGAATGGTTGATTCTGATTGGTCAATCGCGCCATGTAGCAGACAGATATTCCCAGTGTTTGCTGTCCCCTATGGCAACGCCATGGTGCGTGTTCACAGCAGCGAGACAGCTTCGCTAGAATGCCTTAGTTGTTTTCAGTTCATGACCAATATAATCATCATATGTGACCCTGGACCACAAAATCAGTCTTAAGTAGCACAAGTATATTTGTAGAAATAGCCAAAAACACATTGTATGGGTCAAAATTATAATTTTTTCTTTTATGCCAAAAATCATTAAGATATTAAGTAAAGATCATATTCCATATATCAAAACTTAATTTTTGATTAGTAATATGCATTGCTAAGAACTTCCTTTGAAAGCGATTTTCTCAATATTTTTTTTTTTGCACCCTCAGATTCCAGATTTTCAAATACACTCTTAAAAATAAAGGTGCTTCACGATGCCGTAGAAGAACCTTTTTGTCTAAATGGTTCCATAAAGAACCTTTAACATCTGAAGAACCTTTCTGTTTCACAAAAGGTTATTTGTGGCCAATAAGGTTTATAAAATTCAGATTATAAAAAGGTAATCAAGGAATGGTTCTTTGGGAACTAAAAATGGTTCTTCTATGGCATCGTTTGAAGAACCTTTTAAAGCACCTTTATCTTTAAGGGTGTAGTTGTATATCGGATAAATATTGTCATATCCCAACAAAACATACATCAATAAAAAGCGTAATTACTTAGCTTTCAGATGATGTATAAATCTTCCAATTAAAAAAAAAATGAACCCTTATGACTGGTTTTGTGGTCCGAGGTCACATATATATAAATTATTACAGTCTGAATGATGCAGTTTGTTTTCGAATGCCTAAAACAAAGCATCAATTTAATACACTTGTTAATCTGGTCATTTTAAATCGGTTACATAAAAATGTAGATTGGTCTGATTTGCAAAAAAAAAAAAAAAAGATTTATGACCCATTGGTTAATGCTAGTTAGTCAGACTCAATCTTAACCTAAAGGCTAAGTTTCTGCAGCTGAGGTCTAAATGAAAGATAGTAATACATAAACAGCTATAATTAATGCAAAATTAAACTCCAGCACCATCTTCCAGACTTCTTCTTTCTTTTTATTGGCAAATCACATTGCAGATTTTTTTTAAATGCTGATGAGAGACATCACTGCCTCCTTGCTGAAAAAAACTCCCAGCAAAAATGGCAGGTTTTAGCTGGTCATATCTGGTCAGCAGGCTGGTTTTAGAGGGGTCTTAACCACTTCTTTAGCTAGTCAGAATAGTCTTAGCTAGTCAGTCTAGGACAGGGTTCCCCAAATCTTACCCTGGAGGTCCAATGCGCTGCAGAGTTTAGCTCCAACCCTGATCACACTCACCTACCTGTTATTCTCTAATGATCCTGAAGACCTTGATTAGCATGCTCAGGTGTGTTTGATTAGGGTAAGAGCTAAACTCTGCAGGAAAATGGACCTCGAGGTCCAGATTTGATGATCCCTGGTCTAGGAGATCGGCTTGACCAGCTCAGCCAGGCTAGAAGACCAGCTACTGTAAAACCAGCTACTTCCAGCTATATATACATATATATATATATATACACACACACACACATATATATATATATATATATATATATATATATATATATATATATATATATATATATACATACACACACACAGCATATATATGTGACGATTATATTGGCTATGCACTCTTAAAAATAAAGGTTCCAAAAGGGTGTTTTTGCAGTGATGCCATAGAAGAACCATTTTTGGTTCCACAAGGCATTTTAAAGAACAATTTAAAAATCTAAAGAACCTTTCTCGACTATAAAAACCTTTTCTGCATTTGAAAGGTTCCGTGGAAGTTCAAGGTTCTTCATGGAACCATCAATGCCTATAAAGAACCTTAATTTTTTTAAGAGTATGTGCTGAAAGCACACCAAAGCATAGGTGTTGTAGTGTTTTGTGGCATTGAGTGGAGCCTTTGTATGTCTCTTGTATTACACAGTGGATATGATTTCTATGTAATTGGCACCAACTTTTGTCTCAATTATCCAATGTCGTGAAAATTACCTATGAGGAATTAAAGGGATAGTTTACCCAAAAATGAAAATTCTGTCATTGATTACTCACCTTTATGTTGTTCCAAACCCGTAAGACTCTTTATCTTTGGAACACAAATTAAAATATTTTTGATGAAATCCAAGAGCTTTCTGACCCTGCATAGACAGCAATGCAACTCAAACATTCAAGGCCCATAAAGGTAGGAAGGACATCATTAAAATAGTACATGTGACATCAGTGGTTCAACAGTAATATTATGAAGCTACAAGAATACTTTTTGTGCACAAAGAAAACAAAAATAACGACTTTATTGAACAATTTCTTCTCTTCCGCATAGTTCCATTGCTGTCTATGCAGGGTCAGAAAGCGCCTGAATTTAATCAAAAATATCTTAATTTGTGTTCTCAAGATGAATGCTTTTGGAACAACATAAGGGTGAGTTATTAATGACAGAATTTTAATTTTTGGGTGAAGATGAAACACAGGTAAACTCAAGTAAGTAGTTCATGCCCAAGTGTTTCCTTTTTCTGTGTTTAGTCATACAATAAGTGGTACATTATCCCTTACATAAGCCAGATTTCCCTCACCTGCATGCTACGCAGCAGGACAGAAAGTTACATTTCCGGCAGCCTGGGAGGACTGAATCTGCCTGGGCGCCGACAAGCTCCCTCGGTGTGCTGCTGCAAATGGCTGTGTGGCGAAAGCATTATGCAATGCCATACTTGAGCCATACTTTAATTCCTTTGATTCCCCACAGACACAATTAAGATAGTCATGGTTGTAATTTTAACGCAGCGCTCCAAATGTGCTATCTCGCTCACAGGCGGAGAAATGTCTTGCCAAAGAGGGAAAATATAAGGAGTCATGTCTCATTTATCTAGTGTAAACAACGCGGCCTCTGTTGCAAATCATCTTGTTATTTGCCTGGGTGTATCCACAGTGGAATTTCTTATCGAGGATCAATTCAGATAGTATTATTAATAAACAAACTGTGCAGAATTTCGATATTATCACACATCTCTCACTTAGTTTGCATTAATAGTGGAAAACACAATCAACTGAAAGACTCCAGGTAGCACTAGAGAAAAATTTACCCTGATTAATGGGGGGAAAAAAGTTTTTGGAATAGTACAGTCATTAAATATTCATGGTCGCGCTTCCCGTGTTTGCGCTGGGTTATGTTAAATCACTTCGGGGATGAGGGTTTTCCACTTGACCTGTTCATATCCTGTTTTTCCTCCTTTTTCCAGCTTAAAGACTCTAAGGACACTAAAAATTCCTTATTACATTAAGGTGCTCCCAGCTGTATTGTTTCATTACATAGCAGACGCTGTGAAAAAAAATATCTGTGCCATGCCTTGTCTGATTTTCTTAAGCAATATCAGACAAAAATCATGCTGCCAGCGTGGCTGAGATTCGACTGCAGATATTCAGACAAAATTTGACTACAGAAATGGTTTCATGGTCTTATGCCATTCAAGATGTTCATGTATTTCTTTCTTTAGTCGAAAAGAAATTAAGGTTTTTGAGGAAAACATTCCAGGATTTTCGTCCATATAATGGACTTCAATGTGGATCAGGGGGGTGAAGGTCCAAATTGCAGTTTCAATGCAGCTTTAAAAGGCTTTGCACAATCTCAGACAAGGAATAAGTGTCTTACCTAGCAGAGCTATCCGTCATTTTAAAAACAAAAAACAAAAAATTATATACTTTATAACCACAAATGCTCATCTTGCACTAGCTCTGCGATGTGCGCTTGCAATTTTACGCATTATGGAATCACATTTAAAAGGTCAAGCGTAGTTAGTCCGGTTCAAAAAGGTAGAGTCATTTTCTCATTTGTGGTTGAAGTATATACATTTTTTTTCTTTTAGATAATGACCGATTTTTTTTGCTAGATAAGACTCTTATTCAACATCTGGAATTGTGAAAAGCCATTTAAAGCTGCATCAAAACTGCAACCTTCAACCCATTGATCGCCATTTAAGTCCACTATATGGAGAAAAATTTTGGGTCAATTTAGGTGGCCTTAACTGTTATGTACTTACATTAAAATGAATGTTGTCATATTGCATTGCAAACACTTTTATTTCTATTAAGGTGGGATATGGGTCAGGTTAGGGACAGGTTTGGTGGTATGGGTAGGTTTAAGAGTGGGATAGGGTGTAAGGGATTGGTCAACAGTGGTAATTACAGAAATTAATTACAAATGTAATTATATATAGTTTAAAAAAAAAAACATAAGTACAATGTAAAAACATGTATGTACACAATAAGTACATTGTACCAAATTATTAATTTAAATGTACGTACATAGTTAAGGCCACCTAATGTAAAGTGGGACCAAATTTTGGAATGTTTTCCTCAAAAACCTTAATTTCTTTTCGACTAAAGAAAGAAAGACAAACATCTTGGATGACATAGGGGTGAGTAAATTATCAGGAAGTTTTAATTCTAGAGCGAACTAATCCTTTAAATGCACTCAGATTAAATGCATTTTGGGCCTTTCCCATTACAGACAATTAGAAATTTTGAACTTGATTATTTGAAACACATGAAATACTTTGTCTTGTACAATTTTTTTTATTTATTTATTTATTTTTTTAAATCAGACCTCACACCACTCTGTCTGCCCACTGTCTCTCCACTAAGGACAGAATGTAGACAGGACCAGACAATGGGAAGCAGTAATAGACCATTCAAATAAACAAAGATTTGCAGAAGAGGTGAAAAAAGCAGCAGAGAATCTCTGACGTAAAAGCATCTACCGCACACGCAGTGTCAACATGTAGTGTTTCTCTTCGGCCGTGGGACGTCAGAGCATGCCATTTGGAGGATGTTTAAACAGAGATCTGCTCGTCTCTTTGCTTTAGCCTATCTGCTGTACAGACCACAGGAATTCCAGGACAAGCCCTGCTTGGACCGGTCTCCTCATTATATCGGAGAACCGTAACTCTCAATCCTTTTTTTGGATGGGTTTATTCTCAAAAGTATCATTAGAAACATGGAACAAGGCTAACACATATACATATCATTGCATTACCGTTCTAAAATATAGTTGTACGATGAGAATATTTTCCTAACTCAAATAAATAAACCAGCAGTTTGCACTGAAGGTGCGAAAACAATTTTAAGTCATGAGCATGTTGTCCGAACATTCTCATTAGGAAGAACAGGATGTTTTATAGTTCAGAATTAACTCATAGATGTAGTTATTTAAAACTAGAACAGCCAAACTGGCATGTAGTCAATTTTAAGCTTCAATATTACAGTCTAATGAACAATGATTTCATGCTTACATTTTGAGAATGTTTTTAAGCCTGGCAACATTGCGCATACTACTAATGTTACTACAAGAGCATAACTTAGAAAGAAAGTTCTGGGAATGTTCCTTGTTAGCTTGGACTGTGAGACGGACTAATCCACTAATACTAATTGCTGACTAATTCGGTTAGCAGCGAGAAGAAATGCAGGCAGTCAGTCACACTCTCATACCGGGCCATTAAGTCATTCACTGCCCAGAGGCAAGCCTCACTATACACTTAATTAAGTCACAAGCTTCATTTATAACATTATTCTACACTTCGCATTTCCATCTCTTTTAAAAGCTTTAATAAATGGAATATTTTGGATTTCAACAAACCCCTAACGACTTGGAGGGATTTTTAATGTGTCCTCCAGGGGAAAGGAGGCTGCGTCTGCTCTTCGGAGGTGAAAGGAAGTTTAGTGGAATGTCTGCAGCACAATTTGAAGTAATGGACTTGGGTCGTGTTATTATTTTGTTCCGAAAATCATTACTTTTACGATGTCACATTCTTCATTTTATTTGGACTCAAGTGGACTTATATTTCTCTTTACTCCTGGTTGGGGCCTATTGGGTTACCGATTTGCATGTAGGTGACAGATACGAATGCTGAAGGGAAACAATTTTCTTTGCTTTGTATAAAAATCACCATGTGTTTTACACGTCTATTATGATTGAATTTTATAGAGTCTCGTTCAACCGCTTTAAAAACATCTCCCGCGCTTACTAGGTGTCCGTATCTTGGGTTAAGTTTCTAAAGTCAAATGCCTGCTGGTATAGGCTATAATTGAATGCTGGACTGTGGACTACTTGACTTCCAGACTTGAGGGCACGGTGCCTCTTCTAATCCCTATGAGGACTGTGGGTCCTATTAACCTGTCCCTGAGAGTTTGTTTTTACATGCGTATGTGTTCGCTGCCATGGCCTCTTTTAAAAGGAAACAGGAATGTTGCCAAATGTGTTACCCCATACTGTAGATTGCTCTGAGAGGAAGAGGAACGAAACAACAGGGGGTGTCTGCTGTACAACAAGGCCAAACATCCAGCGCTGTCAGGGGGACGGACTGAAGAATGCACTCTGTATGCGTTAAATGTTTTCAAAACATGAAACTCAACTCTTTAAAACATAGCTCACGCGGTCTCTCGGTACCTGTCTTTGGATATTTGCATTCCAGTCACATCAGGGAAAGAGTGTGAAAGTGAAATGTTGCAATGTATGTCTTCACATATTTTGATGACACTGAATTGCACCTCCACTGTGTTATTATTCCCAGGATGTAATTTAACATATCAGTGATGCTGATCTATCTACTGCAATTTCTTTTTAAAGGGGACAACGAATGCATAAATGTGTCTTAGCAGTGTGTGGACACAACCACCCTACAATGGTAAAAATCAACTCACTCCTTTTTTTTGTAATGCCCACAAAACCTAAACAGTCTCGATTATCAAGCCGTTTTGATTTTCGGAGCAGTATGATGTCATATTGCTCAAGCCCCGCCCACAGCTGCTGAAGTATTAGCAGTAGACATGTCCAGTATTACCATATTTCCGCCCTTGGCAGTTGTATGCTGTTCCTATTTACTCCGCGCTCGAGCAGCTGTACCGACAACAGTGTTTCGTAAGCAGTGCACGTTTTGTATTTGGATGTATAAGTGAACATAAGAGTCTTAATTTTTTCCTGACATCAGAGCCACTTAGGACGTAGTGGATTCGTTTTGTTTTTGATGGGAACATGCCACTGAATACACAAATAACAGATGAGACAGGTGAGGTAAACAGTAGCTCATTATCATTTAAAGAGACATGCACCGAAATGGGTTCTCGCTGAGAACAGAGCTGTTTTTGACAAGGTAAAAAGGGTGCTGTTTTATACGACCACTTAGACTTGTTTTGGACTGATGAAGAGAAACAACCGCCTCCTGTTATGATAGAACTTGAAAGTACCAGGATAATTTTTTATATAACTCTGCATTTTGTTTGAAAGTAGGAAGTCATGTACAGTCGTGGCCAAAAGTTTTGAGAATTACACAAATATTAGTTTTCACAAAGTTTGCTGCTAAACTGCTTTTAGATCTTTGTTTCAGTTGTTTCTGTGATGTACTGAAATATAATTACAAGCACTTCATACGTTTCAAAGGCTTTTATCGACAATTACATGACATTTATGCAAAGAGTCAATATTTGCAGTGTTGGCCCTTCTTTTTCAGGACCTCTGCAGTTCGACTGGGCATGCTCTCAATCAACTTCTGGGCCAAATCCTGACTAATAGCAACCCATTCTTTCATAATCACTTCTTGGAGTTTGTCAGAATTAGTGGGTTTTTGTTTGTCCACCCGCCTCTTGAGGATTGACCACAAGTTCTCAATGGGATTAAGATCTGGGAAGTTTCCAGGCCATTGACCCAAAATTTCAACGTTTTGAACCCCAAGCCACTTAGTTATCACTTTTGCCGTATGGCACGGTGCTCCATCGTGCTGGAAAATGCATTGTTCTTCACCAAACTGTTGTTGGATTGTTGGAAGAAGTTGCTGTTGGAGGGTGTTTTGGTACCATTCTTTATTCATGGCTGTGTTTTTGGGCAAAATTGTGAGTGAGCCCACTCCCTTGGATGAGAAGCAACCCCACACATGGATGGTCTCAGGATGCTTTACTGTTGGCATGACACAGGACTGATGGTAGCGCTCACCTTTTCTTCTCCGGACAAGCCTTTTTCCAGATGCCCCAAACAATCGGAAAGAGGCTTCATCTGAGAATATGACTTTGCTCCAGTCCTCAGCAGTCCATTCGCCATACTTTTTGCAGAAGATCAATCTGTCCCTGATGTTTTTTTTTTTGGAGAGAAGTGGCTTCTTTGCTGCCCTTCTTGACACCAGGCCATCTTCCAAAAGTCTTGGCCTCACTGTGCGTGCAGATGCGCTCACACCTGCCTGCTGCCATTCCTGAGCAAGCTCTGCACTGGTGGCACTCCGATCCCGCAGCTGAATCCTCTTTCGGGGACGATCCTGCCGCTTGCTGGACTATCTTGGACGCCCTGAAGCCTTCTTAACAAGAATTGAACCTCTTTCCTTGAAGTTCTTGATGATCCTATAAATTGTTGATTTAGGTGCAATCTTAGTAGCCACAATATCCTTGCCTGTGAAGCCATTTTTATGCAAAGCAATGATGGCTGCACGTGTTTCTTTGCAGGTCACCATGGTTAACAATGGAAGAACAATGATTTCAAGCATCACCCTCCTTTTAACATGTCAAGTCTGCCATTCTAACCCAATCAGCCTGACATAATGTTCTCCAGCCTTGTGCTCGTCAACATTCTCACCTGAGTTAACAAGACGATTACTGAAGTGATCTCAGCAGGTCCTTTAATGACAGCAATGAAATGCAGTGGAAAGTTTTTTTCGGGATTAAGTTAATTTTCATGGCAAAGAAGGACTATGCAATTCATCTGATCACTCTTCATAACATTCTGGAGTATATGAAATTGCTATTATAAAAACTTAAGCAGCAACTTTTCCAATTTCCAATATTTATGTAATTCTCAAAACTTTTGGCCACGACTGTACACCTAGGATGTCTGGAGGATGAGTAAACAATGGGCTAATTTTCATTATTGGGTGAACAAACCCTTTAAAAGGATGAATTTCCCAACTAATGTGGCTGAACTCAGATAACAATTAAAAAGGGTGTTGGTTTACAACATTTTACAACATTGAGGCTTTTAAACCAAAGTATGTTGCAGATGTTGTAGATTTCATGAGGACCCCAAAGAATCATACCAACTTATAGAAAATGGGCATCCGATGTCCCCTATAATTTGAATAGTAGTAGGGTCGTCATTTATCTATATCACCCACATATTAAAATTTTGTATCAAAAACTGCTTTTTATAGTCAAACATAATAAAGTAGACTTTAATACTTATTTATTTGTAAACAAAGCACTAGTCACAAATTAGAAGTTCAAAACAAGGATTTGTAAAGAAAAATCTCAGAGAATTGTGATATAAACCAAGATAAGACTGTTTTTCCTTTGCTAAAGTAACATCTTACGTCATCCGTCTGCAGCTGCTTCCATGTACAACTGTTAGGACAAGCTAGATTAAAGTGATTAAAGTGACATTTTAGATATTTTTTGGATAGTTTTCTTACAAAAACGCATTGATTTGCAATAGGAGGCCTTTATTCACCCCCCGGAGCCAAGTGAGGCACTTTATTAGACTTGTTTTGGACTGATAAAGAGAAACACCCACCTGCTGTCATGATAGAGCTTGGAAGTACCAGGATAATTTTTTATATAACTCCGACTGCATTTGTTTGAAAGAAGAAAGTCATATACACCTAGGATGTCTGGAGGGTGAGTAAACAATGGGCTAATTTACATTATTGGGTGAACAAACCCTTTAAACGGATGAATTTTCCACCTAATGTGGCATAAGATATTTGGATGAACTCAAGCTAAAAAGAGAAGCGGATCCAATCCAAACAGGTGCCTCTTCCTCTCTTCATCTGCGTGTCAGGTTGAGCTAAAAATTCCTAAGAGACTTCTGTCACATTCATTTTTCTCTACAGAAATGAGGTTAGTTGATGAGCACTTGGATAGGTGTTGTTTTTAAAACCAAGTTTAATATGTCACACATCTAATATGTCCTATCCACCTTATTTTTCTAGTAAAAGCGGACACGGCCATTCGTAAAATGTATGGGTCTGGTTTCCGGTCTCATCCATGTCTAGCTATTTGTAACAGCTCGTTTTGCTCCTTTATATTGTGAATTGTTGTGTCTTACCATATTATTTTAATGTATTATTAATTACGAACACACTGGTTTGTAGTGCAAACAGTTTTACTATTTAGTGCACATTGTTATGCTTCTCGTTATTTCTCTATATTTACTTCTGTATTGAAAAAATAAGGAGGATAGCATGATACAGGCCATACAGTATAACATTAAGGAGGACATTTTTGTTTTCTGAGCTGTTGTCCTAAACAGTTTCTCTCATGTAATCTGAATTATTCAAGCCATTCCACGTGCGTCATAACATCTGAATTAGTCACGAGGTGGGACTGAAGAAATCTTAATTCTAATTTACAAAATCACATAGTTAGGTGAAGTTTCTGTTAACTGTCAAGTACATTATATTGTCTTATTATGTGCTACAAGTGAAATTATACACACTATAATAACATTATAGTAGGCCTATTCTGAATAAAAATATATTTGAATTTTCAGATTTGCTAAAGATCAAATGTTGTATTAATTACCTTTAAGTGAGATTTAGATGATAGCAAAACTAATATAAATGTAAAAATATGGGAAATTACCAAAAACAGTTAAATATGACACCAGTGAATGAATAAATATCCAATATTGCCTGATAATATGATAACAATACATTGTTCATCCCTAATAGTCACTTTAATAGATAGACTGTATAAAAATATTCTAAAGAAGTAAATCTCTTTCCGTATATTTGCCAGAAGTCGAAGACAAGGCGACACATGTGTCTTCTCTGATTTGTGACGCTTCATAATGAACCAGAGAAAGCAGCTCTAGTCAACTCGGTCCAGCTCAAATAAAGTCTAATGATGAGGGCAATCTGGCTGTTTTGGAAAGGGGCTTGTGCAGACATGTGCACATAAAACACACTTATTAAGATATTTCACAGTGACACTGACACACGTTTTGACCAAGAGAACAATCACTGTTACTTTCTGTCCTGTACAGCAGCTATAGTAAAGTAATAAAAAAATCACAAGCATCCATTTCCATGGAGTTTTAAGGACAATTTAAGTTCAGTACAGGAAGAAAATGAAACATCTATAAATGATGTGAAAATGTGAGCTCGAAAATGAATGATTTTGTGCATATTACTCACCTCTTTTGTTTTCCAGTTTCCTCAGCAAATGTTTCAATTGTGCTCATTCGTGACACAATGACTGGGTGTGAAAACAGATGATGCAGCCAAATGATGTTAAATGTCATCATGAGCACTTGGCTTTAAGCGAAGATGTCAAGATATCATGGCAACCCATTGTTTGTTTGACCCATATGTGAAAATGATCCTACCAGCTTTGACTGAAACATTTTTAAGTTGATCCTCATTGCAGTTAACCAAGCAAATACAAATCAAATTCTTGTTTCACATGCAATGTCATTTGATCTTATGTTGCCAAAGTATTCAAGCTATTAAATGTGAGAGCTGCGCTGTTCGCTGTCATGACCTTCTGTCATGTTCTGTGCAAACACACATCTGCACCTTCACATCTCCATTATTTCATCTCATAACACTCTTCAATATGAATAACACGAATCATAATGTGCAACAAAATCTCAGCAAATATCACAACTGCCTTTTGCCAGGTCAGGACGTCAAGTTTTATAACGGCATTTATGGCTTTCAGAAAAGTGATTGTCTGCTATTGTGCAAAGGTCTTGCATTTCAAACAAATGGCGCTGAAAGTGTGACACTGGCGCTTTCAGTGAAATTCTTGAAAACATCTCTGTAGTGGTGGCCTTTCCAGTAACTATTGAGAAGTCTAGTGTTTGTTGACATTTCCCAGACTTTGCTGTGTGGTGAATGTCTGTACATGTGTCCAACAAAAGTTCCTGACAACAAGACGAAACTAAATTAGGTCTTCAGGGCTCTCAACCTCCACTACATCTCATCTCTTTACAGGGTTACATCCCTTTATTGATTTACTCTTTAATGGCAGAAAAACAAAGGTGTACCTTCTATACGGTAAACTTGAATCTGTGGCATTTTTTGCAGGAAATTGCGATAACAATTTTCACTTCAAGAAACAATCCTGTAAAATCAATATCTGTGACCCTGGACCACAAACCCAGTCATAAGGGTCAATTTGTTGAAATTGACATTTATACATAATCAGAAAGCTGAATAAATAAGCTTTATATTGATGTATGGTTTGGCTGAGATACAACTGTTTGAAAATCTGTAATCTGAGGGTGCAAAAAATCTAAATATTGAGAGAATCCTCTTTAAAGTTGTCCAAATGAAGTTCTTAGCAATGCATATTACTAATCAAAAATTAAGTTTTGATATATTTGCAGTTGCCAATTTACAAAATATCTTAATGGAACATGATCTTTACTTAAAGGAGAACTCCGGTGTGATTTTGACCTAAAGTGTATTGAATCATGATACCGAGTGTGAACGTACCTTGAATATCTCATCTCGGTTTGTGTCCTGCTGTCCGAAATCTGGGGTCAGTTAGCCAATGCTAACAACAGGTTGTCAATGAGAGTCAATAGGGCATCGAAGTAGCCATGTAAATAAATCACTGTTTTATGCCATTTACGAGGCACAAAGTAGCTCCACACTTCATTGGTAGACTTCCAAGGGCCCTGACATTTAAAACGAGACATTGAGAACTTTCAAAAAGCACCGGTAGTTTATTTACAAGAAGATTTATACAGACATTCCCCTTAGTAAAATCACCGGCCGCCGCCATCTTGAATTTAGTCACGATAAGTCGAGTGACGAGCAGGAAGGAACTTATCAGGTTATCAACTTATCAGGTTGTAGTTTCCTTCCTGCTCGACACTCGACTTATCGTGACTAAATTCAAGATGGTGGTGACCGGATTTTTTCTTGCAGGAACTGTCTGTATAAATCTTCTCGTAAATAAACTACCGGTGCTTTTTCTGAGTTCTCAATGTCTCGTTTTAAATGTCAGGGCCCTTGGAAGTCTACCAATGAAGTGTGGAGCTACTTTGTGCCTCGTAAATGGCATAAAACAGTGATTTATTTACATGGCTACTTCGATGCCCTATTGACTCTCATTGACAACCTGTTGTTAGCATCGGCTAACTGACCCCAGATTTCGGACTGCTGGACACAAACCGAGATGAGATATTCAAGGTACGTTCACACTCGGTATCATGATTCAATACACTTTAGGTCAATATCACACCGGACTTCTCCTTTAATATCCTAAATATTTTTGGCATAAAAGAAAAATCGATAATTTGTATTTATACATACAATGTATTTTTGCTCTTGCTACCTAAAACTGGTTTGTGGCCCAGGGTCACATTTACACTTCTACCATTAGTTTAAACAATAATTGAATAAAATAAAATGAAAAGTGAAGATATTGGCATTTTAAAATTAGTTCGACAAACAAAAGGGACATTTTTTGCACAGAGCAACGTAGATTAATATCATATTCCCAGAGGTATCAATAATAATCTGTTTTTTGCTTGTTATCATCTTGCTATCAGTATAACTGTTGCTCAAAAATGTAGTACAAGGGCACAAACTGAAGATGAACTGGAAGATGGAATGTCACTTCTAGGTAGCCATAATCATGATCATAATATGAGTAAGTCCAAATCTCCAAACCCTTATTGAAATATTGTGACGTTTTTTCCTGATATTGCCACATTAGTTATGCTAAGATGCTTAAACTAGTTTTTACTTTGGATGCTACCAAATTTGGAATAAGCTGCGTTTCTATTACCCTTAACTGTGCAAATTGAAATTGTGAATTTAAAATAAATGCAATGGAAACACGTACATTTCGCAAAAACTCCCTTATATTGCAAGTTTTATGCTTGCATGAGGTGGTTTTTCAAGCAATTCGAAAAAAATGATCTGGCAAAACTGCAATGGAAACAGTTTTTCGCATTTACAGGTCACCTGGCATATGTAAAATTGTAAAAAAGATATTTCTTTAAAGATAAATGAATTACAAGCATACACTGTAAAAAATTTGCTGTAGTTCTGCAGCTGGTTGCCAGTAACTTACTGTAGATTTTTATTTTATATTATTTACTGGCAACAGTTTGTTCAAAGTTAAATGAACATTAAACATTAACAAGTCTTTGTCTTTACAGAATAAAACTATAAAATAACAACCTACTGCAAAGCATTCTGGGAACCAGAAACCTTCATCAACCTTTTTCTGTTTTTTTCCTTCAGATTTTGGTTCCCAGAATGCTTTGCATGAGGCTGTTATTTTAGTTTTATTCTGTAAAGATAAAGACTTGTTAATGTTTAATGTTCAATTAACTTTGAACAAACTGTTGCCAGTAAATAGCATAAATTAAAATCTACAGTAAGTTACTGGCAACCAGCTGCCAGTAATACTGTAATTTCTACAGATTTTGTTTACAGTGTACTGGATTCTGAAAAAATAAAGAAATTGCAGTTTATCAAGATATGAAGCAGGCTTCCAGAAGCCATGGCAAATATTATCCTCCAAATGGAAGGCTGTCAAACAGAAGTATCTTTTGGAAAAGGGAAACATCTGGGGTACTGGTGTGAAAGGGAAAATAAAATTCTAGTATTTCAATAGTATTTCAAACTAACAGACAAAATAGTTGGCCACAGACCAATTGTCACATTGATGAGCACAGTTCAGAACAGCATAGGTAAGGCATTGCGAGAGGAAAATAATTGAACGTCAGTTAATAGAAACATTGTCAGATACAACTATTTGAAAATCTGGAGAAAAAAAAGCGCCTTTAAAGTTGTCCACATGGAGTTCTTAGCAATGCATATTACTAATCAAAAATTAGGTTTTGATATATTTACAGTAGGAAATTTACAAAATATCTTCGTAGATTTTTGCCATTAAAGAAAAATCTATAATTTTGACCCATCCAATGTATTGTTGGCTATTGCTACAAATATATCCATGCTACTTAAGACTGGTTTTGTGGACTATTTCAAAATAGTGTTTTATTGACATCACAAAAGCTTTGTGCAAATCTGTAATGGAAACCAGAATAATGCCTTATGTCATAAACAAATTGTTTAAGTGATTGATTCAATGACTTGCACATTAAAGCCAGCTTTTGTTCCTGGATGGCATTGCCTGAAGAAAGATTCAGTGAAAAATCACAGACAAACAGAGTGCCTGATGAACTGTATATGAAGGCTCTCAGAGCATGGCTTGACCAATCAGACTCAAGAACTAGTTGGATAATGTGCTTTTTTCCCATTAGTCAAATCAGATACAATATACTAAAGTTATGTTAAATGTTCTCTTTCATTATTATTATTATTTATTATTACACAGACACTTCTTATGACATTCTTGCTCAAGACGACTCTATCAATCCATCTAGGACAGCTAAACAAATGAGATGATTCTGTTCTGGAGAGGTCAAATTTCAAACAAATCCGACAAACAAACACAAACTGCAATTACAGGCTTCCGTGATTTGCTATATTCCCAAACTTTCTCAAAGAAAACAAACATACTGAACCCATGGACAGTGTCTGCTGCAGTGGGACGCTGGGAATGTCTGATAAGGGCACTCTCTCTCTCTCTCTCTCTCTCTCTCTCTCTGTCTTTCTCTCTCATCGACAAACTCAAGGCCCTCAGCCCCTGCGGAGTACCAGCATCCCCCACACAGAAGAGTCTGAACATGTTGAGTGATTGAAAGCATGTACCTCTATTTAAACAGGCCAGAGAGTAGAGCGGCTTTGGCTTTTAACCCCCAATATCAGAAAAAAGAAACTGCATTTTTTTAATGCTAAAAACATACAGTACTCATATACACATCAGCCTAAATTTGTCAACTCAAATACTTGCTTCAATATAACACGCAGCACAGCCTACATACTCACTTCCAGTAGATTGGAAAAATCAAGCCAAACCAAATCAATAAGAATGTGCTTTTAGTCCTAGTAGTAGTATTTCAATTTAATAGAGCTCCTTCTGAAAAGGATGTTGCATCTAATAAAGCTTCCCTTGTGATCATTTGTGCGTAGTAGCTCATGCCAAGACTTGGATAGAGCTTCACTGGCTGTATTAAATAGGTCCTTGTTAACAAAGCCACAGAACAATGTTCAAAATTCAAAATTGGAATTTAAAACACACTTGCTTTTAATACCCATACGAAAGACTGTGGGAAAACTCCTGGGAAAAAGACAGAAATGTTGTTATTGACGCGCTTGGTGTAGCACAGCACCCATATCAGTGTATTAGAGATAGTAACAGTTTTAAGGTTTCGTTATGTCAAGTGTTGAGTATTAATTTGATTGCAAAGAAACGCTGTGAGCCTCAAGTGTTTTGCACAGAGCAGATTGTCCCACTTAGATTTTAGTGTGAGTGACGCAACATAGGGCAGTGAACATCTTGCCCTGATTATGATTATTGTTATTATTTCCTCTCAAAGTGCTTTTAATAAAAGTCAGATGTGCCCCTCAAAACAGGTACTGCCATCATTTAGGCCTTTTCATTGTATTTGCTTTATTTCCCCTGATGATCTCACAAACTGCTGGCACTCGATAGATGCGCTGAGGCCGGCCAAATCGTTCAGCACCTGTATCGTTACTTGATCTCATTCGAATACCATGCGGTGCCAAATGATTATGAGACTCAGCCTTCTATATGTTCTTAAATACATTGAGTGCTTTCCGGTTGTTTCGAGAAAAACAGTAACAGCTGGATCATTTTAATATTTGTGGCTTCTGTATCCATGGGTGACCATCTTGCTTTGAAGAGGAAATGAAAGGTTTTTATGTAATTCACTGTTTAACAAAGTTTAAAGAAGTATGAATGTCACTTGTGTAACCAACTCTCTCTCAAGGTGATTTTAGTGGATATATGAAAGCTGTTCTCTTTTAAGTTCACACAAGTTTCCCAGAGTAACCACCACAGGTGTGGTTCATTATATTAACTAGGAAGATGTTTAACAAAGTTTAGCAACCAGGACCAGTGCCAAAGCACTTTCTGTCTTAATTTTGTATGACTGGAAACCAAACAAATTCATTTTTGGGAAGCATGTTACAGCTATATTTTCTTACAATCAATGTCACTTGATTTAAAGGTTGTATCAGCGATTTCTAGCCTAAAACATAAAGTGTCAAATTCAGCTGAGCTTTCTTCACGATCCGCTCGCTGCCTGCCCCATAAATTGTCTGTGAAAAAAACGCGTCTCTCTGGTCAGCCTAGGGTACGAGATATGCCCAAAAAACAATCGGCGCTATCAACTATTCCACAGATAAACAAACAGTGTTCCAACCAATCAGCGTCAGGGGTTTGGTGTTGTGGACTTTCCTACTGGTGCAGGGATGTGAGGGAGGCGGAGCGAAAGTCCACAACACCAAACCCCTGACGCTGATTGGTTGGAACACTGTTTGTCTATCTGTGGAAAGGTTGGTAGTGCCGATTGTTTTTTTGGCATATCTCGGACCCTAGGCTGACCAGAGAGACGCGTTTTTTTCACAGACAATTTATGGGGCAGGCAGCGAGCGGATCGTGAAGAAAGCTCAGCTGAATTTGACACTTTATGTTTCAGGCTAGAAATCGCTGATACAACCTTTAATATTTAGTTCTTTACATAATACAGTGACATTCGTGCATTTAAGCTGTGACAAAAATTAGCTGTTCCATGTTTAAAGATCAACCAAACTCAAACATTACATTTGCAGTTATGTAAAACATGTAATAATTAAAGAAATGTAATATAAGTCTGTAAAGTTTCAGCTCAAAATACCCCACAGATCATTTATTATATCATTTTGAAAATGTCAATTTTGAGTGGAAGTAAAAGCATGCTGTTTTCGTACATGTTGCTTTAAATGCAAATTAGCTAGTGCTCCCCACCCCTTTTTCCAGAATAGAGGGTATGCATCGACATCACTTTCCCGCCAAAACATGCCCCCTCAGTCGGACTGAGTGGCAAAAGAGCTGCTTCGTGAATGGATTTAATTGGGAAGCTCCCAAACGAAACAATAATCATTTTGCTGGACTCGATATAATGTTCCTTACAACTTACCAAATATCCAGTGGCTCATGGATATTGATATGCAGCCAGGAATTGTGTTTCCTGACATTTATATGTTTATGATTTCAACGCCGGGGAAATAAACAAAGCAGATTTGCCTGTGAACTCATTTTGTAAATACAAAATAGGTTGGCCTAAACCCCGGTGATCACTTATATCAATGTTATATATATTGTCATATTGTCCAGCCCAAAATCTTATATAGTTTCTTTGAATTGCAGTGATTTGAATTGCAGCCTGTAAAAATATGCCTCAGGTTTCCTGTCAAACATCTTTTTACAGTCAGCCGCAAAGCTCTTTCTCTTTCTAGATGTGATTTGTGTGATCTGTTGCAGCATTCACACTGAAAACACTGTTGCCACGGGTTGTTTTTCATATCCGCAGGTTAAAACCATCTTAATAACGTGACATTTAGCCCCTGGAATGCAAATTTAACCGGGGGAACACCATCAAAAACATATATTTTACCCCCAAGAAAGCTATTTTTACTGGGGGACCCCCTCCAAAACGTGTTTTCAGGTGTTTTCCAAAAGAAAACGTTGAATTTGCTTTACTGCGCAAGCGTGAAGCCTCAAAAAGCTCACTGAGACGATACAGACACGATACATTTTCATGCAATTCTCCTGTCAGGATAATTTTATTAAGGCAAATATCTCACCATTCACTGATGTGTTCAGTCATTCACTCCTGATCTAAAATGTAACTGTCCTTATGTTTTGGCGCAAACAGCAATCACGAGTACATTTTCTGTCATCTTTGCAGGAATGTGATATGACGAGTGTACAAAGTAACACATCTGTAGCAATAGTGTGAAAGTAAATAGCACATAACAGGCACAATACGGGTATAAACCTAGATAACTATTGGTACAATGTGTCAATGACTACACATGCATCATCGTTTTCAAAAGCTTCCATTTTCACAGTCCACACTAAAACGCGAAAATGGCATTTTCATATTTATCCACTTTGGAGAGTGTTTTCAAAAAGATTTGTTTTCCTTGACAAAAACGCAGTCTCAGTGTGAACAGAAGGCCAAAACGTAGGAAAAAATGCCCTTTAAAACGAAAAACGAATTAGTGTGGTCCACATGTTAGGCCACATGAGAGAGAAAGCAAGCAAAGAACACAGTATCAACGGAGCTTTTTGAAGTGCTCCAATCTGTAGCCTGAAGATAAAAATGACAGATTGTGTGCGGCTCACTCAGGGTGGTGTCTCGGCTAATACGACAGTGTCCTTCAACAGTCGTGGGTGGGGCCTGTACAATGTGATGTCACTTTGTACAGATTCTGTCAATGGCTTGTTTTGAGACACTGCTTATGATTTATGGGCATTTAAAAAAGGAGTGGGTGGATTTTTTTTTTCATTATAGTGATTGTGTACACACACTGCCAACACACATTTTGTCCAAACCAAGTGAATTTTGCATAATAGGGGCTCTTTAAATTGATATTTTCATTTTTAAATAAAATCGCACAGACTTAAAAAGAAAACCCTCGTTCCTTGGAATACACTTCTGCATCATCTTACTGAGCCAGTTATGGAGGCACATTTAAACCTGTGAGAGTCCATCAGTTGTACCCTTCAAAATCCTTCATTCCGAAGCGGCCTTTGAAGTGGCCAGTTTTGAGCACTTTGGTTTGGAACGACCCTTCAATACAACTACAATGATTGTTCTTTGGAGGCCGATTAATCCTGCTTGGAACATAGCGACAGTCTGTGGAAAAATCTCCAGTTACGTCTGGTTACGTTTTCACTGAATTTCAATATGGGACATCTCAAATGTGCATATTTTATAAATATTTAACTAGAAATGTACATTTTAAATGTATATTGTGTATAACATTTATCTGTACCATTTTGATTTATATGGACAATGTATATGCAGATTTAATATTTATATTTTTGTAACTTGACGTTTGAAAATGTCTCTTTTGACATTTGTTTGAAATAAATCTGGAAAATTGGGCAGTTATTTGCAATACTTTCGCCGCTCCATACAACGCCCTGAGGAATATTCAGAATGAAGCAAGCAAGAATGATGTGATTTTGCGTCAAGCAGTGTCAACTAGTTTATAGAGGAATACGTGGTGCTCTGGATCAGATTCAAACACATGTGGGCCTATGCAGTAACTACAGAGCTCAGAGCTAGAACTTGACAAAACCAGCACAATCGTCCCTCAAATGAAGTGTATTGTCAACAAAAACATTAGCCTGCACTACCACTACCCGTGTTGCTGTAAACACAAATCGTTTCTAGCTAATCAGTGCGGAAACAAATTTATCCCACGTGGAGGTAATCGGTTTAATAAAGAGCATTGGTCTGGAGGCCATTTATAAATGCAAACCGTGCACATCTGGAACTGATCCTGAGCTGAGATAATCCTAGTCTGACGGTTCTCTGGTCCACCTGTAGTCCGGCACGGCGCAGGTTGTGCACGAACCGTCTACATGCTGAGTGTTTGCGAGCGAGCCCTTATACCCACAAGCATTATGTCCTCTCCAAACTATTTGCCTTTTTCATGACAATGGAGCTCTTTATGACTCTCAATAGATGTTTCGTAGCCCAGTGCTGAGTCCCCCTGTGGTTTTATGGAAAGAAAGTTTACGAAACAGGGGCATATGCTTGGACTCTAAAGCTGCATTACACATGGGCAACTGCTATTCCGATGATAGACATGGGGTATAGAAAATACTTTAGTATTAGTTAAATATTGACTAGATATTCAGCAATAAGAAGTGCCTGACAAGTGCTTCTTTTGTCTCCTAGACCAATAAAACACATTTAAAAGGATTTCCTGAAGGTTTCAAAGTTTTACAAACCTGACAAGTATTGTTAATGGCTTTTCACAGAGAGGAAATTTGACATATCTCTTTGCGAGACCAAGCACAATTTAGCTCCTAGTTTTATGTGGCAGCACACATATTATTTGTCAGGATTATAAAGAAATGCTGCCTGGAAACAAGGTTATTGCAGGTTTCAGACCAGACAAACTAATGAAACAAGGACGGGAAGGCAGCTGTTTGATTTGTGATGGCAACATCACGCAGCACATTCTTGCAGTTGAACATTACTGGAACTAAGCAGTGCAAACGCGGGGTCTTCATGTTGGTTCACAGTTAATTGCCATTCTTGTTGTCTAAGTAACCAGTCAACAACTCAGCGCTCAGTGTTTTAACATACTACACGGTCTCCTTGGAAGCAGATTGGGACAAGACTATTGGAATGGTTAAGAATAACAAAAACTTCAATCTCTAATTATACACTTACTGAAATAACCATCTTCAATCTGATAAAATAACAATAGCATTTGTAGGGAATTTTATCCACATTTTCTTCTTATAGTCAGGGCTTTACAGAGAAAATTTGCCAGGCATTAATATTTTTTTTTTTTACCAGGCACGAAACTGTATGTGCTTAATTTCCTTAAAAAAACAGGCAGAACAATTGAGGAAATACATCTAATTTCATGTAACTGTTTTTATTAATATGTTCTATTTATTTACTTTTTGTATTCGTTTACAAATTATAAATTTGGGACTTTTGTATTCTTATCTCACAGTTATCTCAAAGTTTTCATTCTTTTTGAAACAGGACATTTAATACAGTATAATCTATTACACCATTAGGTGGCGATATGAAGTAAGAATGTAACTCGCCGTTGAACAAACAAAGAAGGGAAAAAAGTACGGCGCACTTTGTTCTTTTCCTTTTATTGCTGACTCGTGGATTTGACGCTTTGTTCAGATTCAGAAAGCCTTGTGTGTTCACCACTGGTTGACTGAACTTACTCGGTTAATATACCGAGAGTCCAGGGCATATGTGACGGTAAGTTAACCTCTCTTTCTGAAATATACAGCAGAATTAAAGGGTTAGTTACCTATAAATGAAAATTAGTCTACAATTTACTCACCCTCCAGGCATCCAAGGTGTAGGCCTATCTGTCGGAGTTATATTAAAATCCATACATAATAAAAAAAGTGCCACACACGGATCTTAGGGGTGAATAAAGGCATCCTGTAGAAAATCGTTCCGTTTTTGTAATAAAATTACCCAGATTTAAAACGTAAGGATCACTTTAATCTAGTTTGCGCCAAGTGGTGGTAGCCTGCAGTAATACATCAGCGTTGCGCATGCGCCGCGCAGAACTGGCCACAAGAACGCGCCATGGAGAAATCAAAATAAAACAACCGTTAGGAATTATAAGTTTAAAATTTGTAAAGGAAAATATCAGAGGATTTCGATATAAACCAAGAGGATACTGTTTTTTCTTTGCTCAAGTAAGGAAACTTTGCTTCCTTTGCTCCTGTAAACAAATGTTGATTTTCAGGAGACTCACCAGCGCATGCGCAACGCCAACATTCAACATCATCCGCCTGGAGCTGGTTCCGAGTACGACTAGCAGGCGCAAGCTAGATTAAAGTGAATATTACATTTTAAATATGGATATTTTTCTTACAAAAATGTATTGTTTCACTACAGGAGGCCTTTATTCACCCCCCCCCCCCCCCCCCCCCCCCCCGGAGCTGTGTGAGGCACTTTTTTATTATGGATGGATGCACCTTATTGGATTTATTTTGGACAGATGAAGAGAAACAAACACCTGCCTATGCCATTCTAAAGCTGGGAAGTGCCAGGATAATTTTTAATATAACTCTGATTGGATTTGTCAGAAACAAGGAAGTCATGTACACCTAGGAAGCCTGGAGGGTGAGTAAATCGTGGGCTAATTAAAATTTTTGGGTGAACTAACCCTTTAAAGTCCAAAAATATATCACAATTTTTTTCAGAAATATCATGATTCGCAATTTTATCAAGCTTTTTGTCATGTTGGTTTTATGATTTTCAAGTTGTCTGAGCAGTACAGCCAAACTAATTACCCTATTTTAAAACCAAAGCCATGCATCGTAACAAAATATAAAATAAAAAGAATGATAGATGTTTATGCCAAATTGAGCAAAGATAAAAAAATCTTTGTCATTTTTTTAATCTTTGATAGGCTATGTTACAAATACATATAATATACAAATAAAACAAACTTTAATTTTCAGGTACAGTAGGTGCATGTAGCAGTAGAATTCAAGAAATTTAATTAATAAATATAAAAATAAAACACTATCAAAGTCAGTGGGGACCAGCTACTGTACTGTTATCCACCTCTGTTGAAAAAAAAAAACAGCCTAGACTGGTTGACTGGTTTTAGCTGGTCATAGCTGGTCAGCAGGCTGATTTGAGAGGGGTTTTGGCCACTTTCGCTGGTCAGGCTGGTCTTAGCTGGTCAGTCTGGGAAAGCACCAGCTAAAACCAGCTACTTCCAGCTTAGACCAGCTAATACCAGTCAACCAGCCTAAGCTGGTTTTAGCTGTTTTTTTCAGCAGGGACATTCTTCAAAAATTATTCTTTTGTGTTTAGCACAAGAAAAAGTGAATCTAATCTCCACAGGTGCGCATCTGTTTTTCTCTCAACTGTTTACTTTCACATTAGACAAAACCAACTGTGTTTATATGTAATCCTTGTGTGGTTTTGACAGTATTAGCGAATCAGATGCGAAAGATAGCTTAGTCCAGTAATCAGGCGCAGTTTAACAGGCTTCATGTGTAAGCGCTTATGTAGTGCATGTCAAAACAGCGCACGGACGAAATAGTGTTGCTTTCGTCGACGAAAAGTATGACTAAATATCGTCGTCAACGAACCTTTATCACGTGACGAAAACGAGACGAAACGAAAATGCTGGTCATGTGACGATAACTATAATAAAATGTATAATACAATGTCGTTGACGAATAAAAACGAGACTAAATGTGGTTTACAAAATAAAAACTATGCTAAAATGTCTCTTCATTTTCAGCGACGAAAACTAGACGAAACGAAATGTTATAACGTTAGATTGATGTCTCGTGCCCAGTAGCCAGAGCTAGAAGGGATTAGCCTAAACCGCAGACGATGTCACTCCCTCAACCCACACTCACGGCATTATTAGAAGACGACTACAAATAAAGTTAAGTCTGACACAGAGAAAGGGAGCAATGGCCGGTCAGCTGTGGTTCGTCTTTGGGAGAAAAAGAAGAAAGGACACATACAGTTATTCCTACTCTTTAGTAGTGAAATGAAAATGAAGCTTTTCAAAGCAAGCTTTTCAACACGTTCTACTCTAATGACATCTTGCGGTCAAAGGTGGAAAACGTTTGTTTTGCGTCCCAGATGTCAAAGCGATTTTTGGACAGTTTCATAAAATGAATCAATTTGCGCTACGAAAACCATAAGAAATATTTTACTTACACAAATTAATTAATCTGTAAATAAACTTATAAAAGTACAAGCATGATTTGTGTAGCCATAGATGATCAAAGTAAATTAAGAATATTGTTAAATTGACTAATATTATTATTACACGTACATATTTATTCGTATTATGATTTATTCTTAATAAACAAGTGAATGACACTTGAAACCTGCGCAAGGGGTCCGTGTTTGAATCAGAATACGAAGCAGTCACGTTTGTTAAACTTGAATGTATAATATTTTTTTCTGGCATTGTCATGTGATTCTATTTTATTTATTTTATTTAATTTATTGTTTTTATTTATTTTATTTCAATTTATGTGTGTGTAATTCTAACATGTTTGGTAGGTAAAATAAATGTTGTAATTTCAAATTAGAGCATCTTCCATGTCTGGAATGGATGTATTCTTGAGTTTATAAGGTAGCCTAACAATAATATAATAAGATAAACTTGTTTGAAATGGGTTTGGCCAAAAGAAAACTTTGGTTTCGTCTATACAACTAGGTAGTTATACTATATTGACTGGGTTAAATAAAATTTCATTGACTAAAAATTGACTAAATGTCATCAGTTTTCGTCGACTAAAACTAGACTAAAATGTCATCAGTTTTCGTCGACTAAAACTAGACGAAAATAGTCATGGGTAATTCTGACTAAAATAAGACTAAAATGCTCAGACTTTTAGTCGACTAAAACTTGACTAGACTAAAAAGAGTATGAACGTGACTAAAACTAATAAAAACTAAAATGAGAGCTTCACACAAAGACTAGACTAAAACTAAAATTAAAATCGGCCGCCAAAAACAACACTAGGACGAAATAACGTTATTTACCGGCAAGGCTTTAATGCACATGCAAATAATGTACTTTTGTGATTGCGAATAAGTGCAGTGTCCCGAGAGTGAATCTGTCGTGTTGTACAGTATATTAAGACAGAGGTAGGCTGTAGCACAATATTACGATAATTTTTCAAAAGCAGATTGTGAAGACATTTTAATCGTCCACGATCAAAAATCGTCATATCGCACACCACTATACTGAATACCATGTTCTGCTAATTTATGCTGTCTAAACCACAGTAAAAAATGCATGGAAGCTGCTAAATCATATAGAGAAAGATTTAGTAAGCAGGAAAGGGCACAAACTTTTGACAAACTAAAGTTAATAGGTGGTAAAGATATGTATGAGCAGTATTAATTGAGATATTATCCTAATATTTTACCTACCCGACTGGAAATGATAAAAACAAACACAAATCTTGTCACAAATCTTGCCCTGTAAAATCCTAGTTCAGTTTGACCAACCACAAACGCCTTTTGTTCTTCAGACAGTTTTTGCACTCTTTTTCTTGATTTGCTGGAATATTTGATATAACTTTTGGCTGTCTAAACTCCAAATGTTTTTCCTTGTCTGACCAATTGGTACAACCCAAAACTAGTGCTGGGCGATATGGAAAAATCATGTATCACGATATGGATTATTTTATATCACGATAACGATATATATCACGATATACCAAAATAAAGTACGTTTTCAGTTATTCTCTGAAAAGTTTGACAAAAATATCATTGCATAATTTTTATGCAACTTTATTTTTATTCGTTATTTGAAGTGACATTTAACTGAACTGTCACAAATGAGAAAAATACATTTTAGTGCAGCAATATAAATGTATCAAATGACAACAGATGTGGTGGAGGTAGAGCTACAGTAGCCTTCACATTTTTTATCCACATCATAGTTAAATAGTATTATCAAAATAAACTATTTTTTTTATTAAAGTGCACAGCCATTTCAAGTTTCTGAGCAGAAAAGCACTCAATTATAAAAAATAAACAAAACATTTTTCAACCTTGTAGTGCAAAGTTTGCAAACCAAAATAAAGTATCACGCCTGTTTCACACATACTCCGTCTGCAGTGTGTATACAGTCCGTGTGCGTTACGTATTTGGTGCAGAGGCAGCACGGACTCGTTTTGCTTCCACACAGAACGCGTTTGCAGTCCGTTCCTGATCCGTGGGTGTTTACCACAAACACACCATTTATCCGTTATTTTAATTTCAAATCCAAACGTGCTTTTTCAGCATTGGGATACTCTTTTATCACAGTACACTAATACAATAATACTAGACATATTCACGTTTAAACTCAACGTATTATAAACAACGTAGGCTATTATTCAATGCACTTGACTTCTAGATTTGTATATTAAGTTGCTCAAGCAAGTTGCAACACATTTAAACACAGCATAGGTAGGCTATAGCTTCCTTTTCATATTGAAATTGGGCTATCACAAATATTTTAAAAATTAAAACTTACCACAGACAAGCAGTCGGCTCTCTGTGCCTTTCTTTCGTATTAAATCTTTATTAAAAACCATATTTTAAAGAACTTTTCTACCTGGACAAGTGCATCTATTATGTTGCCTTGTTTATTTAAAACTGCACTATTTTAAACCTAGCCAAAAAGCCACGTGTTGACTGTGAAACACAGTAGACTGCATTTATATGCATTTATGGTACATTTCCGTGTCAATCCATGTTCATTTTTACAGCGAACAATGCGCTGTCACTTTAATTCAGCGCATGCAGCGCAGCAAAAACAGACTGTGCCGAAAGGATCGCTCCACTGCTACAAACGCACCGCTTCTGGAACGCACTACCGGACAGCAACCGCGTGCAGTGTGAACGATCTGATCCGTTAACATGGGTGCGGAAAAAAATACGCAACGCATACGCACTGCAGACGAATTGACAGGCAATCTTTTTGCAGAGTTTGCACATGACTGTCTTCTGCTCCGTGTCGGAGCTCTTGAAGCCAAAATGCAACAAAATCACTGACGTACCCCCACGTGTCGGTAAAAGTACTTCTTGTCTGCTGCCTGCGTAGCAGTTTCAGTTTGTTGCGACTCAATCCGGGCATTCATCTTCAACCTCTTGCGTCTCCATCTTTAGTCACTCACGAGTTAAAGCATGTCGCACAAGACGGAGTTTCTTTGTGAAAAAGTTCGTTTTTATTCTTGCTTATCACTTATAGGGTAGAGTATGCATTGCACAGCAACAAGACACTATAATACATTTGTCATAGCCTATTTAATGCAATATTTTCTTTAGTAATTGATAAAATTAGGTTAGAGACGATAGAAACGATAGAAGAGAAATAGGACGATAGACCCTTTTCTATCGTCCCCACGATATATATCGTCATATCGCCCAGCACTAACCCAAAACATGACAATAATTGACCATTTTCAGCAGCCATAATCAGCAAAATAAGGCAGTTTCATTCTGCATGGTTTACGTTTAGTGCCACCAATATGGCCGATTGATGACAGATCGTGAAAACAAAAAACTTTTTTTTTTGAGCTGGATGGTTTTCACAGTAAAGTTTTCGCAGTATGAGATGCGTCATTTGTTTGTGCGTGTCACGTCATACTGTACACACTCAGAGAAAAGTGTACACACCAGCGATTAGGCAATTATTGTTACTGTGCAATTATTAGAAATTTGGTTTCGATTTCGATTTCTGTTTCAAATGATCATGAAAATGCAGTAATCGAGATGAAACGATTATTGCGCCCCATTCCGTCTCCTTACCAGTGGTGCGAAAACACGGACATGTAAAGTTATCTTTTAGCTCAAGGTGCGTGCCTAAACGGTCAAATACATGCGAAATATTTCAAAATGAGGCGCTTTGTGATTATTCATGTAAACCCTTGTCAGTTATGTCTTAAATGATAATAAACGGTGGAGAATGAAAATACGTGTGTAACAGTATATTCGATCCGTGTGACTCGACTTATCGTGCCTAAATTCAAGATGGCGGCGACCGGATTTTTTTCTTGCAGGTACTGTCTGTATAAATCTTCTTGTAAATAAACTACAGGTGCTTTTTCTGAGTTCTCAATGTCTCGTTTTAAATGTCAGGGCCCTTGGAAGTCTACCAATGAAGTGTGGAGCTACTTTGTGCCTCGTAAATGGCATAAAACAGTGATTTATTTACATGGCTACTTCGATGCCCTATTGACTCTCATTGACAACCTGTTGTGAGCATCGGCTAACTAACCCCAGATTTCGGACTGCAGTGGACAAGACAAGATGAGATATGCAAGGTACGTTCACACTCGGTATCATGATTCAATACACTTTACGTCAATATCACACCGGAGTTCTCCTTTAAAGCGCCAACAAATAATATTCCTTCTGCCGTCTCTGCCGGAAAAATACAAAGAGAAAAATCACTCACTGCTCTAGAATGAAAGACTTCTGTAGTTTTAATAAGAACCAAAGCATGTTTAACTATTACAGTGAAGATGCTGTGTTATTATTGTATAACGATTATTGCGCCCCATTCCATCTCCTTACCAGAGGTGCGAAAACACGGACATGTAAAGTTATCTTTTAGCTCAAGGTGCGTGCCTAAACGGTCAAATACATGCAAAAATATTTCAAAATGAGGCGCTTTGTGATTATTCATGTAAACCCTTGTCAGTTATGTCTTAAATGATAATAAACGGTTGAGAATGAAAATACGTGTGTAACAGTATATTGGATCCGTGTGGCACTTAAAGCGCCAACAAATAATATTCCTTCTGCTGTCTCTGTGCTTATTTATAATAAAACGGAAAAATACAAAGAGAAAAATCACTCACTGCTCTAGAATGAAAGACTTTTGTAGTTTTAATAAGAACCAAAGCATGTTTAACTATTACAGTGAAGATGCTGTTTTATTACATTCAGTTCTTGTAGTATTGTTAGGCTACTTTAGACTTGCATAAAAGTATTCAGTTTTTTTTTTTTTATATTTTTTCTGCTGTATTGCTATTTTTAAATTAATCACTAATATAAAATGTTTTGGACCCAGTCATAATCGTGTTAAAGAATCGTGATTGCAATATTGACCAAAAAATCGTGATTACGATTTTTGCCGAAATCGAGCAGCCCTACAAGCTATGTGTGTATGGTGTAGATGTAGCATGAACCTTAAATGGTTAGTTCACCAAAAAAATAAAGATTCTGCCATTAATTACTCACCCTCTTATCGCTCCAAACCCGTAAGACCTTCGATCATCTTCGGAACACAAATTAACCAAGTCAACCAGGTATTCCATGAATACTAAAAATACATAGATTACATATTGCAAAAATGGTATCTATTAGCTTGCTACTAGAGTTGTATAGTGGCTTGCTATTCCAAACACAGCTAAAGACAGTTTTACTATCAGGAAAGAGAATGAAGAAGAGTCACTTGAATGGATGATCAGGCTGCCTTAGAGAGTCATTTGGCATCTGAACCAGAAAGGCCACAGTCTTTCAGGCAGATGGACCTGGTTATTGCACGGTCGGATTGTTTCAACACCGATGATGTGTGACCACATAACATTCTACAGCTGCCTGAATATGTTTATATAAAAGATGTCACATTTCTTTGTTGCCGAGCACTAAGACCATAATTCTGCTCCTCAGAAGAAAACAGACCAGAGCATCAAACACTGCTTTGCTTTTGTTTTCAGCTACTCAATCTGTCAGCTTTTCAAGTGGGTGACACAGTCTCATTAAATTATGTGCTTTCCTACTCGATGTGTCAGATATTTATTCATGCAGCTAACAAACCACTTAGAGCTAAGAGACCGTATGATTTATCTCCCTCTCATGGATATTAAGGGGATCTGGCATCATTCAGCCCTGCACATGGTCTCTCTCTAGATGATTTTCTCCAACATCACTTTGGAACACAAGCTAAAAGCTCCCTATTTTTGATTAAGAAATAAATCAGTGTAGCAGTGAGGGAGATGCAGACAGTTATGTGTAAAGTCATACCTGCATGTGGGCTGAATATGAAATATGACAGCTGTGGATGCATGCTCAGTGTCTATTTTTTGCTTTCCATATGCAAGTATCCATACAGCATCTGAAGTATGTTTTATTGGTTGAAATGCTTGAAAGGAAATGTATACAAGTTTACTTGTCTGTATTTACTTTAAAACATGTATTTACTAAAACATGTAATGCATTTTCTTTTAAATCCAAGAAAGCTTTTTAACAATCATACACCCACATATACTTGGCTGCAGTCCTTTTAGCAGGCACTTTAATCAAAAGCAATAGGACGTTCCCTCTGGAGCAATTCTAATGTTAAGCACCTTGTTGAAAAGCATAATAGTGAGCTGCCCTGTGATTTCAGAAGCTCTCCAGTGCTTGTGATTAAACCTGCAACCATCATTTATTTAATTAACAGGAGGATTCAGAATAACTAAAAGCTTCTCAAGTTAACACTTTAATTATGTAAAATTAAATCATTTTTCTTGGTGATAATGTATTTCCTATATTTAGTTATTTTCTGTCTTTCTGAATAGAATTTACTGTATATACAGTTGAAGTCAAAAGTTTACATACACCTTGCAGAGTCTGCAAAATGTTAATTATTTTACCAAAATAAGAGGGATCATACAAAATGCATGTTATTTTTTATTTAGTACTGACCTGAATAAGATATTTCACATAAAAGACGTTTACATATAGTCTACAAGAGAAAATAAAAGTTGAATTTATAAAAATGTCCCCGTTCAAAAGTTTACATACATTGATTCTGCACTGTGTTGTTACCTGAATGATCCACAGCTGTGTTTTTTTTTTTTTTTTTGTTAGTGATAGTTGTTCATGAGTCCCTTGTTTGTCCTAAACAGCCCACTGTTCTTTTAAAAAATTCTTTGGTTTTTCAGCATTTTTGTGTATTTGAACCCCATTCCAACAATGACTGTATGATTTTGAGATCCATCTTTTACACTAAGGACAATGAGGGACTCATATGCAACTATTACGGAAGATTCAAATGCACACTGATGAAAAGGAGAAGGAAAAACGATGCATTAAGAGCCAGGGGTGTAAACTTTTGAACAGAATGAAGATGTGTACATTTTTCTTATTTTGCCAAAATTTTTAAATTTAGTACTGTCCTTCAGAAGCTAAGTTATATTTAGCCTCATCTTCCAATTCAAAAAGCTTTCACCTTGCCGGCTCTTAATGCATTGTGTGTTTTTCTGGAGCATCAGTGAGCGTTTGAACCTTCTGTAATAGTTGCATTTGAGTCCCTCTGTTGTCGTCAGTGTGAAAAGATGATCTCAAAATCATACAGTCATTGTTGGAAAGGGTTCAAATACACAACAATGCTGATAAACCAAAGAATTAATGGGACCTGAAGGATTTTTCTGAAGAACAACAGGCAGTTTAACAGTTTAGGACAAACAAGGGACTCATGAACAATTAACACTTACCAAAAAAAGCAGAGCTGTTTATCATTCAGGTAACAACACAGTTTTAAGAATCAAGAGTATGTTAACTTTGGAACAGGGTCATTTTTATAAATTCAACTATTATTTTCTCTTGTGGACTATATGTAAATGTCCTTTTTATTTTTAAACATTTATAGTTTTTTTCCTTACCAAAGTGTACAAGTGTGTGCATTTATGATGTTATGTGGGAGGACACATACAGTAAAGCAGAGATAGAAAGATCCCAGTAAATGCTGTTAGCATATATGTCAGCAATCTTTCACACCTGTACCTTTTTTTTCATAAATCTGTCACCATTTGATTTTTTAATTTTTTGCTTTACAGAATGTAAATGGGATGATTTAGAGGGCTGCGACACTTTCTGTAAGCAAGCGAGAGAGGTGAAAGAGGATTTCAGCACCTTCTGCAATTACCACCTTTTCCTGGAAGTGCTTATAGCTCTAAAGGTTGGAGAGCTCTCAGAGATGCATTAATTCTGGAGGTGAGTTTAGGTGCTTGAGTCTGGCTGTCTGTGTTAAAAGCAGCTAGAGGGTGTAAATTAAACATGAGCGCTGCTAGTCTGGCCTCAGTCCAAAAGCCTGCAGGACACAAGAACCCTGCTTATGGCCTACACAGTGTCCCATGGCTAAATGACTGCTGAGCTTTTTTGAAAACCACAAATCTCAGCTGACTGATGACATTTTCTTAGAAATATATTTGAAGGTTTCCTATCACAGTTCACAGTTGTTTCACCAACTGAGATAAGTCATATCCTGTGGCTGTTGATTTTACTCAAGATGCCTTTAAAGTAGATGCTTTTAAAGTGTTCCCGGTTCTGGTTGACCTAATTAATGCTGCCTAACAATCCTTTAACGGATTTGGATTATATAAATGTGTTAAGTGTAGGCCAGGTTAAGGAGATGTGTCCTTTATCTAGATTTAAACTGAAATAGTGTGTCTGCCTCCCGAACAGTGTTGGGTAGATTGGGTAGAGTTTAGGCACTAAATAAGAAAATGATCTGCCGCCCACAGTTGATTTTGATATTCTAGGTATTATCAAATTGCCAGTTTGAGTTTTGAGAACGCAGCGGACGTGAGGGACTATAATGTGATAAGAGCTCGCTTAAGTACTATGGAGCTCTTGATATTTCAAAATGAAATTACACAGTGCTAAACTCACATGTAATTTATTCATTCATACTTAACACCGGAGGGCGCCCTCACACAAATTCAAAAGTGAGACTCATAGGAGTAATACAATTAATTAATTTCCAGGATGTCCCTTATCTACCTTATTTTTCTTATCTATTTTCTTATTAGGAGTGGGTGCAGACATTTGTAAATTTAATGTGTCTGGCTTCTGGTCTCATTCAGCTGTTTTTAGCTGTACAAAACAGCTCGTTTTGCTGCTTGATATTGCAAACTGATGTCTCTTACCGTATTATTTTAATGTGTTGTCTTAAAGGAGTAGTTCACTTCCAGAACAAAAGAAAATGGAAGCATTTTCAGGAATTATTTCAGGAATTATATCCAGATAGTGTACTTCTATGGTGCCTGTAAGTTTAAACTTTCAAAATGCAGTTTCAATGCAGCTTCAGAAGGCTCTAAATGATCCCGGCGGAGGAATAAGGGTCTTATCTAGTAAAACGATCGGTCATTTTCTAAAAAAAAAACATACAAAAATGTATATACTTTTAACCTCAAATACCTGTCTTGTCTAGCTTTTTGTGCATTGCTGTTCAATACAGTTAGCTTGAGTTTGGAGTAAAATATGTTGTTATTCTGATTTATTGTTGTACGTTGTCACTGTACTTATGGGAGAAACAAGCTTTGAATAAACTAAACCATTTGCTTTGCAAAATGAATCACTGTGCTCAAAGCACCACATGCTGGTGATACCTGCTGATCAGAATGCATAAAAACGGCTTTTACAAATCCATTGCAAATGTTTTATTGAAAGTATGATATTATATGCATTATTATGTTTTTCCCAAGATTTCTATAGAAATTGCAATATATTGTTATCGTGAATTATTTTGGCCACGATAATCGTGTATTGCAAAAAATCTGTTATTGCGATATCTGATATCAATTCCACACATATGGGCAGATGCACTGTATATGTGCATAGAGACACTTATGAACTGATAGCCACTAACTTTATCACACATTTTCTTAAATAAAAAAATAAATCAATACATTTTCTCAGAAACAATCCATGTTTACATTGCGCTTGAAATGAAGTTCCTCTGATAAATGACTTTTTGTTGTAAGTAAACACAGGGACCTGTCATAAATGTGCTAAAGGAAGAGAGCTTGAGATAGAGCTGATGGATTGCTGGCTTGTTAAACAGGAATATAGAGGAAACGTGGGGCTGAAAGTTTGCTGTCTCAGGCCAGCAAGTCCTTGGTGTTTTGGCAATTTACAGGACTTCCTATTTAGACAGCAACAACCTGATTCCCCAGCTCTACACTGATTGGTCCTCTGACCTGTTTTCAGGAAGCAATTGAGATAAGACTTCTGAATGGAGCTCTTTTTTCCGTTTCCTCATCCCTGCACTTTGCCCCTAAGTGCAAGGAAATGAACAGCCCTGCGCATGTGTTGACATTATAAATGTGAGAACATCATGTGGGAAAAATTCCCTGTCCAAAACCTTATTCTTACTAGAAGTTACAAAAGTTTCTCCTAAAACATTACCAGTTTCCAATGAATCAAGGTGGCACATGCTGTAAAACTCACATTGTTTTTGCGGTCAACTACAATCAGTTGCATTTTACAATGGACATTTATGCTTGGCTGGATCACACGCCATAATTGCCAATCACAGAGGAAGATAAAAGACAGAGTTATGAGTACACTATGAACTTTTTGTAGAATTACCACATCCTTATCAACTTTATAACTATTATAACTTCTGCACTATAGCAAAGACATTGGCCCTCCAAAGTATTTGACCATTTAAGCCAGACTTGCATCTTTGCATTAAAGGTCTAAAACATTTAAATTGTGTTAATAGTCGAATAACCGTTTGTCGACGAGAAGCGGCTTGGTCGACCAAAATTTTATTAGTCGCTTAGTCAGAAAAAAAATTCCACAGGCGAAGTCACGTAGTCCATGATGGACAGATCGTTAATGGCTGGTCTTTATGGTAATACAGTATATCGTCCAGGACATCATTCGTCGACCTTAAATATGGCTTATCATCTAAAATATGTTAGTAGCAACAACTTTACATGGCTGCTCAATCTAATGTTAACCTAGAAAAATTGGAAGTGTGGAAGCTGAATAATAGCGTGTTTACTGCATGACAGATGGAGGCGCCGGTGCGGTCACTTGCTTATAAAATACTCCTTATTTTTGGCCATACAGATAAGAATAATACATCTTTTGAATCTGTAAAGATTCTACGTTTATTTGTGTGCAGTAAGAATAACAACAAAACACTGTGCTTTGTAAAATAATGAAAGCAAACAAGATGTGCTTTCTGCCTACCCTGTCTCCATGAATTTGAGCGTGAAACTCCACGTATACTTGCCTTACAGACATGAAAAATATATCTAGGGACTGAAATGTCTCCTTTTTTTCAAATAGAAAGCAAATATTCCCTGATTATGTAATCCTTTGGAAACATAAATGCAGACGCTTCCACTATTGTGGAGAAGAGGAGTCAGTGTCGCCGACTTCATCTCTAAACCGAAAACAAAGAAAGCAGTTCATCAATAAATGATTAAAATGTTAATGCAGCCTGGCACGCTTTATGTGTGCACTTGAGCGCTTATTAGGCCATGTAAGCAATTAAAGGCTCATTATGATATGATTTAAATGGTTTATTAATAAATGTGCGACTAATAGTCGACTAATGCTTAAAATGAACGACTACTAGTCGACCAGAAAAATCTTTAGTCGAGAACAGCCCTAATCACGATTATTAATATTCAAAATAAAAGTTTTACATTTTACATGTGTGTTCTGTGTATATTTGGGTTATGTCGGTTATGTCTTCAGTGAACTGAAACAGCTAAGAAAGAGATGCGTGCCAGTATTAGGTACGTGCATTAGGCCTTAAAGAGACAGCATCCTATAAATACCTGCAGTGAGAAGCACTAGTTCTTTTAAAATGAATTATTAAATTTCTGCACCTGAATACTAGTATTATTGATTTATTTATGTTGTATTCATCTACACTTGTCATTTGTGTAATTGTTCTTGTTTTGTTACTGACTTTATTAGTTCAGCTAGTTTTTGCTGTGGATTAGAAGTACTTAAAGTAAGCATTCAGTAATTAATTAATTTTTGTTTTGTTTGTTTTTTGCTGATTCGAAAAATGATCCGATCCGTGACTCAAAATCCGTGATATGATCCGAACCGTGAGTTTTGTGATCCGTTGCACCACTAATGGCAAATACAAACATTTCTCTTACCTTCACAATCGAAGTTATGTCCTGACGATGAAAACTTGAAGCGCGAGGAAATTTGCTTGTGTCTGAAGAATAACGACTCATGAAGTGACGCAAGCAGCAATGTGATTGGCTGATATTTAACACATTTTGTGTTAGACACACTGTGTTGGATATTTTCTTTTTTCATTTTCATTTTTAACACACATTTAACACAAAATAACACAAAATGTGCTAAAATACACATAACACAAAAAATGTGTTAAAAATTAACACATCCTTTTTGAGAGTGTATACTTTAAATTTAATTTATGTTATATCTAATACAATGAAGACATTTTTAGTATCCAAATGTGTCCAAATAATTTTCTGGGTCACTGTGTGTTTTTTATGAACACCCTTTGAGGTCTATTGCGTGTTGTCCATCATTTTAGATGGTTATAAAAGTGTCCAGGCAATTCACAACACAATATACAGCTCTGTGGGGGTTTGTTGATGACACCACAACTCCCTTGAGAAAGTGCAATGAAAGATAAATTTTAACTTTCGTTCCAGGGTTAGAACTGTCTAACATAATTGAAGCTATTTTGGTTAAATAGTTTATTTAAATGCTAAATTGTAAAGGGAGAAATGTCCTGCGTGTGCTTGTTTTTCATTTTGACAATGAAATTGTTGTGAACTAATTACATTTTTTCAAAGAGCAATGGTGTCTAAATAGTATTCCTAGAAGTGAGGTACACACTGTTAACAAACTTTTAGTTTGTTTCCAAAGCAAATTAGATTATAGGTCACTCATAACCTATGGATAGTGCTGTTTCTCTGGACATCATACAGGTAGCTCTTTCAATAATTCTCTAGTTTCTCCCATTCCTGTTTTTAGGGTCCAATGCAAACATATATCTTGTAACGGTATCCGAAGGTATCTACATGAAAGGTGTGGTGGAGTAATTCCTGGGATTTATTATGGCCTGATGAGAGCTTGGATACTGTGTGTATTTTTTCTTTTGCTTTCACATCTGTACAAATGTCACAGCTGTGGGAGGAAATATGTCTGGCCACTGCAGGTGCTTTTCAAAGAGATTCACTGTGTACAGTCTCCATTTTTTCAGCATGAAAAGACAGAGTTTCCCGTCACAAAGACGCTGCAGCAGCAGCAGGAACTGCTTGTAAAAAACTCACTCCTGTTCAGCCTCCTTCGTCACGATCCCTGCCTGAAATATCTTGAAAGATCTCCATAGTGTTATTTGCTTTACAGTATTCGGTTAATCTGGATTTTGTCAGCTTTGACAATTCTTGGTGATTATACAATTTTTTTAAAATAGATATCGATATACATATGATTTTCCAGAGCAAAAACTTGCTTAAAAAAGCCAGAGCTCTTCAACATCTTTATGAAATCTGTCTATCAACCAACACACGCAAATGCAATGGAAAAAGACTTGGAAGCATCGCATGCTAAAATACACTGAGCTAATACTTTCTCAATGTTCACGTGAAAACTTGTTATACTGTTTGCAGTTGTCTCAGCTGAAACCAGATGTGGAAATATTTGTTCGAAGATTATTTGTCATCAGCTTGGAAACATCTGTGGAGCAATTACACGCGCTGCTTCTGTAGCTTCTTCATTTTTCAACATTTCAGAGGTCTATACGTCATCTTGATTTGTCATGCAGCAAACAGGACATAACAGATGATAATACATCTTGAAAGACTTTTATTAGGAATGTTTTATTGCATTTTCAAGAGATTAATTAGATGTGATGAGCCCATGTGTGTCCGAAAAATGACAGAACTAAATGCTCCATTCACAGCTTTATAGAGAGGTAAGATAAAGAGGCTTAGCTTGTGTATTCCTAGCTAACATTATAAATTTGTTGTGAGGTAAAAGTCTTACCCCCGAAAACTTGGCCACTTTTTGTTCTGCAAGTGGGAAATGTACACCATGTGTGCCCATTCAGAAAGTCTCTTTCATTCACAAGGTTATGAAAATAATATGGACAATGACAATTCAGCAGGCAGTTTTGGTGCATTGCTTGTGTAAACAAATTTGCTATCCAATGAGTAAAACTGTGACTAAGTATAAACATCACCCAAGAAAAACAATACATTTTCATAATTTCATAATGTGTTTCATAATGCCTGACAGCAAAAAGGTTTAAGCTGAAGTCCTATGAGGCTTTTCTGTGTGGTGTTTGCACGTTTTTCTTGTTTTGGCGAGTGTTTCTTTTGGGTTCTCCAGTTTCCCCCCTCAATCCGGAGACATGCATGATAGGTGATTTGGAAACTGTAAAATTGGCCATCCTACATTGAACACAGATGTAAGAAATTATGTTTTTGCAACCGAAATATGACTTTTAAAGGTTACAGTTTAGTACTGGTCATTTTAATTTCAAATCCATAAACTACAGTACATATTCTGGTGTTTTGGGTGTCTATTTGTAACCTAACCTTACTGCTATCAATATTCAAGACTATAAAAATGTTTTGTGGTATGTAGGTGTTATTGTGGATTAAAAAATACTCATTGAGAGACTTTGAATGCCCATTTTTCACAAGTTGGTATGATTCTTTAGGGTTTTCGTGAAATGTGTGCTACATACTTTTGGTTAAAATTCCTCAATGGTTGTGTAAAACACAATCTTTTTACCTTGTCAAATACAGCTCTGTTTACAGCAACCTGTTTCGGTGCATGTTTCTTTAAATGATAATGAGTTTCTGCTCACACCAGCCCTCTCTTCTGTTTTTTTTTTGTTGTATATTTGTTTGCCGTGTTACCATCAAAAACAAAACTAATCCATTGATCCTCTGTGGCTTTCATGTTAATGATGATGACTATCGATGATGAAAATGATGACTCTTATGTTCACTATTATATCCAACTACAAAACACCTGCATTGCTTATGAGACATTTCCACTACAGCTGCTTGAACATGGAGAAAATGGCAGACAGTGTATGGAAAATATGCTAATATGGGACAGTCCATCAGCAGTTGTGGGTGAGGCTTGAGCAATACGACCATCATACTGCTGAGAAAACCAAAATGGTTTGATAATTGAGACCATTTAGGTTAGTTCCCGATTCAATTTGAGTACTCCATTTTAAAAAATTCTTTATTGCCCATGTCGATTAACCGGCAAAATACCAGAAGTGGCACATTACATGGACAATAATCCATAAAACGCATTATTAGACCATTTTCCAAGGCTGCATGATATGTTAAAACCATGTAAAATCATAATAAAGCATAACACTATTGTGAATTCACAAATGCTATGATTTAATTAAATATATGCAATGCAGGTTATATATATATGCCCTTTTTATTACTTACGTGCATGTCAGAGCGGCTCCGTTCACAGTAAATGCTGCTCCACACAAACTGTTATCATTAACACGTGTGGAGCGTCTCAAACTCAATCTCTGCATATTATTGAGAGTTTGGGTTAATTGTAACATTCATCTGGGAATGCCATTTCATCTCATTTGTAAGGTAAATAATTTCTAATCCTACGCAAACACAGAAGAATACATGAATATCTTTATCAATATGCTCACTGTTTATCGCGATTTTAAAATAAAAGCTCAAACCCTCGCTTTGAGTTTACACGTTTTGATGTCCACATGTGAAGTTACAGTGGATGTAGAATTTCTGTCGTAAATAAATGGACAAATATGAAAGATTACTTGGCCATTTGGCTTAAATTTTGTTTAGTCAATATTAAACATCGAGCTGTAAAGTGTAAAAACAATCATCATGCTGTTGGCGCCATCTGCAGGTATTTGTTATAGTGCTTAATGTATGTTAGCTTTTTGTTTATAATCAGGGGTGCAACAGGTTTTTAAACCTATCCCTGTTGAAAAAAAAACAGCATATGCTGGTTACGTAGGTTTTGATGCTGGGATGGTGGTTTTAGCTGGTTTATGCTGGTCCTTAGCTGATCATGCACTGGTCCACCACAACATGACCAGGACTAGCATTAACCATTTTAGGACCAGCATAAACCAGTTTAGGACCTGCATAAACCATCTTAGGACCAGCATAAACCAGTTTAGGACCTGCATAAACCATCTTAGGACCAGCATAAACCAGCTGAGGACCAGCTTAAACCAGCTAAAACCAGCATCAAACCTACCTAACCAGCATATGCTGTTTTTCTCAACAAAAAATGTTATTATAATTATCAGGTTACTCGATTACCAAAATAATCATTAATGACAGCCCTAGTTTAGGTTTTTGGGGATTTAAAAAAAGGGAGTGTATGGATTTTTAATCATTGTAGGGTGGTTGTGTCCACACATTGCTAAGATATATTTATAGGGGAGAGTTGGGACAGTTGCAACACTTTTTGCATTTCCTTTAGTTTCTCAGAGACTGTTTGCATTAGAAAGCCGAAATTTTAATACAATAAAGCCGCATCTGTCAGCTACTCACCCATATTGCTGCAACGTGTACATATTATAATATACGTACACTTTACACTTAAATAGACAAAGTGAAATGTTGCAACCGTCCCCACAATAGGGGACAGTTGCAACATTCAATAAAATGTAATGAAATCATTCTTAAATATAATTTTGCAATTTCTTTATTTTATTTGTTCACAGTCATGGTCTTCAATAAGGTAAATTGGCTGTAAAAAAAACAAAACAAAAAAAACAAAGAATAGTCAATGAAAAACATTAAGTAACAAGTAGATTTTTTTTACCTATTCACTTAAAAAAAGGAGCAATAACTAACTATTAAAGGGGTTCATTAGTATTATCATTATAAAATTACAATTATGTAATGTTATGGCAAGCTTTTAAATAAATATTGTGGTAAGGGCATGTTGGGATGGTTGCAACAGTGTGTCCCTACAGTGATAGCCATGATAAAAATTGGTAATTGACAACATATCATTGGCACAGGCTAGCTATGCCTATCAGAAACTAAGAACGCACAGATTAAAATGTTACGTTTTTACAGTTCGTCACACAAACAACTTAGACACTATGACCAAAAATCTAATCTTTAAAAAAATTACTTTTTCACCAAGAAAATGATTTTGGGTAGAAGGAATGATCACATGTGGCTGATTTCTTCCAGGAAGTATGAGAGGCCAATAAAGCATGTGCAGTATGAATATTATCTTATTCCTGCGTGAAGAAATAAGCAACGTTGCAACTGCCACACGTTGCAACTGTCCCCACTCTCCCCTACACAAACACCATATAAAAGTGAATTTTGCATCCAATGTCCCCTTTAAAAATAATTATTCTTTAACATCCATAGAACTGTTCCATTCCACTAAAGATTCTTCATAGTGGAAAGGAGTTTTTTTAGATTGCTAAAAATTTTACTTAAAGGTTCTTTAGAGAACCACATTGCTGCAAAATCCCCCTTTTGGAACCTTTATTTTCAACAATGTACTACTAAAATTGATCGAAAGACATGCATCCAGAGGATTTTAATTGCCAGCTGGTGCTCCCCAACATGCACTGAAAATAGCGTCCCTCACAGATTACAGTACTGCTTTTTGATTGCAGGAAAGAATGAAATGCACTAGAAAACCTGAGCCCTTGAAATGGCAAAATGGCAATTAGTGCTTTGCTCCAATGTACGTACATCTGCAGCTGACTGTGACTCACCCTGGGGGGTTTCCTTTGTAAGGAATTTGTGTAAATATTGAACTGATACTGTGAGGTCAATGTGGTATAGACAGGGGACATGTGAGTCTACTTACGCAGTTTGTGGTCACTTTCAGATGGCTGGCAGAAGAAACGTTTTTTCCCTGTCTGGAATATCTGATCAGCTCTAAGTGGTGCAATTATATCTCGTTAATCCATACAATTAATCCCCTCATATTGCTCATTTCCCTGCTCTTGGCTTAAATGATTAACTGGATGGAAGATTGTTTATTCAGGTTTTAGCCATGCTTGGCTTAGCACGTCAAGAGGAAAGCGCTTGTAAGAGAGATCAAGTGAGAAACCTGGCTGTGTTTTAGCAGACTTTAACATGTAGAACCTCAGCCAGGTTTCTCAATTATCAAAAAGCTTGAAATGAACTGTAGTGAATTGCATTGTGATGTTTGACGGAAAATAAACAGTCTCTTGTTGGTCTTTAACGTTAATCTGCGGTAATGGTATCTTTAATAGTGTGTTTCCTGCACATAACACACAGTCGACAAACACTAACATTGAAATGTTGGTTTAAACCTCTCACCCCACTTGGGTGTCCTCACAACACACCTGATCTGAAACACGCAATGAGTTGTCAGGCTGGGGGCAACCAAACATCATGTTCCATCATTTTCCAATTAGCGTTCACCGTGTTCACTTTTAGTGAAACCATTTACCAAGATGTTTTTAGTGTCACTAACGGCTGATATATGCATCAGAAGTTACATGGAAGAAAGCATTGTCGTACACAAGTTTTAATTGATTGCACCAGCCTTGGTGGTTTTAAAGGGCACCGGGGGGATTGTTTGTTACAATGGAGCAGCGAGCTTCCAACAAACGCTTTTATCTCTGATCTTTGATCCTCTGGTTCTGATCGTGTTAAAGCAGGATGGCTCCCAGGCCAGAGACTCTGGCACCTGTACGCAATCAAAAGGGAATTTGGGTTGGCATAGTTTGGCTTCAGGGCAGAAAATAGTGCCTATTTCTGTCAGTCAAAGGAAGTTTTGCATTCCTTTCTACTAAAAAGGTCATTTGGACACAAAAACTCGCGAGAGCGCTGTGACAAGAGTAAAATTTGGTCAACTGTTAGCCAGTAAAATACCTTAACTTTACATTGTTTTAAAATCTAAGTTGTTGAATTTCCAAGAAAAACCTGTGATTTATTTTATTAAAAGTGCAAGTAAATGTGTTTCCAAGCAGTCCTTGTAAAAAATGCTGCAGTATGCTTAAAAGTGAAGATTAAAGTGCTGTCAAGTGGAAAAGCTGAAATCTGAACTGACATATTTGGCCTAAAGGGATTTGTGTGCCAGTTATTGGGCAGCTAATCTTGGGAGCCAATAGGCAGACTCTCAGATATCAGGCTGGGTGTCTGACCTCTCATTTTACTACTCTCGAGATCCTTTTCGATATAAGGGGATTTGACTTTTGCGTGCGGACCATGATGAAGAGGCTGGAAAAATCTGGGCCACACATCCCTGTGGAAATAAGATGATAGGCAGATTTGCCTCTACAAATACACCTGTTATGGTTTTTCTGGAATTCTCTGTTTTAACTGAGCCGTCTAGCGGTACAGAGAATGGAAACATATTGGCAGACGTGATCCAAATTAGCGCGCCTCCGTGAACAAATACATAAGGCTTAAATGTTTTCATTTCTATACAACTTCAACAAAATAAAAAGCTAAATAGATTGTGGTCAAACTTTGAGCAAACCCTGTCATATCTTGGTGTCTGTTCAGCACACAATGTTAGAATTAGGTTTCTTGAGAGAGAGAGAGAATGAAGATGGTTTAAATTTGTCATGCAACTTGTGCAAATTAACCTCAGAATCAATAGCCAAAAGAAAAGTAACAGCAGAGTAAGATGTGGATTGACATTAACTTTACTAAATTAGCTGTTCTGTTTAGCTTAAAGGTGCCATAGAATGGAAAACTGTGTTTACCTTGGCATAGTTGAATAACAACAGTTCTGTACATGGACATGACATACCGTGAGTCTCAAACACCATTGTTTCCTCCTTCTTATATAAATCTGGTGTTTGCAAAAGACCACTGAAAAAGAGGTCAATTCCAACACAGACTATGATGTTATAGTCGTGATCATTAATAGTTACGCCCCCAACATTTGCATAGCCCAATCATCAGAAGTTCTGCAGGTAGGCTATTGTGAAATAACAAAACGAGGACAATAGCGAAAATGGCAGATCACTGAAAGAAATGTTATGTTCCAGGTTGTGCAGGAGATATTAAGTGCAGGGATGGGCAAATAAGGCAATAACAGACCATTTCATTTTTTTTTTAATCTGTAGGGTTTGGACTAGAATTAAAGTAAACATATAAAAAAGGTAAAAAAAAAAAAATAATAATTTTTTTTTTTTTGGGGGGGGGGGGGGGGGTTCTTCCAGTTTCAACCCCCACAATTGTTTTTTTCTTTTTTACTCCGTCAACGCAAGTATCACCAAATTAATATATTTTTCTAAACAACACACAGTAGGTCTTATTTCTTTCCTGAGTGAGTCATTGTTTTTTAAACAAACTGATATGAAGAGTAAATGATTCAGTGATTCACTCTTGAAGATTTTTAATTAAATTGAGTTAAATTGACCCATGCATTCAAATAATTGAATGAGCAATTTTTGTCTGTCAGAAACAACAAACATAGACAAGCAGGTTGATACAAATGGAACAGGTCTATGTGAACA
>NC_133365.1:11817724-12015665 GCF_049309525.1 Garra rufa
GGTAAGATTGCACAAAGTCGGCAACAACATCTTTGTTAAGTTGTCTTTGACTATTATATATATATATATATATAATAATATATATTTATATATATATATATATATATATATATATATATATATATATATATACATAAAAGTTTGGGCACACCTTCTCATTCAAAGAGTTTTCTTTATTTTCATGACTATGAAAATTGTAGATTCACACTGAAGGCATCAAAACTATGAATTAACACATGTGGAATTATATTTAATTCTATAAAATATTTAATTCTATGTATACTATATATATACTATATATACTTCTGCACAACACAACTGATGGTCCCAACCACATTTATAAGGCAAGAAATCCCACTTATTAAACCTGACAGGGCACACCTGTGAAGTGAAAACAATTTCAGGTGACTACCTCTTGAAGCTCATCAAGAGAATTCCAAAAAGTGTGCAAAGCAGTAATCAAGCAAAGGTGGCTATTTTGAAGAACCTAGAATATGACATATTTTCAGTTGTTTCACACTTTTTTGTTATGTATATAATTCCACATGTGTTAATTCATAGTTTTGATGCCTTCAGTGTAAATATACAATTTTCATAGTCATGAAAATAAAGAAAACTTTGGTTCAAAGGTGTGTCCAAACTTTTGGTCTGTACTGTACACACACACACACACACACACACACACACACACACACACACACACACACATATATACATACATACATACACATCAGTGACTTAATACACAGTAGAAGAAATGGTTATGTAGTCTAGTCAAGCACATTTGCTATAAAGTGAAATAGCTCCAGGTTGAAATGTGAGAAACATATGGTTTTGCTTTCATCCAGAAGATCTAGAACAGGTCTGAAGAGGTTGTGTGCAAGTCTTATGTTTTGAGATCGCTGATAAAAATCAGTGGAAAGAGTCAACACAGGGTTAAACTGTAACATAGTTGATTAAAGGTATCAAAATTACCCACAGTCCTCCAAGAGATTGTTGGACCACATTTGGAAGGGCATGTCTGGCATGCAAGGGCTTTGAATACTGTGTGTGATAAAGGCCATTCTCAGACATGACCAAACCCAGGCTGTGCGAATTAGAACCACATTGCATCTGAAACCATCTTTCAATCGGCTCTTGTGAATCCAACTTAAACGTTGAAAATGACAGGCTGTCCTGACTGCAACTCACTTCTGAGCATTCCCAGTTGTCTTGAATTTTGAAACATCCAGGGATCTCACGGAATGGCACCTCCCTTTTAGCATTGATATATTTGTGGAAAAGCAAGCCTTTTGATAGTTCACACAATAACATTTGTACAAAGGCTCACGCGAGCAGTGACTAATGTGTGTTTAAAAGCCTGTGAAATGCTTAGAGACACTCTCTGCTGTGTCTTTAGGGCACATCTGTCTGAGTCAAAGATATGTGGATCTGAGGGGCATAAAACTAGGAAGAAATGAATCATATAAGTAAACTAATCAAAGGAAATATCAAATAAACAATTTCAGGCAAACTCAAACCTCATGATACGGACTTCTTGGCCTATGAAATGGAAATACATATGGTTGTGCGATCCAAACAGATTGTCAGAGTTGCGCATTACATTGTTATGCCATGTTGGCGGCAGGTGACTGTCTTCATGAGTAAATTCTTAAATCATTCATTCAGCCGATATGTTCGAAACACTGGTTCATTTACAAACGTAACATGCAACTGTTTTTCTGTGTGAATCACTGAATCATTTACACAACTGATTCATTTAAAACCTCATTCAGGAGCTACCCACTGCTTGTTTCTTGGAGTTTAATGATTCTGATGAATCAGAAATTACTGTAAATGAGTTTCCTAGTTGAAACTTAGACATTAATGTCTTCTCAAGTCATATTTACAACTTGGAGACTTGATTGAGAGTGAAGATACATAGCTGTAGTAATTTTTTTTGTCCGCTTTTTCCAACACCTACATTGCTTTCTCTTGTTGTTACAGTCACATATATAAATAGCCATTTGATGCATATTGAATGTATTGAATACAGCAAAAATAGCATTTATTTGACCAAAAATTCAAGCTGAATAGCTAGATAGTGTGGTTAATGTTTATATGGTTACCAATAAATGGGATGCTACATTTTCTTCAAAACTTGTTGAAAATGTACTAAATATCTTTTGTTTTCAACAAGAAATGGGTAAGAATGAGTGGGCCATCGTCCATGATTCCTGTTCTTTCCGACAACAAAACATTTGAAATGCAAACAAACTCATAAAACTTCAGAAGTAGGACATTTCTGAATTCGTTCAAAATTTTTTGCATTCACAAAGCAGAAATAGACCAGTTGACCCTTTCGCTGGGAGCTTGATTGATGCATAATTTTGTCAAATTGTTACATTTTACTTTGAGCTTCAGATTGTGCCAACTCATTTGTTGACGTTCCATGTAATAACATTGTGGTTTGCCCTTATGACTAATTTCTATTTCTCTGCTTATCCTGATCTTCTATTGGCTGCTTGAACAGCAACACATTCTAGAAAAATTGGGTTGTGTCAGTGCAGGTTTCTCGCACTGTCTGAACTGATGGACCATTCTGAGCCTTCCAGCCTTATCACCCTTGCTTTAAACATGCAGAATGCAAATATTTTATTATTTGCAGCCAAGATCACTTTCTGATTTCGTTCAAAATTATTTGCATTCAGAAAGCAGAAATCTTCTGCTGGGAGTTTGATTGACAGGCAATGTGACCAATCATAACAGCGAATCTTTCATTCTGTCAAATCAGACAGCTTGAACTTGAAAAATATTGTGTATTTATGTCTTTCCGTGGTTGAAACATGATACCTTCTGATGTCCATTCATGTTTATTATATTGCTATAACTAGAAAAGCTGCTTGAACTGAGGCACTATAGCATTCTGTCACAACACAAAACGGTATTTATTGTTTGAAATTCTTAAAAAAATTTTGCAGGGAGCTTGATTGACAGGTGATCTGACCAATTAGAATGCAGATATTACATGTCGCCGTTGATATCCGCCATCTTGTCAGACAGCTACGGCCAGTCTCCATAGAAATCCAATGTTAAAACACGGTAAAAAAAACTTTCAATATAACTATATAATAATGTGTGCAGGGTTAAGCTGTACTGTTGGTGACCGCCACAGTATGGGCAATAAGCTAAAGGAATTCCGTTAAAGTATTTGTTTTGCGTATCAGAAAATCTGTCCGTGTCACTGATATAGATCAGTGGTCTATGTCCAGCGCTGTATGCATGGCTTCCAGCATGTAAGTTAAAATACGGAGTGTATAATAACATAATAATATGTTAATGTATGCTCTTATCATTCTGTGGACAAAATCCTGTGAACTTCGACCTGATCAGGAGCTGTATATGCACATGTGCGCTCATCTGTTTTCAACGCAGCTAACCTTGCATTGCTTCATGTCATCTTCCCACTCATTTGACAGGTCCTTCACTGCAAAAAGACTGTCATTGTGACACTTTAAAGTGATGGAACTATGGCGCCATGTGCTTTTTCAAAGCATTTTCATAGGTTTAATGTTATATTATCATCTCTGAAAATATTTAAATGTGACTAAAAACACCAGAAACCTCAGAAAAAAGCACCATTCCAGTCGGACGAGATGTCCACATTTAGAAAAGGGTGCATTAGTGTAATCAACATCTACACCTACCCCTACCCTAAACAATAATGCAAAAACAGTAAATGAAGAGCTCTTTTCCAAAACGCGATAAACGCCAAATAAAAAAAAAATGAGTTTTTTATGCCATTTTGTTGTGTACTGAACCTATTAACTGCTCCATCAATGTTTCATGCCAAATCGCTATATTTCCTTGTTTTAAATGTACTGCAAGATGCAGTTCCTTTCCAAAACGCTATAAGCACCGTACCTGTTTTAAGTCTAAATGCGATATCTCCTCTCGACTGATCACAATTCGGTGAGCGTTCGACGCAATCCAACATGGCGATCGCCAGAGAGAATGTGGGCAGCCACGCCATCGTTTTCAAAAGTCTCAGTTTTGGTCTGTTTACAATGAAACGCTTTTATGAAAGTTTTATGAAAAAACAAGGTTGACCAGGACAGGGTCATACTTCATCTCCTGGACATAACGCAAGTGAAAAGGCAGCGTCCTGAAAAGACCTAGACGTAAACAAACGAAAAGACCGACATTAAAAATAAAGATTTATATTAATTAATAGTATGAGTCCCTAATGTCATATGTTGCATGTTCTCTTGTTTTTTTTTTTTTTTTTTTTTTTTAATTTTTTAAGTTTTGGAAAAAAAGGATGGATTTGTAACATTTTGAAAAAAAAAAACATTGAATTTATAATCGACAATATTGTTGTTTCATTTAACAATCATTGTTTAACATGTTCAGACTGAGCCAACAGACCATTTTAACAGGATAAATTGAATATTAACAAAATGTATTGGTCTAGGTAAAAAAAAAATGTAATTTTCATGAAAACTATTAAAATGGATTTATAGCTTTTTGGAAAAGAGCTCTTCAAATATTGTTGTACGGTGTGACAAATATTACTCTATATTGATATGTGCAAGCCGCAGTTGTATCCCTCCTTGCCTTGAGCACAAATCAGACAGGCGAGTAGATTAACTTCGGTGGACTTAAATTTAAACAATGGTGTGTTCCACGGTTGAAATAAAATACTTTCCAGTGTTCATTCATGCTCATTTCGTGTTTTAACTATTATTACATATGAAAAACGATTGGTTCACGTGTGCTCCTTGAACTGAGGCAGGACCGTGATCTGGTAGAGCCAAAAAACGGCATTTATTGTTAGAATTTCTTTAAAAATTAAAACATTTGAAAGATGAGAGTCTTGACACCTTGTTACATACCAGAAGTAATCTGCTTTGTCATGTATGTCTGCGTGTTGTCAGTTTCCTATTTGCTCTGTGATGTATTTTTCACTGTGTGAGAATGTGTAATGTGAGAGTAGCATTGTTTGTCGGAGATGGCAACAGTCTACTCTCTATCCTTTCATCACAGACACATATTTAGAGGACTATTCCAATTTCCTACAGCTTTTACGTCAATTCGTTACATTTTACTCTGAACTTTAGATTGTGCCAACTCATTTGTTGATGTTCCATGTAATAACACTGTGGTTTGCCCTTATGACTAATTTCTATTTCTCAGCTTATCCTGATCTCCTATTGGCTGCTTGTAAAGACACAGACAACACATTCTAGAAAAATTTGGTCGTGTCAGTGCAGGTTTCTCACACTGTCTGAACTGATGGACCATTCTGAGCCTTCCAGCATTATCGCCCTTCCTTTGAACATGCAGCTGAAATATCTTATTACTTGCAGCCAGATCAATAAACAACATACCTGTCATCACTTCAGCTCCATGTCATTCAACAGACACTTTTTATCCAAAGCAATTTACAGTACATTTACCGAAGGGACAGTTCCCACCAGTGCAAACTAGGGTTAAGTGGCTTGCTCAAGGGCAAAATAGAAGAACATAGCAACTCAAATCAGGGTTAAAAGCTTTATCTCTGAGGACTTTTCCATTTCTTTTTTCATTTTAATGTAAAGACAACACTGATATTATACCTTTCCCAGTTGTTTTCCTATCTTTCCTGTGCAGACCAAATGCTGGGTGATAGTTGTGTACCCAGAGGAGTTGAAAACGTCTGTCTGTTTACAAATATTATGATTTGTCTGACTGGGGGGTCCCAGCTCACACAAGTACATTTTTATGCAGGCTGTGCACATTTTCCGTAGATTTGGTGTGTTCTCTAGATTTGTTTCTGTAAACTTTTATCAGCATATAAACAAAAATGACTCATCACATGCACATGCTGTACTAAATACTGTGTATATTAATAGGCTGCTATCTCAGCACCAATCATCTGCTCACTATGAAATTACAATGACAGTTTTAAAACATATCATGAACAACAGCTATAGTATGTGAAAACTACAACAAAAAAAACTCCAGACAGCATTGTTTATCACATGATGCTCACAGATGGTTAGTCCTAGTATTATTATGAAAAACATGTGTCAGAACACAAACAGATGATATGTGACATTTAAATTCTTAAAGGCAAAACAAACTTTTTTTAGGATAATCTGTTTTTTTACACAAGACTTATACAGTAAGCGGCATTGTGCATCATAACCAATCATGCGTGACTGCAACATCCAATCAGAGGTGTTTAAAAGAGGTGTTTGAAATAAATTAGAGCTCAGTCAGTGATTATAAAGGAAGATTTCCTTAGTTTATTCACAGTTTAAATGTTTTGTTTTGAAGTTGTGAAAGTAAATTATTCTGATTGACATTAATTGCGATATTATGGTGGAGGAAATAACAACTCTGATTGAAAACATTTATACACTTTCAGGAAGAAAGTTACAGAAGTTGTCACTAGGGCAGTACCTTTTAAAAAGGCATTTAACCCTCAAGGGTGCATATTAGTACCTTAAAGGTGCATTTTCACACACACACACACACACACACACACACACACACACACACACACACACACACACACACACGCATGCACGCACGCACGCACACACACACACACACACACACACTGGATTACATGTTTTATGGGGACATTCCATAGGCGTAATGGTTTTCATACTGTACAAACCGTATTTTCTATCGCCCTAACCCTACCCTACACCTAAACTTAGCCCTCACAGGAGATTGTTCAAACTTTTACTTCCTCAAAAAACTCATTGTGCATGATTTATAAACCTGTTTCCTCGTGGGGACCTGAGAAATGTCCCCACAAGGTCAAAATTTACTGGTATTCCTATCCTTGTGAGCAATTTTGTCCCCACAACGTGATGAATACCAGGTACACACACACACACACACACACACACACACACACATATATATATATACACACACACACACACTGTAAAAAAAAACAAAAAAACAGTAACATTTACAGTGAAATACTGACAGCTGTGGTTGTCAGGACTTAATCGTAAAAATTATGGTAGCAACATTTTAGGTTTTTGACAAGCTGGGGAAATAAACACTTACATAGAGAAGGTGCACAGTGTCATTCACACAAATACTAAACACCATCATGAGAACACACATGATACTAAAATAATGCAATAAACATTAATTTAACAACATTAGATAAGATAAAACCCTATTGTACATAACTGATAAAATTTTTTTTAAATGAAATTCTGGGAATGTCAATTTTCATTTTTTTCACTGTATACAATGAATGAAATGTTATCACAGTTATTCACCGTACGGAAACGTACTGTTAACCGGTTAACAAGTTTTTACTGTAGCTTTTTGATATTTTTGATATAGTATTTTGATGCCAGTTTTCTAAAAACACTGTGTATTAAAGCCATGAAAGCCAGCCAATAAACTGGAGCTGCGTTTCTATTAACATTTTTAATTGCGCAAATCGAAATTGCGAATTGAAAATACGCCTAATGGAAACACGTCAGTGGGAAAAAACTCACATATAACACAAAACTGCAATGGAAACCTTTTTTTTTTTTTTGCATTTACAGGTCACATGGCATATGTAAAAGTCACATGATCATTCTTCAAAGTACTATTACCTCCAAGAAACACTTCATACGTGGCCGCTCTCAAGTATAAGGGGCCATTAATCCTTAGACCATTTGCACTTCATACATCTGCGGCTCTGACACAGACACCAGAGCTGGTAGTGGCCACTCTAATCAATGCTTGTGTTTACGCCAGCCGGCCGCACACGTGTGAAGCAGCTCTGCATTCTCTTTCTATGCCTTCTTCCATTAAATATAGCCAAAATCCATCAAAATCCCACAAAAGTCCGTTGCCGTCATTTCGCAATACTTTTCAAACAACATTTATGAAATATTGCCAAAGTTTTGCCCAAATCTGTAATGGAAACGCACCTTCTGTCAGAGATTGCAGATTCTACCCGACCTAAAAAAACGTAAGCATCTATCTGAAAAGCTCTACGACCACATGCATATTAAAATGTGGATAAATCAACTCAGAAACTTATAATCTAAGGCTTTTTGCCTTCCATTGTCAATTGTGCTCATTCCTGTTGCACGTCCTTAATCTGGTAACCCGCATAAGTGTGGAGTCTATTTTGAATTTGGACTGCAGTACCAATTTCAACTAGCCTGGCAAGCCAGACCCACATAAATGTAGGGTCTGGGCACTCTCCATAGACAGGGCTCAACCGGAGGGGTGGGATAAACGGTTGTCTTTCAAACTCCTCTCCACGCAATAGGATAGCGCTATAACCAATCAGAGACTTAGTCTGTCAGGTGACGTAGTCAGAGCGACGGAGATTTTTAACGAAAATCAGTGCACTGTGCAGTCTGTCAGCCAAATAATAGACATAGATGGGCACTAAACCTTTAAAAGTAAACAAAAACATGCACAGACAAATCCAAATTACACCCTGCTCTGATGTAGTATACGCAAACACCGGAAGGGGAAATCGGTGAAAAAGTCCAGGATGAGTTTGCGTAAGCAAACGTAATCTTTTAGCTTTAAATGGGTTTGAACAACCAGGATAAACGCAAGTAATTACCATTTTGAATAGCCGCTATATCCACAATCTCTGTGCACTGTGTGAACAATGAGTGTCGTATACACGCCACAGATCGCTTCCGGTGTTTGCGTATTCTACACCACAGCGCGTTCACATGTAACGAGCTCCTGCTCAGGACAGATGGACGTGGCTGTGTATCCAAAGTAAAAAATTATATAAATACTGTTCAGTTTTCCACGCGTAATTCACAGAACCAGGAATTCATGTCTGACTGAACTTATGGTCGCAGGTCAGGCGTCATCATGTTAAGCCCGCCCACCGACTCGTGATTGGCCCGGTACATCTTGGATTTTTCGGAATTTTAAGTGAATTGAGAGTAACTAGACTGACCTTGGAAGCAAATGTAATTTGCTGCCGCTAGGGGCGCGTCTAGATTCTAGGCTAAATTTCAACTGCAAGCTGTCAATATTACATACTGTACCTTTAAAGATACATATTAGTACCTAAATGGTAGGCTGTATGATCAAAATATATATGCCTTTGCAGATGAGCATTTGCAAAGGCCAAGCAGGCTTTTGTGTGCCTTATCTGGAGAAGTGGTGTCCTCCTTGGTCTGCATCCGTGGAACCCAGTGGTGTGCAGTGTCTGTTGGACTGTCTGCCTTGAGATGTTGCCACCAGCAGAGCCCAGATTCATCAGGATGGCCTTGGTGGTGATCCTTGAATCATCTTTTTTTCCTCTCTCACTATCCTCCTGGCCAGCACAGGTGTCACTTTTGGCTTCCGACCACATCTTTTGAGATTTTTCACAGTGTGGAACGTCTTGTATTTTTATACATACACTGTAGTCACTGGAACTTCAAAACATTTAGATATAGTCTTATAGCCCCTTCCTGACTTGTGAGCAGCCACAATGCGCAGCCGCAGGTCCTCAGCTCCTTTGTCTTAGCCATGACTGTCCACAAACCAACAGCAGAGAGCTTCTGTTTTTCACCTGTTAAATTGATTAAAACAGCTGTTCCCAATGAATCAGGGTAATTAGGATGCTTTAGAACAGCTTGGACTATTTGGAATGGTACAGAACTTTGGATTTTCCCATAGACAGTTTGCAAGGGGTATGAATAACTTTGGACATGCCACTTTTTGTTCAAATGTAAATAGAAGCTGAGAAATATTTTTTTTCCCCACAATGATGCCTCTTCTACGTCGTCTTATAATCTTGGGAGAAGCCTGTGTCATTTCCGGTCAAAAAAAAAAAACGTGCTGGTTGAATAAAAGTAACTTTGAGTCAGAATTTGCCAGGGGTATGAATATTTTTGGGCTTGACTGTATTTAAAAAAGGGAACATCCCAGTGACAGCTTTTGTACTGTTTTTAGTTTAGATCAGTGTACATTCAGATAATACTTTCAAAACAGAAAAGGAAGCAAATGCTATTGAAAATCCAGGCTATTTCAGGTAGGCCTAGTATAAAAAAGGTTTTGCACACTCTTTGCATGTATCTCAGCCCAGTGAACTTTACCTTTGGGCCTTCAACCTGTAGCAACATAGTGGTGAATTGTCTTTTTCTTATTTGTATAGAAAGGCACTGATGCAGCAAATCTGCTCCAGTGTGTTTGGACATAATCCATGAAACAATAAAAGGAAGACTAGTCAGTGTAACAGTCACTAGTTAGAAGGCATGGAGTTTCTGTTCTGAAATTCCTCAGAAAGAATGTTTTTGAAGTGATTCTCAGAGAGGATTCTGGGAAATGTTATGTAGTCTGAAATGTCCTATAACCAAGAATCTGTATTAAAGTGCACAGACTGATCTGAAAAGAAATAAATCACAAAGTTCTAAGCGAGACCAAGCACAAAAGTGGCAGTGACACTTCATTTCATTTACATGGGATTGTGTGCAATTAAGGTTGGGCCGGTGTTGTGCTTCCTCTTCCCTCTGCTATAAATATTAATAATTGGGGACAAAGAAGGGTATGGATGTAATTTAATTGAAACATCTTGACCACTCCCAGGCGGTTCCCATGCACTTTTAATAAAATCCAAACCACGGCCATCGTGGGAATGTGTCAGGTAAACCTTCCAGAACTTCAATCTACAAAAAGCACAGCCTGGCAATAAAACAGGGTGGATCAGACACATTCTTAAAGTCTGAGTACTTTTGTGGATTTTCATCCCATAATGCAGTTTTAAAGTCAGATGTTATTTGCTTTAGATGTTAAAGCTTGGGCTTTTTCCCCCAGGCTTCACTCGCAAGTATTTTAGGGGAGCAAGGGAGCACTCCTCAATGAAAATCTCAACTGATCTGAAGCAAATGGAGTTTGACATCGGAGTTGCTGTGCCCACAAGATGTGTGATGGTGTGGCGTGCTGGTTGCTCTGAATTAAGATCATGTTTTAAAAGAACATTTCAAAGCCCGAAAACAGCCCGAGCTGAGTACCGAGACACGAATTGCATGACTCTCTATGGAACATTTGCGCATAAATCGAATTACATTGCTATGAATATAATTCCCATGTTTTCTTTTCCTCGTCTGAAGTCCTTTCCATAAGAAAATAAGCCATCTGAATTTTTGTGTTTTACAAATGAAAACATGTCTGAAAGAGTTGTGCCATATTTTTAATCTGTCCACTTTTATGTGTGTGCTTGGAATGCGTAGATCATGTTGACGGTTTCACTGAGGCCTCGCTTCTTATGTTTAGGGAAGCTGAAAGAACAGCCTGTGTAATGCTGATTTTAAACAGGGACTCCTAGAGCATCTGTACTAGAGATAAGCAGCAGTGCGACATAAAACAATAGCCTGTCCAACAGAAACAATGATAACCGCCCGAATCAGTTGCTCTTTGTCCAAATTGGTTGCTTAGCAACATGTCCACAAAACTGGTCATCACCTGAAGATCTTGGCATCTACACATGCAACAAAATCAATTAATCTTCAACTACCCTATACTTAACACACTGAATATGCATGATAACTAATGATCTGATTATATGAAGGCTGTTCTGATTATAATAATTTTGTCCACAAATGCCACACACCCACTAGATTAATAGATAGTTGCAGTATTACAAATAATATATAAGTATATGACATGTCAATGCTACATACGCTGTAAAAAGTAAACTTGGGTGTAAGTCGGATTACTATGACTATTTGAGTCTATTTAACGCGACTTTCTGCTTTCCAAATTGTAACTTAGAATTGTACATTCTTTCAACTTAAATGCTTAGAAATATATCTCAACTTCACATTTAATTAAATATTTCAGGTTCAACGAGAATGCAGTTGAATTGACTTAGGAAAATTAAGTTGAAAAAACATAAAAAAAATTACTTTAATTGGTAACATCTAACAAATTTAAGTTGATCCAACTGTTCACTTATGCAGTTGAATTAAGTTAGTGCAATTTAAATATTAGGATTGAATGAACTAAAATTATGTAAGTGTGATTGACCTAGGAAAATTAAGTTGATACAATGTAATAAATTATTACATTTTAGGTGTTACCAATTGAAGTAATTTTTTTAAGTTGATCCAACTGTTCACTTTTTACAGTGTGCTGTTCATTTGCCCTATAAATGTATAAAAGAATGCTCAACAGTTTACACCAGGCAAACTAAATCTTTTTATTTGTTTAAAAAAGGCAACATTAATGGTCATAGTGTAGCTATTCTCAAGCAAAGATTGATTCTACCACATAAATTTTTGTATGTTTGGATGGACATGGCTGTTACTGGGGTGGTACTCTAAGGTACAAAAGCTGAAAGGTACTAATATGTACTTTTATCATATTAATGTGTATAATTTAGGGGTAAAAAAGGTACAAAGATGTACCATAGTACCCCAGTGCATTTTTTGTGTGTATTAGAAAATTCACTTTTACATGGTGTTTGTATATAAATGTGTCTTAGCAGTGTGTGGACACAACCACCCTACAATGACAAAAATTACCTCCTTTTTTAATCTGCAAAAATCAGTCTCAATTATCAAGCTGTTCTGATTTTCTGAGCATTTTTTAGATGCGGTCTATATGTCCACATTGCATCCAAATTCACAAAAAAGTATGTGTAAAAGTATAAATACTAATGAGTTGAGTCTGAATGAGTGTTTTAAATTTGTTGACTAATTATTTTTGTAATTTTTTCACCGATGAAAAAGAGACTATAATGAAACACTTATGTAATAATGAAAACTTTTTGAATGACAAAAAGTATATGACTAAACTATACTCGAACGAAAATCTATAGCCATCGTCAACGAATAAAAAGTAGATGAAAATGTTAGGGAGGGACAGTTTGGGAAGAGATTCATTCAGAACGAATCTGCAGCATGGTTAGGATGTTAGATACGTACATTTGAACTGTATTATAGCCTATTCATTTATCTGACGGGACATAAGCTAGCATACATTTGCTGCATTTTTTTTTAAATATTTGGAAGTAGGAGAAGAGCATTGAATTGTCCATTTTGAATTGTCCGTATTCACGTAAACACGTGAACGTAAACAGTTAGGAGAATATTGGACGTATATCAGTATATTGTATCCGTCCATTCAGTTTTAAAGGGACAGCAGCCTAATTTAGTTGCTATCGCTGTGGCATTGTTGTTAAAGGAACACTCCACTTTTTTTGGAAATAGGCTCATTCTCCAACTCCCCCCGAGTTAATAAGTTGAGTTTTACCTTTTTGAAATCCATTCAGCCGTTCTCCTGTTCTGGCGATATCACTTTTAGCATAGCTTAGCATAGATCATTGAATCCTATTAGACCAATAGCATCTCGTTCAAAAATGACTAACGAGTTTCGATATTTGTCCTATTTAAAACTTGACTCTTCTGCAGTTATATCGTGTACTAAGACCGGCGGAAAATGTAAAGGTGTGATTTTCTAGGCCGATAAGATTAGGAACTACACTCCCATTCCGGCGTAATAGTCAAGGAAGTTTGCTGCCATAATATGGAGGCGCAGTAATATCACGAGCCGAGCTAGACAAGACGAGCATTTGACGTTAAAAATTATATAAATTGTATTTTTTTTTTAGAAAATAACCCATCGTTTTGTTAGATAAGACCCTTCTTCCTCAGCTGGGATCATTTAGAGCCCTTTGAAGCTGCTTTTAAACTGCATTTTGGAATTCAAACTCGGGGCACCATAGAAGTCCATTATACGGAGAGAAATCCAGAAATGTTTTACTCTAAAAACATAATTTCCTTACGACTGAAGAAAGAAAGACATGTCATCCAAGACATGATCTTGGATGAAAAAGGGGTTGACTACATTATCTGTAAATTTTTGCTCCGAAAGTGAACTACTCCTTTACTATTCAAACCTATACAATGAGTTTGGTCATTTTAGAGAAATGTTTAATAAATACATTACACTGTAACTAAATCCACTGATTTAGTTTACTAAAATCTTATAATATTTAGTCTACTAAAACTAGACTAAAAGCGAAACAATTCAGATGACTAAAATATGACTAAAACTAAATAGCATTTTAGCCAAAAAACTGTGATTAAGACTAAATCAAAATTTGTTGTCAAAATGAGCACTGGTCTGAGTGTTCAGCCATCATGAAATAAAAAACCTAAATCTTTATAAAACAGACAATGGTCATATGTTATCACCATTGTGTCCTCCCTACAAAGAACTTGGGAGTCAGGATCTTTTTTGAGCCTGATGACTATATGCTCCTGTTTCTTGCCCATAACCTTACAGGGCTAATTCTTAAAACTACAAACACGTCTCGTGTGGCCTGTATTTCTCAAAGTCTATCCAGTTACTGAAATCTGTGCTGGGAGTACCTAGAGGGAATGGAAGACGGAAACACAGCTGAGAACCATCGTGGTTTGACGTGCATCCAGATCTTTTGGACACGGGCCAAATTCAAGTAAAAACGTTTCCTTTGGTTGTGTAATAGGAGCTTCAGTTTTTATAATTTCATTCTTTGTCAAGTGGGGTCCTGGATGGGGGAAAAAAAGAATTAAACAAACTGTGAATTAAGCGGTTAATAAAGTAAACCATCATCCTGCTGTCTGCACATTTGTACGAAACCATATCCATGTTCAGACATGGGCGCTTTGGTAGAACATTGCTGTTTGTGCTTACATTGTGAACATTCTTAAAGGAAGCCCAAAAATGAAAATACTATTATTAATTACTCACCTTCAGTGTTCCAAACTCATAGAACCTTTGTTCATCTTCGGAACACAAATTAAGATATTTTTGATGAAATCCGAGAGCTTGAACATGTTCAGGGCCCACAAATATATACAGACGATGAGCCAAGAGAGAAAAAATATTTTAATTTGTGTTCCAAAGATGAACAAAAGTCATACAGGTTTGGAATGAACCAAGGGTGAGTAATTAATGACAGAATTTTCATTATTGGGTGAACTGTCCCTTTAAGAGAAGTAGTAAAACAAACACAAATCCCATTGATTGTTATTGCTAACCTGACACCGTTATCTGCAGTTCCAGATACTCTTCCATAGATTAAGTCATATCTTCACTGTCAATGCTGTTTTTTGTCACTGAAAGAAAGAATTGCCGCTTTCAGCGAGATTGCATTTCTCTTTTAACTCCACTCCATCAGATCAAGTCATTCTGATAAGAAAATAAAAAAAGACTGAGACGGATTGCTATGGAAACAGGATCGCAAGCAGTATTTAAATGTTTGCATTACATAATGCTTCATGCTTCAGACTTTTCCAACCAAACCTAATGTTATGAAATTTAGCTTTTTTCTGTTGAAGTAAAAGGTTTGCATCCTCATGCATAAAGTCAGATCAGTTTAGACAGATGTAGGCAGATGATTAATAGATTGCAAAGATTTTTAACATCAGACTTTTTTAGAAGCATTAAAGAAGACTGCGACAGACCTTAGAAGGTCGGTGTAAGAAGTTCCAGCTGCAGCGGCTTGTTCCTCTGCCTGAGCATCAACAGAGTAGCAGGAAAGCGAAATTGATCAGAGCTGAACAAGACTAATGAAAAGGAAACCCTGCATCAAGGAGGAAGGAAGACTGAAATTGCTTCAAGACTTAAATGTGTATGAATTTTAAACAGGGGGGCTCTGGGACAAAGAATCCCAACTGATAAGGAAACTCTGACGTCTCTGCGAGGACATATTAAGGCCACGGAGGTCATAAGCAGTCTGAGAGGACTGGAAGCGCAATGGCCAGTGTTGATACTGAGGCTGTTTCAGTGAGCTGTATTGTTTGTAACAGCACAGATGCTAATCTGGCCACTGAGTAAATTTAATGAAAGCATCCCTCACAACATCCCGCCTGGATAATAATATTTATCCAAGATCACATGCAATTGTGCAACAAGGGAGAGCATTCCGTTGACTGCTGAAGTTTGTTGCTCTGATAAAAAGTTATGTAAAGGGTTTTAGAAAGCGCTTCTTCCACACTTTAATTATGATTTCAGGATTATATTTAATGGAGTTTATTTTGTCGCATTGTCATCTTTAATCATTTACGCAACACCGCAGCTGTAGGAAAGTACCTGTTCTTTGTCATTCTTGGATAACCTGTAAAGATGCTCGGTGAAAACTTCTGAAACAGGGTTCACAAAGAACCTGTGTTACAGAGTTCTTCTAAAACCTTATTGAACATCTTGAACATCACCCCCTTGTCATCCAAGATGTTCACGTCTTTCTTTCTTTAGTCGTAAGGAAATTATGATTTTTTAGTAAAACATTTCAGGATTTCTCTCCATATATTGGACTTCTATGGTGCCCCCGAGTTTGAACTTCCAAAATGCAGTTTAAATGCAGCTTCAAAGGTCTCTAAATGATCCCAGCCGAGGAAAGAAGAGTCTTATCTAGCAAAACGATGGGTTATTTTCTTAAAAAAAAAAAAAAAATACAATTTATATACTTTTAAACCTCAAATGCTCATCTTGTCTAGCACTTGAGATGAAAAAGTATATAAGTTGTAAATGTTTTTAGAAAATAACCAATCATTTCGCTAGATAAGACCCTTCTTCATCAGCTGGGATCATTTAGAGCCCTTTGAAGCTATATTTAGCTGCATTTTGGAAGTTCAAACTCCGGGGCACCATAAAAGTCCATTATATGGAGAGAAATCCTGAAATGTTTTCCTCAAAAAACACAATTTTTTACGACTGAAGAAAGAAAGGCATGAACATCTTGGATGACAAGGGGGTGGGTACATTATCTGTAAATTTTTGTTTTGAAAGTGAACTACTTTAAGACCTTCATAAAAAATATATACAGATAACCTGCCGTTTAAAAATGTCTTTACAAATGATTTATCTAAAAGGAGCTTTAAAACCAAGTGTATATATTTTTAACTTTCTTGGTCTGTATTTTCCATGCAAGTTTCAATAATAAAGGCATTAAAGAAATATAGTAACACTTTACAATAAGGTGTCATTTGTTAACATTTCTTAGGCCTTGTTTCACAGACAGGGTTTAGCCTAAGCAAGGATTAGGCCATAGTTAAATTAGGACATTTAAGTAATTTTTATAAACGTGCCATAGAAAAAAAAAAAACATTACTGGTGTGCATCTTGAAGCAAAACAAAATCACTGATATATTTTAAGATCAGTTAGTGCAAGTTTCTTTCAGTTGAAACAGCTCAGACTTATATATTTAGGTTGAGGACTAGGCTTAAGTCTCATCTGTGAAACCGGGGGTTAATGTATTAACTAACATGGACTAACAATGAACAATACATTATTTATTAATCTTACTTAATATAAGTTAATAAAAATATAGTTGTTCATTGTTTGTTCATGTTAGTTCACAGTGGATTACTAATGTTAACAAACACAACTTGTAAATGCGGAAATTAACGTTAACGAAGATTAATAAATGCTGTAGAAACATTGTTTATTCTTGATTCATGTTAACTAATGTAGTTATCTATTGTTAACTAATGAACCTTATTGTAAAGTGTTACCAGAAATATTTTGTTGTATTCATTTATCAGCATTTTTATTCAAGCTTTGTTAGTGAACTGTTAAGAAAGAACTGTTAAGATTTCATGAGAGAATGCAGTGCATTTTAATGAATCAAAAATGTTTGTTCTGGCCGTAGATTGGGTGTGGGATACTAAACAATGTGTGTGGGTAGTGCTTAAGATCACAAGCTGTTATAACAGCCACTTACAACTACGTCAGGTTTTAAATGCATATTAAAAGTCATAATATATCTTGGCATGTCATATTTAACAAAAGCCATGTCAGGTTTGGGTTTTAAAAAGAATGTTAGATTTCACAGAGGGGTCAAAGTTTGGCTGGTTAGAATGGTCTAGTTAGCCTCTGCTGGTAAGTGCTGTAACTACACCATCTGTCTGCAAAGAGCATTATTCTCCTTCATTCAAAAGTAGATGTGTTTTGTGAAAAACAGTTTTGCAAGCCACATATGCAGTATATTGCAAATCTTTCATTATATCATAGTTTTATCAGTGAGTACTTTTTATGCTCTTAAAAAAACAAAACAAGCAAAACCTGTAACACTCATGCCATTGTGATGAATGTTTATGATAATGGGTGCCTTTGTTCTTCTTGGATTTCAAAGGCCGTTTAGATAATCTCATAAATCATTACAAATGGACATTGTTCTGAAAAAAGAAAATCATTTCTCAGGTCACTCAAGATGTAGATGAGTTTACATTACTTGCTCACCAATAGATCCTCTGCAGTGAATGGGTGCCGTCAGAATAACAGTTCAAAACCACAATAATCCACAATTAATCCATACAACTCCAGTCTGTCAATTAATGTGTCATGAAGTGAAAAGCTGCATGTTTGTACTGATAATAATTAGTACAAATCCAAGGCATTTTTAAAGTAAAAGTTCCTGATTTCCTGATAATTTACTCACCCCCATGCCATCCAAGATATTCATGTCTTTCTTCCATCAGTCAAAAAAAAAAAAAAAAAAAAAAGGTTTTGAGGAAAACATTCCAGGATTTTTCTGCATATAGTGGACTTCAATGGGAGCCAACAGGTTGAAGGTCCAAATTAGCACAGCTTCAAATGGCTCTACACGATCCCAGCTGAGGAATAAGGGTCTTATCTAGTGAAACGATCGTTCATTTTTTAAGAAAAATGCAAATTTATATACATTTTAACCATAAATGCTTGTCTTGCACTAGCTAGGCAAAAGTACTGACCCGGTGTTTACAAAGCGGCCATGCAAACAAAAACAGACGTCCTTTATAAAAAAAAATAAAATAAACAGGGTAAAACAGCCATGTCTGATGATTTTGAAGTTGAGATGAGAGTTTTGAAGTTGAGAGTTTTATGCCCTACTCTACCTTTTTTAACCTAAGTACATTGATAAAGAAACTAACCACACGTGACCTTTCCAACGTGATTGCAGATCGTAGAACTAGTGCAAGATGAGGACTTGTGGTTAAAAAGTATATACATTTTTATCTTTTTTAAGAAAATGACCGATTGTTTAGATCAGGGGTCCCCAAACTAAGGCCCGCCCCCACATTTGGACCGGCCCTCTGAACAATGCCAGAGACATATTTTGAAAATGTAATTTTAAATATATGTTTTACTTATATCATGTCGGTATTTGATAATAAATGTTGGCTTTTAAACTAAAATTTCCCTTAGTTATTAACATTAAGGCAGCCTAATTATTTGTTAAATTCACCAACAGAATGATACATTCAACATAATGTGTCATTGCGATCGAACAGGTGATGCACGAGCCAACTAGAAAATTCAGTGCAATGACAAAATGACTCAATAGCATTTGAGGTGAAACTAGCACTGCTTGTGGGATAGGTGCAATAGCAACACTTCACTCATCTCCCAGTTATCCAAAGTTTTTCAGCTGAGAAACCAGTGGCCCCATTCCCAGTTGAAAAGTCTGTGGAAGCGCTTTTTCCTTCCACTCAACTTTCTGTTAACATGCTTGGATACAGCACTCTGTGAACAGCCAGCTTCTTTGGCAATGAATGTTTGTGGCGTACCCTCCTTGTGTGCAATTTTGACGGCTCGGGAAACCTTTGCAGGTGTTTTGAGTTGATAATCTGATTGGCATGTCACCATATTCTAATTTGTTGAGTTAGTGAATTGGTGGGCTTTTGTTAAATGTGAGCCAAATCATCAAAATTAAAAGAACCAAAGACTTAAACTACTTCACTCTGTGTGCATTAAATTTCTTTAATACACAAGTTTCACAATTTGAGTTGAATTACTGAAATAAATTAACTTTTCCATGACATTCTAATTTATTGAGATGCACCTGTACATCTTTTGAAAAGAAATTATAATTTGTCTGTGTGGTGCATAAAAATAATAAACTATTCTAGCATTAAAATGTATAATAAATACAGGTAAAATCATAATGAAATAATAATAATAATAATACTAGTAGTCAGTCTGGCCCATGGAATTTTCTTTTATAAACTGACCCGGCCCCCCATTAAAGAAAAGAAAATTATGTGGCCCTCTCAGGAAAAAGTTTGAGGACCCTTGGTTTAGATCCTTGCCCCTCAGCTAGGATCGTGTAGAGCCCTTTGAAGCTGCATTGAAACTACAGTTTGGGCCTTCAAACCACTGGCCACCATTGAAGTACACTATATGGAGAAAATTTATATGGAGAATGTTTACCTCAAACCTTAATTTCTTTGCGACTTAAGGAAGAAAGACATGAACATCTTGGATGACATGGGGCAAGTAAATTGTCAGGAAATTTTCATTTTGGCAGTGAACTTCTCCTTTAACTTAAAATCATTGCTTTCAGTTAAAATATTGCAAGTTTACAAGTGAAAACAAACATATGTCATGGATTTTGATGTAAGAGGACAACGGGATGAACCATCATTATGTATTATGGAAGCCTTAATGATGGATTTGTTTTTACGAACATGCAGTTTTTTCACGTCACAATGTGTTAACTGATCAACTGGAGTCATGTGGATTATTGTGATGTTTTTGTACTCATCTACATCTTGAGTGGCCTGATGTTGAGTACAATTTCAGTGAATAATCATTTCTGGGTGAACTATCCCTCCTATTCCAACAGCTGTAATGGCTGAGGCACTGAATCATGGATTCCACTTGAAAACACTTGCACCAGATTACAGGAACCCTATGCCATTCTGAAAAAAATGAAAAATGCATTCCATCGACGTGTGCTGAAAACTGATCTGTTTTGTTTGTGTAAAGACTAGGACATTGTAACAAGATGTTTAAAAGCACGTAGCATTAGCTGTTTAATTTCACATTGAGATTACAGCTGTAGAGTGCGTGCGTGTATACAAACAGGTACGTTTTCTCTGTTTAAGGGCATGTGCTTAGTCAACAGGTTCGGCCTCATAGTCTGTAGTCTTCTGATTAAAAAGAATTCAAGGAATTTTTCCATGTGGTTTTCCATTGCCAGATGTGAGGTCAAAGAATGACTTTGTATCAGCTGTCTTTGAAGTGCGTTTGAACTCGTACTGTACTCCAATAGGCATTCAGCGTCATGACTTTGAGCTGTTGGTTCACCGTTTTGATAGTAATTTGAAGAGCGTCTGGCATGTTAAACATTCAAGAGGACCTTAAAGGGATAGTTCATCCAAAAAAAGAAATCCACCTTTTGGGTTCCACAGACAAAAGAAAGTAATAGATGATTGGAACAACATGAGGGTGACTAAATAATGACAGATTTTTCACTTTTGAGAGAACTATTCCTCAGCATCAAGGGATAGTTCACCCCCAAAAAAAAGAAAATTCTGTCAGTAAATACTCACTTTACACTTAAATCTCAAAAAAAAAAAAAAACATCCCTATCACAAGTTGAACCACTGGCGTAAGAATAATTCCATGGCGTTTTTACTACCTTTCTGGGTCTTCCAAGTGAAAGTTGCTTAGACTGTCAATGGAGGGACAGAAATCTCTCGGATTTCATTTAAAGGTGCCATAGAATGCATTGATACAATATTTTAAATTGTTCTCTGATATCTACATAGAAGATATATGGCTTTCTCCAGAAAAAAAATTCTCCAGAAACGGTTTTACAAGTCCATTTACAACCCTAGGATTTGTCTCTAGAATGAAATGGTCTGTTATTACTTTATTTGGAAGGTTCATGAATAATAATGATGAGCTCTGCTCTGATTGGCTGTTTCACAGAGCTGCTCATTTAGCAGGAAGGAAACACATGGAGGAAGATATATGTTTAATTACGGAGCTCAAGCAGCTATTAATATGCGGGGCATTGAAACTGCCATTTTGAATGCACAATAACTTTTTACTTTCACTGATTTGCAATGCTGTGTAACGTTATACTACAGCGGCAGTACTAAGCACATTTGACAAGTTTAGATGCTGTCAGCGGTGATCAGGATCTGAAAATCATTCGCCATCATCCGTGCAATCATCTCTCCTTACTCTGTTTATGTGGTAAGTGAAATTTTATGTACTGCGATATAACTGGCTAGCGCTAGCAAGAAGCTAACCGTGTCCCTTCAGTGGCTCGCCTTATTTTTTCGAACGCCTTATTTGTTTTCCGTGCCTTTCTGAGTACAGACACCAGCCCATCCCTGCACTTAACATTTTCTACACAACCTGGAACATAACATTTATTTCCTATATATTGTCCTAGCTTTGTTTTTCACAATAGCCTACCTGCAGAACTCCTGATGATTGGGCTATGCAAATGTTGGGGGCATTACTATTAATGATCCCGAAACTATAACGTCATTGACTGTGTTATGTTGGAATTGGTCTCTTTTTCAGTGGTCTTTTGCAAACACCAGATTTATATAAGAAGGAGGAAACAATGTTGTTTGAGACTCATGGTATGTCATGTCCATGTGCAGAACTGCTATTATTCAACTATGCCAAGGTAAATACAGTTTTCCATTCTATGGCACCTTTAAATTATCGTGAATTGTATTCCGAGGATGAACGAAAGTCTTATGGGACTGGAACAACATGAGAGTGAGTAATTCATTTTTGGGTGATCCCTTTAGAATGTGTTCTGGAGGAGCTGTATAGATGGACCACTAGTGGAAAGATTTTGTGTGTGAGAGACACCTGTTGTGATGAGCAGCAAAGGAAGTGGGTTGTGTTTGCTTTGGCTACATGACCTGTGTTCACACAGTGTCTCTGCAGTCTGGGATCATTTGCACACACCCTCTTGGAGATCTATGAGGAATTTCAAACCACAGCTATGACAGTCCACTGGCCCACTGAATGGACACCAGCTCATGGAAAACACATCCATACGGTTGTTTCTGTAGTTTAGAAGCAACATTACAAGAACAAGATGTGCTGCTCTTAAAGGGATCATTCTCACCCTTATGTCGTTACAAACCAGACTTTCATTCATCTTTCGGAACACAAATTAATATATTTTTGGTGAAATCCAAGTGCTTTCTGACCCGAAGTCGAAGTCGAAGACTGACACGAAAGAGAAGAAATTGTAAAAAAAAAAATATATATATATATATATATATATATATATATATGTTTTTGTTTTTGTTGCGCAAAAAAAGTATTCTAGTAGCTTCATAACATTACGGTTCAAGCACTGATGTCACATGGACTTTTTTTTTACAATGTCCTTTACCTTTCTGGGCCTTGAACGTAGTAGTAGTTACGTTGCTGTCTATGCAGGGTCAGGGTTTTGATTTCATCAAAATTATCTTAATTTGTGTTCTGAAGATGAACGAAGGTCTTACGGGTTTGGAATGACATGAGGGCGAGTAATTAAAGACAGAATTTTCATTTTTGGGTGAACTATACCTTTAGGGTTGGCCTTTCCAGAATGGAGACCTTACTATTTGTAAGTTGTAAGAGCGTTAGTGGTAAACACAGAGACTATTTTGTTTCATAAATTTTAGTTTTAATTGGTCAATATGTATCTAAATCTAAATAAGTTACAATTCTTCCGAGTGTTTACAAAGCCTTGTAAATATACTTATCAGGTAAAATTTGCTCTGACAAGGCAGATATACTGTTTACAAAAAGGATTCTGTATATTTCACACAAGAAACAATGTTAAAATCAACACTAAGAAAAATGAAACCTCTACAAAAATATCAATAAATAACATCACATCTTATGTTGATACATTTACTTACATCAGTATACAATTGCCATCATATCAAGCCTGAATAAAACCCTAGAATTTTTTTTTTTGATGCACAAACCATAGAGATGGTTTTAAATGTGTTCTCACATTTACATCTCATCATCATTACTGAATCATCACAAATGTTAAAAATATACTTTATATGCTATTAAACTGATTATTGATAACCACCTCCTGACAAAGACAATCTAAAGACATAAAGTTCAAAAAAATGTACATGTGCAATATAAACTGAACATAGCTTTTCAAAATCTGTTGTTGATAGGTAGACCGGCTTCTGTTGTGTATAAAATCATTTTGTGATGTATCTTTAGCTATTACATAACTTGACAACCTCCCTTTTTTTAGCTTTTTAAACCAAAGAAATCACTTGCCTCTGCAGTTCACCTTCACGGATGCAGGACGATGAAAAACCGGGCATGATTTGAGCAGAATCACCTTTTCTTGAAATCTCTATCTAGCAATCAAAAAGTGTGATGTTTAACAATAAAGAGTGGGCTGTACAAAACATCGGACATAAAAAGGTAATGGTGGAGGAGGCCTATATTATGTTCCTGCTGTTAAATCTTTTTCAAACACCTTGACATGAATGGACACTTTTTAAGTCGGTTTTATCACCATCAGTCGGACAACATTTGGTCATGAGGCACCCAGCAGCGCGTATGATACTGTACATGGCAGTGTAATTCAAAAGAGCTGAAATTATATTGGATTAATATAATTAGTGGGACTAAAACCTATGCATGAAATCACTTGTAGAAAATCTGAATTTCTAATAATAAATAAAACAGTTCAGTGTTTCAGCATGCAGCCAAATTTGATACATCAAGGCTTGCTGAGATGCGTGTTGACAGAGAGGAACATCATTTTAAAGTTCACATCAGTTTTGAATTCATCAGTGCCTCCTGACAAAGTCTACAAAGAAGAAAGCATGGATGTTTATCAGTGTGTTCTACTGGACATTCTAAAGCAAGTAGTGGAAGGTAACGTGAGTGAGAGTGTTGCGTTTAAAGTAAGCTTAGGTTCTGAGTATCACTCTTACCGTCCTCAATATCTCGTAACCGCTTCTCCCCATTGGACTCAAGTCAACTGACTATTTTCTACAAAACTGACAGGCTTCCTCAAGACGAGTTTGGCAGGAAAAAAGGTCTGTAGCTAAATAAAAAAGATCCTTTTTCTTTACAGAGAGTCAAGAAGCCTTGTGAGCACTTCTCCTCCAATAATTCAACTTTCCTGAGTTTACGAATTGAAGAGCAAGAGACATTTACAAGGAAAAAACACTACAGCATGTCTATAAATATTTCAGGGTTCCTGGGATGGTGTTTGATGAGCTCGCAGACCCATTTGAGATGCACCTTCCCCGAATTTGAACACCCCAGCAGTCGACTTACGACTACAGACTACGCTGCCGAGAAGTTGGATCTTATGGAGTCTTCCCGCAACTGACGGTGCTTCCCGATGTCACACTCTTCTCGAGGTATTCTCCGTTCAATGGTTATCCTGTAATTTTTCCTGAGGAAGGGTGAAGAAAAATATCATGAATGCAGATGATATTGTATTGTTCTTTTTGGTGCTGTCAAAATGAGTGCATAATTTTTCCAGTTTAATGGCGTTACAAATATTTAATGCAGTTAACGCAGGGGCTCAGTCTCCTTCCAAAACGAACTATGGTGCGGTTTGATTAAAATATGAATGCGACACGGACCAAATACTTCTAAATGAACCAAAAAATCAGGCTGTAGACGTATTACTATGCCTTTAGGTTTGGTATCTTTAGGTTCGCTGACAAAGATGCCAGTATGAACACTAAGTGGACCAGGACCAAATGTATCATTTTCCTTTTTTGTTCCGGACCAAATTAACCAAACGAACTGAACTACAAGTGTGAACACACCATAAATTGCACGCATAAATGCTGCGACGCGAGGTGTAGCCTGTATCATTTCATATTAAAGCACAAATGAAACTACTATCATGCATGTCAGATCCTCGTCACATTCAGTAGTGGCAGCTCTTAAAGTAATAGCAGTCAAATAATCTAAAAAACCCAGCTGCTTTAATGTCTGTCATTCAAAGAACAAAATGAAAATGAGCAAATTAATAACTTTTGTAGCTTTAAGAATTCGTCAATATTTCAGTTAGTACTTATTGTTTGATAACTTTATACAGTTTCGGTATATTTCCTACTTGCTGAAGGACACAGGTAAATAATAGGTTTAAGTGAAGATTGTTTTAAGTAAACTTAAATTAGAAGTTATTTTTCTAATAAATAAGTCTAATAAATTGTACTGTAATGTTAAATGGCTATAGTCAATGGTTAAATATTAAGAAAAAAATTATTTACTAGAGACATCAGTAAAACTGGTATCAATGATACCTTCAGTCATAAAAACATTAATATTAAATATATACTGTTTATGTTGTTTCTACATTAATTTGGAAACTGAATGTGAAGTAACTGTAGTATTTCTTTATCGATTGACAGTACTAATTCTTTTATATCTCAACAAATACTAAAGCACCTGCAGATATTTCTAAAAGAAGTCTAACTTACGTTTAAGCACTCAATATCAATTAATACAATACATTATTTCATGAAAAAATAGTTTTCTGTGTTTACCTAAAGAAGTAGAATCCCATAAGGAGAGCCGTTCCCAGAATTGCCCCTACTATTATCCCAGTCACTGCCGATACACCTAGTCCACCTGCTTAGGAAAGAAAATGAAACTATTTGTAAGGAAAGCAGCACATTTATATAATTTAGCGAGGTTCACCTACTGTAGAGTGGGGCTTTTCAAACTGGGGTCTGTAATAAGGTGCTATTATTACTATTATAAGTAATAAAAATAATAATAATTATCTGTTGTCTTAAAGGATTAGTTCACTTCCAGAATAAACATCTCCTGATAATATACTCAGCCCTATGTCATCCAAGATGTTCATGTCTTTCTTTAGTCGAAAAGAAATGAAGGTTTTTGAGGAAAACACACCAACCCAGTGTTTACAAAACAAACGTGCAAAGAAAGTCGAACGCTCTTTACAAAAAAAGGTCAAACAAAGATGTTGGACGATTTTAAAGTTGGAGGAGAAAATTTGAGTTTTTTTGTCCTACCCTACCTTTTTGAAACGAAGTACACAAACGAAGAACAAACCACGCATGACCTTTCCAATGTGATTTCGTAATGCAAGCCGTGGGCGCAGAGCTAGTGCAAGATGAGCATTTGTGGTTAAGAAGTAGTTTAGCTAGATAAGACCCTTATTCCTCCTTTGGGATCGTGTAGAGCCCTTTGAAGTTGCACTGAAACTGCAATTTGAACCTTTAACCCGTTGGCCACCACTGAAATCCACTGTAAGGAGAAAAATCCTGGAATTATTTCCTCAAGAACCTTAATTTCTTTTCAGCTGAAGAAAGTAAGACATGAACATTTTGGATGACATGGGGGAGAGTCAATTAGCAAAAAAATTTATTCTGGAAGTGAAATAAACCTTTAATTTTGACTCATGCACATGTCATGCTGTTACAAAAAACAAGTGTCAGTCTTGAAGCAGTAGAGGTAATTTACATGATGGGTCACTGTGTTTTGGGGATGGAGGCTCTGGTGCTGTTCGCAAATAGAACCATTCCCTCTTAAAGCCTGGCATGATCTGGAAACTTCTATTCTTGCCATAGTAGCTCATGACAGTCTGAAGGCATAAAAAGACAATTATCATGGAGGTAAATTAGCTGAAATCTGATATGTCTACATTTCAGTTATTGTCCTGAATTTGAAAGCAGAAATGATTAAGCGTGCATACCTCATGAGTTCCTGCCTCTGGGTCTGTCATCCTAACGACAGAGAAATCCCCATTTCGGTCACCATTGGCATCTACAGACACCTGGCCAGCAATGCCTGTATAACGGAATGTGAGGAATGAGAAAATTAATTAGTTTGAAGAGTCAAACATTCCAAGGAAAACACCAGCAAGAGTCGACAAATTCCGGGTGGGCAATACAACAGGAAATCTCATCCACCTCCTGCCGTTTTTGTTGGCTTTGACTGGAGAAATGGTAATTTCATCTGTACATCTGTGTTCCTAAATTCTTGAGATTTTTAAAATATTATTTCATTTTACAGGAAAACATGACCCTGTTCCTGATGATTCTGGCCGATCGAAACATTGTTATTTCACGTTTAGTTGTCTTGCTGCGGTCATTGAGACGGGTCTGGGCCGCAGACATGTCTGAGCACTTATTTTGTAAGGGAAGTTTAATGAATCACAGTGGCAAGAATACCTGCGAACCCTCGGTTCACAGCTACAATAATGGAAATCAAATGTGGTGAATAATAATGGGAATAAAATGGAACATTGTGTTAGGAGTCCAATGTTCTCTTTGTACAAAATATGCATTATTATTTTCCTAATAATAGGCTTAGAGTGTAACGTTTCATTTAAATGGGTCATGAAATGCATTGTTTCCTGAGGTGCCTTTTTTCACAAAAAAAAAAAAAGGTCTGTTTGAGGGGCGTGACTGCTACGAGATTGCGATGTAACACCCATTGCTATGATTGGCTAACATCTGCATATGAAATGAGTATTAGATGTGAAAGCTTTTACAGCATTTTTACTACAACAGCGGCCAAAATGAATTAATCGTAAAAAGTGTTGATTATTATGTCTACTGAGCACATGATGCAGTCATCTTATTGCAACATGATTTTTGCAATCTCACCAATACTTTCATCATAACTAACACAATGAAAACAATGCTTGTTGAGACTCGTTGAGCAGTGTAAATTGATTAGATCAGGATTGGTTGCTGTGTGTTCAGTGACGTCTTTCATGATGTCTTGATTCTCTTGATTTAAAATTCTGATTTCAAAAAGGATAATTCATGTTTTAAACCTGAGGAGTTTGCTTTGAGTTTTGAAACTTGCAGTATGATTTTATTGTAGAGTAACATTTACATATTTACATAATGTGTAAATATCAGGAAAATAATGATTCTCCATATCCTGACTCATTAATTAGGACAAAAGTGTTACTACCAACCAAGTATTTCCTTAACAATTTCTATATATGTTTCGTGTTCAAGTTCACAGAGACAGAGATGGCAGAAAGCGCATTCAGTTTTGTTTCATTATTTTACAAAAGCGCAACCTTTCGTTGTTGTTGTTGTGAGTGCACATAAATAAATGTAGAGACTTTACAGATTCGAAAGATGTGTTACTCTTATCTGTATGACCAAAAATGACGGCGTATTTTAAGAGCAAGTGACCGCACATTTTTCTAGGTTAACATTAGATTGAGTGGCCTTGTAAAGTTGCTAATACATACATCTTTTAGATGAAAAGCCATATTTGAGGTCTATGAATGATAGGTGAGCGTTTGGATGTCCTGCCCGTTGTACTATATTACCACATAGACTAGCCATTAACGATCTGTCCATCATGGACTGCTTGATTTTGCCACTTCCTGTGGAATTTTTTTTTCTGTGATTAAACGATACATTTTGGTCGACCAAGCCTCTTCTGGTCGACTAATAGGGGCAGCCCTAATTATTATAATTATGGTTTTCTATTTGAAAACATTCTAAAATGTATACAATTCTTGTGATGGCAAAGCTAAATTTTCTGCATTATTACTCCAGTCTTTGGAAATCATTTTAATATGCTTGGGGCTTGAGAAACATGTCTTCTTATTATTAATCCTGAAAACAGTTCTGCTACTTAATATTTGTGTTTGGAAACCATAATAAAACTTTTTTAGGATTCTTTGGTGAATTTAATGTTTAAAAGAACAGAATTTATTTGAAAAATATAGATTTTACATGATAAATGTATTCACTGTCACTTTTGATTAATTTCTTGCTAAATAAATTGAGTAATTTCTTTAAAATAAATCTTACTGACCCCAAACGTCTGAATAGTATTGTGTCCAGTACACTGAACTGATGATGATTTTATCTCACAATTCTGACTTTTTTTCAGAATTGTAAATATAAACTCACAATTGCGAGTTATAAATTCAGGATTACGAGATATAAATTCACAAATTCTTTTTTCTTTGAATTGTGTTTAAATCTTACAATTCTGAGTTTAGAACATGCAGTTGCGATCTGACTCAGAATTTAGAGATTGTGAGATAAACTCTCAATTCTGAGAACAGTCTTTTTTCCCATCCAAACTGGGCTCAACTCAATTGCGAGTTTATATCATGCAATTCTGAGAAAAAAAAGTGGTGGATACTGGCTTCCATAGATGATGGTAAATAGATTAAAGTTGTTGCAGCTATTATGAATAACAAAAGAGTATTTTAGACAATTTAATGCAACATTTATATAGTTTAAATAAACAGGTCTTGAATAATACTACAAACTGATATGTGCATATTTCATACACAGAACTCTCAATTATGCATTGAACACATTCATAGCCTTATGTTAATTTAATGCTACACCCCTAACCCAAGATGCGCACATGCAAAATCAGCCTGATTAACACAAGTGTAATGTTTATTTTCTCATGTAATCATCCTATTCTGACACCATCTGGCTGGTGCATCATCCAGACATGCTAATTAGGAGGTTTCACTTGATTACTGACAAGTTTGCTTCCACTGTTTACTTTCGCAGTCGCTGAACTTTAACACAAAATTGAACCAGTCAACCCTCACGCTTCTCTGAGTATATATTTGCATTTCAGAACTGCAGCTGCTGATTAATTGTTGTTATAAAATGCAAATGATGTCCACCACAGAGCCGTGTCCACAGCACTTTGGAGGCCTGACTTCAAAACATTACGTAGATGAGAAAAAAAAACAGCATTTTTTGTGAATTACCTTCAAATGTTCTGTTCCACATGCTGTGCGTAATTTCCAGTCCATTCTTTTTCGTCAGACCGTTGCTCATCACCTCACGCAAGGCAGTTGCGTACAAAATCAGAGCATCATGGAACCCCTCCATAAACATATTAACCTGCAATGTAAAAAAAAAAAAAAAAAAGGTTTGCTTCTGAGAGAGACACCTCCATTGTATTATTGGAGAAAGAAAAAGAGTAAGTAATTGTTAAAAATTTGTTAAACAATGGAAAAATATATACACTCAAGCCCGAAATTATTCATACCCCTGGCAAATTCTGATCTAAAGTTATTCAACCAGCAAGTTTTTTTTTGACCGGAAATGACACAGGCTTCTCCCAAAAGATAATAAGACAATGTACAAGAGGCATCATTGTGGAAAAATATGTTACTCATCTATCATTTACATTTGAACAAAAAGTGGCATGTCCAAAATTATTCATACCCTTCTCAATAATCAATAGAAAAGCCTTTATTGGCTATTACAGCAATCAAACGCTTCCTATAATTGCTGACCAGCTTTTTGCAAGTCTCCAATGGTATTTTTGCCCATTCATCTTTAGCGATGAGCTCCAACTCTTTCAGGTTGGAGGGTCTCCTTGCCATCACCCTGATCTTTAGCTCCCTCCACAGATTCTCAATTGGATTTAAGTCAGGACTCTGGCTGGGCCACTGCCAAACGTTAATGTTTTTGCTAACCATTTCTTCACCACTTTTGCTGTGTTTTGGGTCGTTGTCGTGCTGAAATGTCCACTGGTGCCCAAGGCCAAGTTTCTCTGCAGACTGCCTGATGTTGTTGTTGAGAATTTTGATGTATTGCTCCTTTTTAATGGTGCCGTTTACTGTGATTAGGTTCCCTGGTCCACCGGCTGAAAACACCCCCAAAACATTAGGTTCCCACCACCATGTTTGACAGTGGGGATGGTGTTCTTAGGGTTGAAGGCTTCTTCTTTTTACCGAAGGCTACATCATTGTGGCCAAACAATTACATTTTTGTTTCATCTGACCATAAAACAAAAGACCAAAAGTCTTCTTCTTTGTCCAGATGAGCATTTGCAAAGGCCAAGCGGGCTTTTGTGTGCCTTATCTGGAGAAGTGGACCTCCTTGGTCTGTGTCCGTGGAACCCAGCGGTGTGCAGTGTCTGTTGGACTGTCTGCCTTGAAATGCTCCTTTGTCTTAGCCATGTCTGTCCACAAACCAACAGCAGAGAGCTTCTGTTTTTCAACTGTTGAGTTGGTTAAAACAGCTGAATCAGAGTAATTAGGATGCTTTAGAACAGCTTGGACTATTTGGAATGGTATAGAACTTTGGATTTTCCCATAGACTGTGACAGTTTGCAAAGGGTATGAATCATTTTGGACTTGCCACTTTTTGTTCAAATGTAAATAAAAGCTGAGAAATATTTTTTTCCACAACGATGCCTCTTGTACATCGTCTTATCTTTTGTGAGAAGCCTGTGTCATTTCCGGTCAAAAAAAAAACTTGCTGGTTGAATAAAAGTAACTTTAAGTCAGAATTTGACAGGGGTATGAATCATTTTGGGCTTGACTGTATATATTATTATTTTTACCCTGTTTGGACCTCCATAGCTTTCTTTTTGAACAAATACATTTACATAGATTTAGAATATATTATTAGAAAACTATAAGTAAAGGTTATTGTGAGAGAATCCACAAGCAATCTATCGATATCATACTTCAGTTAAACTGCAAATGAATGAACAACTGCAGACAGTGTTTTCTAACATCGTGAGTGAATAAGATGGAGAGGATCCATAAACGGCTCTGTGTTGTTCAATGAAATGTTAAGCAATTAAAAAATAATATGGGCTACCCAGCCATGAATACTGAAAAGCACATACTAATAGATGCTTATGTTATGATACGGATTAATGGTCCGTTCCTGCCGCAGAGCCGTATGCTGCGTGTGCGCAGCCCAAGGCAAACAATAGTAAAACCTGGGGCTTAGTCAGTCTGCGGCCCGGGGGAGATTTGATAACCGGCTGCCAAGATTACTGTATATTTACATTCACCCTCAACTGCCTAATAAGAGTGAAACAGCAGGAAAGGCTGATATAGTCATATCACTGTTTATATACATATTCATTTTTGGAAGCGTGAACAGAGGTGAAATCTCCAAGCATTCTGAGCATAACAAACCCTGCCGTGTTTTCATACAGGGCACAGCTTGTGATTCAGCAACACAATGTATCAGACTGAACATTCCTCGTGCAAAAAAAAAATGTCATGCTTTCTCATTGCGAAACAAACCCTGCTGATATTTAAGATCAGGCACTATTGCTAACAGTTTATGTAAAAACTGATGCCATCTCAGTTCAAGAATGTGATATGAAAGGGATATAGAGGAGATTTTGATTAAATTTCTATTATTTTAACTCAGAAGTTAAAGGAGAAGTCTCAAGGCCTGTCACCCACATTGAGATCTCTGGTTTTCCATCACAGTTTGCAGCACCTTTAAACGATAAAGTGATTTCTCATGTAACAAAAATAAATAAATCCACTGTACGTTTTTCTTTAGCCTGCCCATTTTTATTTTCACACTTCGACTAAAATCAGACTAAAATTCAGTTTTCATTTAATAAATTTGTATATATTCTTACATATATAAAGTTCCTAGGGTTAAATTCCTCCATAGATATCGGGAGGGGAGAGAAAACTGCATAACGGCACTAATTCATAGTTGGCTGAACTGCAGTGATTAAACCAAAACAAGCCCTGCATCATTAGAGTGAATGTAACTCATCCTCAGGGCTCACTGGACTCACTGTTTTACCAATAAGCCTGTTTCTGTTTATTTGGGCTGATTAACTTCAGGCTCTGGCATGAAAAGGTGCAACCGCATGTCAGTTTCCTCACCCCGGTGAAAAAATTACCCAGTGCAGTCTTACTGTCACTACCAGCTGTACTGCAATGACAGAAAGGCCAGAATAAAACTTTAAGATGCCATCTATGGAGAAGAAAAAATGGAATATGAAAAATTAATAATGTTCATTTCGCACTTTTTTTCTATTTATTTCCTAACCTATATCCTCAAAATGGAATGCAACAAAAATGAAAGCTAACCAAATGTTCGGATATCTTCCATTTTGTACGTGAAGAGCTTTTAGTCACTTGGAATTCAACAGCTGCAGTAGGACTTTTTCTTGTTGATTGAAGACAACTCAAAACCTTATATGATGAAGCCTTTAAGGCTACGTGTACATTAATCCGGATACATTTGAAAACGGAGTTTTCGTTTTAAAACGCTCTCCGTCCACACTAGCGTTTCCAAGCGTTTTCCAAAAGATTCTCGTCCACACTGAAACGTAGGAAAATGTCAAATTCACCTTACTGCGCATGCGTAAAGCCTTCAAAATTATACAGACGTAATAAGTTTTCACGCAGTTCTTCTGCCGGGATCATTTACGGAAATATCTCATCGTTCACTGACGCGTCTATGTCTATGTATTTTATCTGAAAAGCAGTTGTCGTCATGTTTTGCAGGACGGCAACTGAGTAAATTTTTTGCCATCATTTTAGGACTGTAATTTGAAGAGTGTACAAGGTAAATCTCTTTAGCAACAGTGTGACAGTGAATAGCACAGGCACAATTACTGCTGTAAACATAAATATTTATTGGTACAATATACGTCGCATGACTAAATATGCGTCATCGTTTTCAAAAGCCTCCGTTTTCACAGTCCACACTACAAGGCGAAAACGACGTTTTCAAATTTATCCACTTTGGAGAGCGTTTTCAAAAAGCTCCGTTTTCCTTGACAAAAACGCCGTCTCAGAGTGGACGGAAGGCCAAAACGGAGAGAAAAAGATGCGTTTTCAAACGAAAACGTATTAGTGTGGACATGGCCTAAGATGAGTGGTAAAACATCGTCAAACGATGAGAATCAAAGTCCATTTGCAATGGCTGGATTGTATATTCTGTGATGACCTGATAAGAAAACCTTTGAAGAAATACAAAGGTTTTATTCTTTATCCTTGTACCACAATTATGCTGCACTGTTTATATGTGACACTGGACCACAAAACCAGTCATAAGGGTCAATTTTTATACATTAAATCTGAATAAATAAGCTTTCCATTAATGTATGGTTTGTTTGGATAGGACAATATTTGGCTGAGATACAACTATTAAAATACGTATCTGGAAACTGAGGGCGCAAAAATCAAAATATTGAGAAAATCTCCTTTAAAATTGAAGTTCCAAATGAAGTTCTTAGCAATGCATAATATTAATCAAAAATCTGATATATTCACAGTAGGAAATTTACAAAATATCTTCATGGAACATGAGCTTTACTTAAAGGGATAGTTCACCCAAAAATGAAAATTTGATGTTTATCTGCTTACCCCCAATGCATCCAAGATGTAGGTTACTTTGTTTCCTCAGAAAAACACAAACGAAGATTTTTAACGAAAACCAGTGCAGTCTGCCAGCCTTATCATGGACATGGATGAGCACCAACCCTTTAAAAGTAAACAAAAACATGCACAGACAAATCCAAATTACACCCTGCGGCTCGTGATGATACATTGATGTCCTAAGACATGAAACGATCGTTTTTTGTGAGAAACTGAACAGTATTTATATCATTTTTTACCTTTGATACACAGCCACGTCCATCTGTAATGTGCACGAGTTTGGCATCAGTCACGTCACATGAGCACGCGCTCTGGCGTAGAATACGCAAACGCCGGAAGCGATCTGTCGCATGTATACGACACTCATTGTTTACACAGAGCACAGAGATTGTGGGTATAGCGGCTATTCAAAATGGTAATTACTTGCGCGTATCCTGATTGTTTAAACCGATTTAAAGCTAAAAGATTACATTAGTTTGCGCAAACTCATCCGGGACTTTTCACTGATTTCCCCTTCCGGCGTTTGCGTATTCTACGCCAGAGCGCGTGCTCATGTGACGTGACTGATGCCAAACTCGTGCTCATGACAGATGGACGTGGCTGTGTATCAAAGGTAAAAAATGATATAAATACTGTTCAGTTTCTCACAAAAATCGATCGTTTCGTGTCTTAAGACATCAATGTATCATCACGAGCCACAGGGTGTGATTTGGATTTGTCTGTGCATGTTTTTGTTTACTTTTAAAGGGTTGGTGCTCATTCATGTCCATGATAAGGCTGGCAGACTGCACTGGTTTTTGTTAAAAATCTTCGTTTGTGTTTTTCTGAGGAAACAAAGTAACCTACATCTTGGATGCATTGGGGGTAAGCAGATAAACATCAAATTTTCATTTTTGGGTGAACTATCCCTTTAATATCCTAGTGATTTTTGGCATAAAAGAAAAATCTATAATTTTGATCCATACAATGTATTGTTGGCTATTTCTTCAAATATACCTATGCTACATAAATATACCTGTGCATTTCTGCTATTAAATTTGTAAAAATGAATTTATAAATTTGTGCCATTAAGTCATGTATTTATGTTTGATTGTTTTTTCCATTTTCACATTTCCTCATTTATTTATATATTTTTCATGTTTTAGTCCTCTATAGCTGAAAAAGACTGAAGAAGACTAAAGAAGAACGAACTGTCTGTAATAAGTCTGTGACTTCCTTTGTTTGTCTCAGTTTAGCCATTCAGCCACAGTGTGTTCAGATCCTGTGCGATGGCTTTAGAGACCCTTAATGGTCAGCAAAGCGCTTGACTGCTTATCTTGTTCTAGATAAGAGTTGTTAAAGGAAGGAAAGGAAAGAAGCAACCATGGGTGGCCTTACATTCATATGCAATCTAGTGTATTGAGTTTGTTTATCTCTAATGAATGTTTTAGTTGCTTTAACTATCCTCCTTCTCAGGTTGAATTGTTTTTAATAACTTTGCAGCATTCTTGCTCAAGAACAGACAGATATATCAGGGGCGTTTCCTCTGAGGAGGCCAGGGAGGCAGTATCTCCTCAAAAAAATTTATAAGAAGAAATTCCATAATGCAAAAATAAAACAAAGCAAATATCACAAAGTATGACATTAAAAAGAGTATAAATCACTACAAGAGCAACACCAGCAGGTACAGTTACAGCGTAAGTCCGCATCTCTTGCCTCCCCTGAGCCCATTGAGTTTTAAAAGACCCCCTAAAGTGTTCAGTGAGTTTGGTGGGGGGTAATTGAGAATGAATGGGGGGAAGTCACGTGAGAGGAGGCAATGCCTCCAGCACGATATGATTGGATATGACTAGTTATGATCGGCTATGATTGGTTCATCCGATAAATCCCGCCTCTTGGGTTCGTGCACATTCTGCATTCGTGAATCAGTCTGAATAAACAATATAATAGGAGGACTACTTAAAGTATGTAAATAGCTAACAGACTCAAAATCAAATTTCAAACAGCCTGAAAACCTGATTTGTGTTTTTTTTAGTGAGCAATCAGCTTGTTGAAATTAAATGTACATCTCCGTGACTGTCACCAGTGTTTAGCTCAGATGACTAATGATATAAAAATAAGTTAATTATTAAAAAAACAGCTGAACATCAGTTCATAAATTAAAATTATATATTTATATAAAATATAAAATATAAATAAAATTGTTTAAATTATTACTGCCTTCAGTTATTATTTTGGAAAAACATGTAAATCACTAAACTGATAAATGTAAAAACACTTTCTATTAGAGCCACTTGCCAAGCATTAAAACCTCATTAGTTGAAACATGACCCCAAATTGACTCGAGTTTAGCTCTGATTATATTATAAACACCTGAGGAGGTATTTTAGAAATGCTAAATCTGTGCGAATAGAATTTCTGGGGATTAATTGAGCCTCAGTGGTTTTGTCATGCCGGAACTTGATAACCTGCAGTGACGCACAGCGAAGGGCGAGCCGAAGTTCGAGGAAAATAAGTAACAGATAAACCTGAGGGCCAACATATGACAACTATTACCAAGTAAGATAAAATACATGTCGGTCTGACCCAATTCATACTTTGCCTCTTTTGAAGAGATGATGTTTCTCAGCTAGAAAAAAAATAGGTAATGATTCTGAGGAATGTTGCCTGTTTTTAGGATCATTTTCTTCCAAGTGGAAGAAAACTTTGGATAAATCCAATCAAACACATAAAACATGTAATACATTATATTGTTAACCATAAAACATGTTCCTAATGACTGTGGTAATCCAACACACCCACCTACTGGTCATCAGTGCATAAAAATGCTTCGCATTTTTCACAGACTCAGTCATTTTAGAGTCGCTAAGGACCTACGGTTGACGGCGCCTTTGGATCTAAAACAGCACTTTTTAAATATCCGCATTTTATGAATCTTCAAAGGTCTTTCTTTGTTGCTGGATTATACTGTAGAGTCGACCTTCCAGAACGTTAAGAGTGGAAACTGTCATTTCTCCAGCAGATTTACGTTCTGCATATGGGGGGCTCTTTGCAAATGAGTATGGCTGCATTTCCTGGCAGCTAGTATGAATTGCTAAAATCTGTGTGGATGCTCATAAGAACACCACTCACTGTAAGCCAATTCCCAAAAATGTATCACCTTCCTTAATGAATAAAGTGAGCATTCTTCATCCAGCTCATTAATTCAGCATGAACACCGCTGTCAGTAAAAACGGAGCAGATACAAGCGGCAGCTACAAGGAGAAGGCCAACTTGTGAAACATCACATTAGCCTGTGCTTCTGTCAGGTAAAGCTTCTGGTTCTCTGCGTAGTGCACTCGTACAATGAAATAGTTGTGCTCGGCACACTGAAGTCTTGACATTCATATTAGGAACGAGAATGGGCTTTGTCTGAATACTTTCTGAATTCTTTCTATTTGACGGTGGTCCCCTGTGAAGGTCCAGCTTCAGTCTTTTATGGCTCCTGTTGATACAGCAATTGAGCCAGTCAAAAGTGGCAGGGCCCCCACTGAGGTTATTAACCTTGGCACTTCGATTCGTCCACAATTGTTTGTTTCAGAAAGACAGTTCCCGCTGTCTTCCTTAGAAAAGCTTTGACGGCTTTTCAAAGGAAGCTGACATGATGGGGACAAAGAGCCAGACCAAAATATGGGGCCTGTATGGAACGCCAAGTCACCCCATTGAAAAGCACTTAAAGTGTGAATGCACTGTATTTTGACTTTAAACTGAGTGAATAAATGAATCAGCTGCTCTTTGAACATTGCAGGCCATAAAATGGATGGAATTGCAGGAAGCGGGCTTATGGTTGATTGATTGAGTGACTGATTTGCCTGTATACCGTTCACAGGGGACAATGTGGATGGTGTACAGGGCGCACAAAATCCCTAGGTAGCCCTTCAAGCAGGCATTCTTCCGATTTTAGCCCAAAATAAATTTAACTAGCTTAAAAAAAGACATCAGCTGAACTTCACTGTGGACAAATCAGCATGATCGAAAACTTCAGTGATTGTATTTTTTGTTCAAATAACAAATAATGAGAGTAGGGTTGCAACAGCTCTCAAAATTTATGGTTCGGATTATATTACGAAAAAAAAAAACAGATGAGCAAAAAAACTAGCAGCATAACTAATAAAGGTCGAACATTTTTAAAGACGAATAAGAACAAATTACAAGCATAGCCTAGATAAATAGACCTAAATAGAACTAGATAAATAGAAAAATTACAAATAAAAAGTGACCCTGAACCACAAAACCAGTCATAAGGGTCAATTTATTTAAATTAATAAATAAGCTTTCCACGGATGTATGTTTGTTAGGACAGGACAATATTTGGTTGAGGTGCAACTATTTGAAAAAATCTGGAATCTGAGGGTGCAAAAAAATTTAAATATTGATAAAATTGCCTTTGAAGTTGTCCAAATGAAGTTCTAAGCAATGCATATTACTATTCAAAAATTAAGTTACAGTTACCGAATATCTTCATGGAACATGATCTTTACTAAATCTCCTAATGATTTTTGGCATAAAAGAAAAATGGATCATTTTTACCTATACAATGTACTTTTGACTATTGCTATTGTAAACGTACATTCAAGCGCAGGGAGAAGCGAAAGAGCAAAATAATTCTGTGTTCACAAACTGTATGAAACATGGAAATGCATACAAATGATCAACTACGATCCATTTCACCACTACAGGTGACTGAACAACGCGAATCAATAATAAAATATTCAATATCAGTGGGTTTTAATGGGTTAAAGGTCCAAATTGCAGTTTCAATGCAGCTTCAAAAGGCTCTACACAATCCCTGGCGAGGAATAAGGACCTTATCTAGTGAAACGATCTGTCATTTAAAAAAAAAAAAAAATTAAATGTATATACTTTTTAATTTTTTTAATTTTTATTTTTTATTACATAATGCGTGAAGCCATAGACGCACGTCGCAAAGCTAGTGCAAGACGAGCATTTGTGGTTAAATTAAATAGTATAAACATTTTTTTAGTAAAAGAACAGATTTTTAGAGCTCTTTGAAGCTGCATTGAAAATGCAATTTGGACCTTCAACCCATTGATGCCCATTGAAGTCCACTATATGGAGAAAAATACTGGAATGTGTTCTTCAAAAACCTTAATTTCTTTTCGACTGAAGAAAGACATGAACATCTTGGATGACATAACCAATATAGTTCAAATAAATAGTGTGTCCCTAATTTCTCATTTATCGAAAGGATGAAGAAAATGTTTGTAGGAATTTAGATCTGCAAATGCTTGACCAAATGAATATGAAATCCAATAAAATGATGAAATGCATTTGGCTTTTGAACATTGACAGTATTCACTATTACATCATTATTTTCAATCATTTTGTTTCAAAGACTCACGTACAGCACTGCAGCCTTCGCAAACAGGGTTGTCCGATTGCTGTAGTGACTTTTTCATTTCCATGGAGAACTCTTCAAACTCTGGCTTGGTGGACCTAAGCAATGTTACAGTGTTGAGAAAGCTGTAGGCAGCTTTTGCCTCATTGTCATATTTGTCTCCTCTCCTCCAGGATCCATCCCCTGTAAAATAATGTTGTGTTATAGTATTTCATGTTTAAATGAGCCTATCACAAGATTTGTCAAAGAAAAGTATGTCTCTTAAAATATGGACACTATACAAGCATGTTTTGCCTGTTTCTGCTGATAAAACCAAAAACAATGGCTGAAATATCTACTCTGTTACATTTGTGGCAACAATGGGACTTTTAGATATGCACAAGAACATCAGTGGAACATCCTGGACCTGCACACCAGACAATACCCAGGCGCTATTGTGTTGAGCCAAGTGTCTCTTGAATGTAATCTCTATCAAGCAGAAGAGCTGGGCCTCTTTTGCAGTTCAGTGTAGATAGCTTCATTGTGCTAAAGGGACAATCTTGTCTGACTATGGCTCATCTTGGGAATAGAGATAAGCTCTGTAATCACTGCACAACAACCATAAGTACAGTAGTGGAGCTTTACCATAGGAAGAAGAGTTGAAAAGCTCAATGTTGAAGAAAATGTGGTTGTCGCTGGTTAATTTTCGCCGATGGGCTGCCAGCATGAGGTCTCGTACTGTGTCTGCCTTGGCACACATGATGACCACTGCAAAACGAGAAAGAACAGAATGTTATTTATCATTCAAAACAATACATTTGGGGTAACCACCCTTATCAACGTCACCTGGCTGACATTTATAATCTTATGTAATGTAGGGTTGCTAACCAAGATAATTATGAATAATAATACAGTAACTAAATGATTTTTATCATTTTTTGGTTTTGTTAACAGTTCTCACACATGCTTTCCACCAAACTAAAAGACTCTGAAAGTGTTCCCTGTGTTACTATTTAGCACAAATACAACACACAGATTCTCGAGCGAATGGCTCTTTTAAGCCAGTTCTTTTCGCCAAATTAAAAACATACAGTGAGACAAATAATGTTTGATTCCCGAATGAAAGACTCGTCTTAGGCCAGCTCTTTTTAATGAATCACAACTTATGAATCAGTTGGTGTAGTTCTCAATAAATCTGACTCACTTACTGAATTTAATTTAGACATTTACGACTCCAAGAACCAAAAAATGATACAATGTTATGGTGTATTTAAAGTCCCCATGAAATCAAAATTTAAAGGGGACATCGGATGCCCATTTTCCACAAGTTAGTACAATTCTTTAGGGTATTCATGAAAAGTCTGCAACATACTTAAAATTCCTCAATGGTCATGTAAAACACCACTTTTGTACCTTGTCAAAAACAGCTCTGCTCACAGCGACCCATTTTGGTGCATGTCTCTTTAAATGATAATGAGCTACTGCTCACTCTGCCCCTCTTTTCTTCAATTTTTTGTGTATTTGGTGGCGCTTTACCATCAAAAACAAAACTAATCCACTACGGCTCAGTGGCTCTGATGTTGGGAGAAAATGAAGACTGTTATGTTCACTTTTACATCCAACTACAAAACACCCGCATTGCTTATGAGACATTGTTGTTGCTACAGCTGCTCGAGCGCGGAGAAAATGGTGGAAATATGCTAATACTAGACAGTCCGTCAGCAGTTGTGGGCAGGGCTTGGGCAATATGACGTCATACTGCTCAGAAAATCAAAACAGCTTGATAAATAAAAAAGGGGGGTGAGTGAATTTTTATCACTGTAGGGTGGTTGTCCACAGATTTATATGCAAACACCATGTAAAAGTAAATTTTGCATTTGATGTCCCCTTTAAGCCAGCTCTTTTTAATGAATCATAATTTATGAATCAGTTGGTGTAGTTCTCAATTAATCTAACTTACTGAACATTATTTTACCATCTACCATTCAAAAGCTCACCTATCATTCATCCACCTCAAATATGGCTTTTCATCTGAAACATGTAAGTAGTAGCAACTTTACATGGCAGCTCAATCTACTGTTTACCCAGAAAAAATGTGCACTATTTAAGTGTCTGTTTAAAGTGTGAAAGCTAAATTGTAGGGCACTCACTGCATGACAGATAGAGTCGCTGGTACAGTCACTTGCTTCTAAAATACTCCATCAATTTTGGTCATTTAGAAAAAAGCACTCAGAATAACAATGAAATGTTGTGCTTTGTAAAATAAAGCACACAGAATGAGCTTTCTGCCATCTTGGTCTCTGAACTTGAGCGCAAACCTTCGAAACTCCACGTATACCGTGTATACAGCCTTACAGACATGAAAAATGTATTTATAGAGAGTGAAATGTCTACTTTTGAATGATCCAATTCAAACAGAAAACAAATATTCTCATATGTAATCCGTATAAAATATAAATTCTGTGCAGGCGTTAATGCAGCCTCCCTAATGTTTTTCCCTGACACATTCATAATCATTACTTCTGCCGGTGTGCTGCGGCAAGCTTTATGTATACGTTTGAGCACATATTAGGCTATGTAGGCAATTAAAGACTTAGTATTATAATTTATATGGTTTATTAATAAACGTGCGACTAATAGTCAACCAATGCTTAAAATGAACAACTACTAGTCAACCAGAAAAATCTTTCAGGGCAGCACTACAAAATTCACATTTAAAAGACTCAATATATTTTCCTGACCAATCAAATGCTCTGTTGAATCTAAAGCGTCCCAACCCTTGCACTATAAAAGACACTAAAGCTGCGGCTAAAAATGGTCATTTGTTTACACATTTATCATGTTATATATTGCATTATTTAGGGGATAGGGAGCAATTCAGACAGTTTAAACATGGTTTTCAATGGGGAGAAAGATTTTTGTGTCAGTGTCATGCAAACCTTCACAAACTGCACACAGTGTTCCAGTCTTCCAGTGAGACAATATTGCACATATGGTGTGGACCATGACACATGTGACCCTGGACCACAAAACCAGTCATAAGGGTAATTTTTTTTTTAATTGAGATTAAATTAATTAACTATTTGAACATCTGGATATTCAGAAAAATCGCCTTCAAAGTTGTCCAAATGAAGTTCTTAGCAATGCATATTACTATTCAAAAATTAAGTTTTGATATTTACAGTAAGAAATTTACAAAATATCTTCATGAAACATGATCTTTACTTAACATCCTAATGATTTTTGGCGTAATTTTGACCCATACAATGTATTTTTGGCTATTTCTACAAATATACCCATGCTACTTAGGACTGGTTTTGTGGTCCAGGGTCAAATATCCAACCCATTTGAATTCTACACAGAATGCTGTATTTTAAAGCACAATGGAAGAGATCAAACGTCGCAAACGGTTAGACATCCTCGGTATTATAAACAACAATGATGAAGAGCAATGAACAGAAGGTGATGAGCTACTCGATATGTCCCGCCCTAACTTCCTATTTCAGTGGAAATCCCGTCAACACATTAAATAACGCTGTTTGTATGTTTGTATGATAATACTCTATGTACCAGAACCGGAATCGCTAATTTCCTTCCGATTCCCATTTCTATTTGTGGCAAACAAAATAAAGCACTGTGTTCTCGTAAGAGTTTTACAGACCACTAATCCAACACACACATTAAGTTATTATCGTCTCAATTCTGAGAACACGCAGTGTTGTTAATTTAAGATTAATTATGACCTTTCTGCTACTGGCCAGGTTTACAAGAACATGTGGCATTGATTCAATTATGTAAGCACCATAGAATAACTTCTTTTTGACCTGTTCTAAGAGAAACACAGTCTGAGGTACAAAATATTTTCCCATGGAGTGAGGAGGTCAAAAATAAATAAATAAACAAGCAAGCAAACAGAGGGTTTTTTTAAATTCAAAAAAGTTGCAAAGTGTCCCATAAATAGGAAGATTCAGAGGATTGGAACTTTCCCCACAGCTCAGTCAGTGTAATGCGCTGCTTGAAATATCCTCAGCTGAGTGGGACAAACTTCACCTCAGTATTCCTGCACTATAGCACCCTTTAATTACAGAGCGCACAGTACACTACAGGCCCTGTGTTGGCTCTCCAGTGATTCCATGGGGTACAGCTCCAGCCAGCAATATTTCAAAAATCTGGATTTTCCCACTGACACTAGTTACAAATGAGCTGAGGAATGCAAAGAGGCAACACATGGCACACTTACCGTTGGTTGCGCCGCATTTAATGCACCTGGGGGTCTATATAGAAGCATAGTGTGAACGTGCACATGGAAATAATATCGCTGTGCAAACTCGTGCTATATCGCTACCGAGCATAAGGGTTTACTGTCTCGCCCCTCTGTCCGACTTTGGCAGCATGGCACAGAATGCAAAATAAGCAAGGCTATAATGACATATCTCTGGCTTAGTAAATTCACTCCCCGAGGACCACTCCGCAGGTTTCCAACTAGCTGTGCTCACGTCATTCACTGTCAAAACACTGCAACACCTTATGCCATCCTCATTAAAGTGCCTTATCTTTCGACATTTAGCCTCGGTGGGGATCATAACTTGGAATTTTATGTGTTTATGTGCAGTCAACAGCCAGATGTGTCGTTCTTATCTGCTTGTTAAGTCTGACGTCACACGTCACAGTTTCCAGGTCCAAACGCTCTATCAGATGCCAAAAGCAAACAACAAACAGTGCAAATATTCACTCACGGTGTACAACCCAAACATCATGATCCTATAGCCTTTGCTCTTTGACACAAATAGAGGCTTCAGATGAAGCTCTAACGTTGATTCTGGTTGTTTTTCTTTCTTCTCGTAATCTTTCATAAAACAGCCACTAAAACATACTTTTAAATCAGCACTCATGTGCAGGCTGGGCCATGTCATTAAAGTTATCTGTATTTTATTGCATTCGCCTCAGCTGTGCCAATCGACACGCCGCTGCCTCGTGCAACAGGTTGAAAACCGCTTGACAAAGACTGACAGCAACAAAAACAAGGGCATCGCGATGGCCAAATGAAGCAAATCAGGCGTCACAAGCGCTGGAGAATGTCCCAATGACGTCCTCCAAAGATGACTGCAGGCAAAGAAAAACTATTTGGCAATCTGCACTGCCATCTGATTATGAGAAACTGTGTGAGATAATGATGAATGCTGTTATTATAAGCAGCCACATAAATCAGCTTGCTTACATGCTTTTGTCACTGACCACTTCGTGGACAAAAATAAGCACTGTTGCAGTATGCATTTTTCAAATTCAAATATCTTTATAAAGTGAACGAATGATAGTTGTAAAAAACTCGTAATTCGTAAATTTAGCTATTTGTACTGTATCAATACTCACTTCTACAGTACGTACACCACTCCAGCCTTTTATGAGGCCCTGAAAACAAAACAATGAAGTGTCTACCATGCCTGGAATACTAATTCCAATGCCGGCAATCTACCTCATGGAACAGGCTGCACCATTTAGCATTTAAAATATATGCTAATTTATACAGTGGCTACGTCTATAATTTATGGTAATATAAACACAAACTTTTATGACCAGTGCAATGGCCTTCTATCTAGTCATTTTTTTTGTTATGTTCCCTTTTTGAATCAGACAAATTTTGATCAATATTATTTTGAAAAAATGGGTGCCTTAGTACTAATCAGAAGCTCTTTAAATAATATTGAACTAAATGCAAATAATACAATGCACCTAAACATATAACCATGCATAGTTAGGATAGCACAATGAATAGGCTTATCGGTTTTTAAATAGGACGACAAAAGCTTCTTATAATATTTGATGTTGACATCAAGTCAGTCTGTACAGTTTTGGCCGCCAATTCAAGTGTCAGATGGTAGAAGGTAGATGCCAACATAGACTGACAGTGTTGTCGCTTAAAGTCACAGCGTAACTGAAGTAGCGTTGATCGGCTCATGAAAATACGTGCCTCTATATACATTTCTGCAACACTGTAATTACATACCTTACTGCATTTTGCGGCAGTTTCAAAGTGAAATGTCCAGAGAGTGGTGCTAAAACACACGTCCAATACGTGACGTGCCACGTTTTTATTACGTTGGTACAGGCACATATTGCTGCGTTTTTATTACGCTGCTTGAGTTGAGGTACGTATTGCGGCTGTTCAGAATTCAAATATCCGGGTAGTGCCGCTAAAGGTTAATGCTCTATCCTGTTGGAAATATCCCCTACACCAAACCCAACCCTAAACCTGATAGTGTTACAAATGCAAAAGTGATATAAAAACTAGTGGTGGGCCGTTATCGGCGTTAACGTGCTGCGTTAACGTGAGACTCTTATCGTGCGATAAAAAAAATATCGCCGTTAATCTATTCTCAAATTTGGGTTGGGAGCTGGGTCTAAACTACGCAAGCTATGATGACTTTCACCTTGATAGTTTAACGCGGATGTATACCAAAGACAATAGAATATGGTCGCGCATTTACGTCTCCTCCGCCAAAACACAGACGGGGTCGCGTCGTCCTCCATTCATAAAAACCGAATCTACTATAGCGAAATGCCACGTAAATTCGTAGTTTTTTGGATTCATAAATCAAATGTTGGTCTGTCACTTAATTCAAATCGCGATATGGACTAGTGTCTGTGAAAACTGAAATGCAAAAAGACCGTTTTAATATGAATCCGGTATGTTCCGTTTGCCTCTGTATGTATGAATGATGGAGACGAGCTTTTACTACACGCATACTGAAACACACGTGACGCTCCCGCTAATTTTTGGCATTTGCATCTCACATGAACAGATAAACTCAATCTCCAAAACTGCTGTGAGTGTCACTTTTACCGTTTCATTTGAGAAAACTAGCATCATATCATGCTGTATGCACAGAAACTTCACGGCAACCTGTCAAAATAAAAGTACGGTGTAACATGAACGTAGAAGTAGTGGAAACGTAGGGGAAACACTGGCTACCATAGATATACATACGTAGATGTATATTTTTTATCACACTGTACAACAATAATACTGTTTTTTTTTTATTACAGTAAGGGCTAAATTTAGGGTTGGGTAGGTGTTGACGTTAAAAAAACACAATCTAATAGGTAGAAAAAATAATTTCATTGTTAGTTAGTTAGTAAACAGTACATCTTATTGAACATAATTTATTTTCATCAACAAATTATCATAGAACAGCTTTATGAGCTTTATGATCCATTCTCAAAGACTTACTTTTAGTCATTATTTGGGTAGCACACATATTCTGAATGCCTTCAGCAGAATTCAAATTAGCCATTTTAATCTAGATTAATCTAGATTAATTCCAAGATTTAATCTAGATTAATCTAGATTAAAAAAATTAATCTATGCCCACCCCTAATAAAAACGCATTTGTTGATGCAGCCTTGCTATTTTAACTTCCTTATGTGGATTTGAGCAGTTTTGTCTAACTGTAGTTTCACAGGATTCATATCGGAGCTCTTCATCACTCAAGTGCAACAGCGTATTGCGTGAGCTACCGAGCAAACCTACCAAATTAGAAAACTCATGCATTTGAAGCTGTATATGTGACGTCAACATTCAAAAGTATCAGTTTTCAAATCGTGCAGGATGGAAAATTGTTTTAAAGTCATAACATAATATTCTGCAAGTAATTGTGTGAAAATTAGGCTTTACTGATCAAAACCCTGTACCTGTAAATCATACTTTGTATGGAAAGGAATAAAAGTTGTTGGAGTTTTACTGCCTCTAGTGTTCATTTTAACTGGAAACTGCAGTGATTCATACATATAGGTACAGTTTTGCAGAAATGTATATAGATGTATGCATTTCCAATAAGCCTTGCATTTTACAGTATTGTGACGTACATGCAGGTGAAAATGTAGGGCGGGCACTTGGTTCTATCTATCGGTTGTTCACTAAAAAAGAAGTCGTTTCACTGGAAGACACAGGGATGACATTTTGACTGAAAATTATAAGCTCCAAAAAAAAAATGGCATGAGTGGGGACTGTCCCCATACACTTGGCTGTGTTTAGTAGGTTCCTTTATCACAGGTTTTAGTTAAAATGTCTACTTTTGACTTTTTGTCTACTTTAAACAAAACAAAAATGGTGGGATTTCTTCTCTCTCTAGAGAAATGACACCTTGGGGTGGATCCTATGAATATGAAAGTGCAGTTCAATGTTATACATCAGAAAAGGCTTGAAACAGATGTCAGATTTTGCCCTGAGTGTTTGGTGACCTGAAAAATGCATCCCGTCAGTGAGATTCCACTTTCAAATCTCTGCTTGGCCTGTGATGGGCAGATCAAAGGAAGTATGCATGTCATCATACGAGGAGCATTCCATACCTGTACCTTTAAAGTTGCTTTGGGGGACTGCAACATGTCGAGGACCTTTAGCTGCTGTGAACTAGTAGAAAAGGGAAAGAATTATAAAAAGCCTCAAGAGCTGTAACCCTGGCATTGTTAGTGTCAAAACAGCCCCAAGACAGCATTAACCTCCTACCCCGTTTCAGTCATTCCATACTGACATTTTCAGAATTGATAGAACATTCCTTTAATGACCAGCGTTCACGCAATATGCTTTAGCTTAAGAAACCCAAGATGTTCGTTTTGACGCACACGACTGTCTTAGGAAACCGATACAGGGGACTGAGCCTTCAGCAGGGCCCCTGTATTGAGGCATATCTGTATATTTTCTGAAATCGACAACATTCTTGTTAGGAATGTAAGAAATGCACTGTTTATGAAACAGGATCGGTAAGGAGGTGCACCGTCAGACTTTCTGAAACGGCACAGATTTGGGGCAGACGGATATGATGTTTGAAAGCAGGCTGAAACAGCAGACAGTTCATGGTTTTGACAGCAGGCATATCTTTTAGCGCCACAATGTGTCCAACACCAATAGTAGCAGAGGGTGTATCCTCTCTGGTTATTAAGAATCAGCCAGGCAGACGGCGCATGACTTTACTCGCCATGAGAAAAGCTGTTAAAAAGTGCTCGAGGATGTCTAGAGGAGTGCTAAAGCCTACAATTGCTCCCCAAAATTCCAACAGCTCTTGCTCAGTGTTGACCGCCTGTCAAAATTCTGATCATTTTTTCCACAAGCTTTCTTATGGACTGCAACTGACCTCTTGTCTATCTTTACAGACGGGAAGCCCTAGGAGATCAGGAGTGAATTAAAACAGCCCTAGTTAGAGAAATATCTGCATATGTTCTATATTTGTCCGATGCACCATCCTTGGCAGTTTAACATGCTGTGGATCCTGCTTCCTTCAATGCATTATTATTTGGTGCAAACACCACTTCCAGAAAAACGAATTTCCAGTTTAAACTAAACGTGAATTAATAACAAATGTGCTGACCAGGGGCAATACTTAGCAAATCCACCCTCTTGACCTCTGAATACCCGAGTTGAGTCACTGCTGGTGGAGAAAAAAAAAAATCTTTTTTAGGCTAATATTCTCAATGTTTTCCAAATGTCTTGTCAGTTACGTACCACTACTCCCATCACATCTATTAACACCACATCTGAAATGTGTTTCCTTTAAATCATTTATTTTCTTTAAAAGCAAATACAGGTATCAAGGGCTACAAACAGCATTTAAATAAACACTAAAATACTAAATAACAAAAATTAAGCCACACTTTAAGTAATTTTCCTCAGTCATTTGTTCACATACAGTGGTTGTTTGGATGCCTTACTGAGAGTAAGAATGATACGCTGTAGGTGTTTTTGACGCATCTGATCCCGAGGCCCATCTCCACTCCCATGTTCCTCCTAATACATCATTCATTTGCAATGCAATTTTATCCTGATCTTGTTACTGTGATTTTATTTGGAAACGTGGATTGCTACCACTTGTGATCATAGGCTGATAAATGAAAGGTAATGGGCTCAAACCCAGCAAGATGCCATCCATTCCACTTGTGCAAACTATCACCTTCTGGCAAGAAACTTAGTCAGGGATTGTTTTAACACTTTTGGAAGCTGTTTTATGACTTAAAACGATTTGTCAGTAAAGCCTGAGTAGATATGTTTTACTAGGCTAATGAGCGAGAAGAAACCAAAACTAGCACCTAATGAATAATTACTAGTAAAACTGGATCAGGAGCCAGCAACAATTGGAATATACTGGTCTGAACTGAATGGTTGATAAGCGAGCCGCAGATTTATTGGCAAAAACTTGCAATTTGTTAGCGACTAATATACACAAAAAAAAAGTACTAGAAGCAAAATAGATACCGTTTTGTTTAAAGGAATAACTGTTAAAACGATTTGCCAAAATGACAGACAAGTAAACAAGTACCTTCGCTCCCGTAGACGGACGCGATGATCCCCTCGGCATCTATCTCCTCGTTGGAGTTCAACACAGCGTAATCTGTGGCGATGTGGTGGTACTCTGAGAGCACCGTAAAAACCCCCTCTATCGTGAAGTAACAGTTTCTCTCGTCTTTATCATCGTCGTAAATCAGGGATGCAGTTCTCCAGCCGAAACGTCCGAACATCGCCTGGAACGTCTCAGCCATTTTCAGGTAAGTTGGAGCGATTCTTGTGAGATGCGAGTACTCGCTGGTTTTGACGCTGAAGCCGGTGGCCAGAGCACCTGCTGAGATCACTGGGATGTTCCAGTGCGATGCCACTCTAACCACCGACGCGGCGGTGTACTCGCACACCGGACCGAGGATCAGGTCGGGACGCTCGTCTCTCTGCTTGTCCACTAGCGCGTACAGCGCGTCCATCCCGCACGCGGAGTTCTGATACTGCACATTGAATGTCAATCCTGCAAACAGCTCGTCTCTGCCCAGGATTTTTTTTGCGTACTCAATAGCCGGAGAAACTCTCTGGTAAGAGAACAGGTATGTGTTGTTGCGAGGCAACATGACCATCACGTCGATGTTGTTAGTCTGTGCACTTGTCCTGCCAGGCATCATGAGTACTACCCAAATGGACAGACATAGTGACATGAAACATGACATCTTTAACACCAATGAACGAAGTAACTGATTGTTGCTTTTTTTTTCTCTTTGAAAGTTCCCCCCCAAGTAGGTTGGTATATAAATTAAGACGTATCCTTAATTGAACTTAGTATGGCAAAATCCCACTCTTTCTGTTTATAAGTGAGTTGTGTCGTGTGTGTCTCTCCTGTGAGTCTCTCCAGAGCCCCTGTCTCTTCTCCTGTTTTAAAGTCTTCTTTGGGTCTCTGTCTAACTCTCCGCTTCCCTGTGTAATTACTCTTGTTAGGATGTGTGAAGTGTGCGGCTCGGCTGGTCACCACACACGCTGCAGTCTAGGAGGAATTTTCAAGCATCCTTTCATTATTATTCTTGCGTCATCGCTGCGCAGCCCGCCCCCTCCTTAAAGCTACAGTGTCGCAATTCATGATGGTCCACAACTTCAGTACAGATTTAATGCTCAAGGTATATAAAAGTATATTTTAAGTAACACTTTATTTTGATAGTCCACTTTAGACATTCTACTAGTAACTTTGCAACTACATGTCAACTAGCAGTCATTAGAGTATTAGTAAACCGTCTGCTTATTAGTAGAATATTTTGATGGGTCCACAATATACAACATAAGAAACTTTGCAAGTATGTCAACTTATTCTACCAACCCTAAACCTAACCCAAGTCTACTCTGAGAGTTAGTAGACATTTACATTACATTAGTCATTTAGCAGACGCTTTTATCCAAAGAGACTTACAAATGAGGACAAAGGAAGCAATCAAAATCAACAAAAGAGCAATGCTCTTTGTTTTAAGTGCTATGATAAGTCTCAGATTAGCTTATTGCAGTATACATAGCAAGTTTGGTCCCACTTTATATTAGGTGGCCTTAACTACTATGTACTTACATTTAAATTAATCATTTGGTACAATTAACTTATTGTGTACATACATGTTTTTCGCATTGTACTTATATTTTTTAAATACCTATATGTAATAACAAATGTAATTAATTTATATAATTGCATTTATATTTATTCTGTTGACCAATCCCTTACACCTACCCATACCACCATACCTGTCCCTAACCTTAACCCGTATCCCACCTGAATAACAGTAAATGTGTTTTGCAATGCAATATGAACACAATAAGTACATTGTACTTATTTTTTGATTTAAGTACATAGTAATTAAGGCCACCTAATATAAAGTGTGACCGCATATATTTTAAATATATAGTAAATAAAAAGAAAACGGATAGAATAGCGCAAGCTAGTGTTTTTGGTTAATTAAAAGAATAATAAAAAAAGAAGATATAAAAAAACGTTCATTTGCAAATTATTGATAATTAGTTGACATGTAGTTGCAAAGTTACTCATAGTTAGTAAAATGTCTAAAGTGGACTATCAAAATAAAGTGTAACCATATTGGATCATAAAAAACATTTAAACGTGGATTCAAATGTCTGTACAAATTAATCCATACATAAATGTAACCTAACAATAACATCAGAGGCCTATTTAATATTAAAAGCTACAGAATAATACGTTTTAAGTTCACGTTTAATGGAGATTATTCCACAAATTGTCTGAAAAGGCTCTATCTCCCTTGGACTTGCATTTACGGCAGGGGGCTGTTAAAATCTCAACTCTCTCAAGAGGAATAGGGAAACAATAGATCACAAATGTAATTGGGGGGCCAGCTGCCAAGGACTTAAGCTATACACTAACAGCAGAATTTTTAAATTAATATAGAAATTCATGGACAACTAGTAAAGAGAAGTGAGAACTTGAATGATGTGTTCCCTTAGTCTGATGTACAATGTGTTACTGTAATCTAGTAATCATTGCTTTACAGTGCAGTGACATAATTAAAAAAACTTCATAGTATCAAAAACAAGTTTACATAATTGTTTAAATAGTACTCCTCTCATGAAATTTAACAAATTATTTCTATTGTTTATATTGTCGACTACGTGGCATTCACTATACAGGGAATAGTGAATAAGTCAATGATTATGGGCACATCAGATGTTCCCCCAACTCTTAGATTTCTGTCGGTAGATTTTTATTAATTTATTTTAGTGCTGTCAAACTGATTAATCGCGATTAATCGCATCCAAAATAAAAGTTTGTTTATATGATATATATGTGTGCGCTGTGTATATGCATGTATGTGTGTGTTTTTATACGTACATTTACACTGTACATGCACAAATATTATGTAAAAACTTTTATTTTAGTTGCGATTAATCACGATTAATTGATTTAACAGCACTAATTTATTTATTTTTTAATTAACCTGTAATTTTATGAAAAAAAATTACCCTTATTTTTGTTGCTTTTATTTGAGTAATTCTGATTGCAATTTTAAAGTAATCACCTTATTCAGAAATGCAGTACTGAGCATTGTTGCACCAACTCGTTTACTATCTGCACTATGAAAAATGCCTGTGCACAAGAATAACGGTATGGACACGAGCAAGACGTCGTAATTATCATGTAACATGTTCTTAATACCAACTTTTTAACTAGTGTCATCAATCAATAATCATATGTCTATAATACGTCATGTCATATTTTTAATATTGAACTGTTCTCTAAAGGACTCTCACGTCCATCCATACAATCATTGAGCTTTATTTGAACAATTCAAGCACTATCATAGTGACATCTAGTGGTAGACATACAGCAGCACAGATTTTAATCACAGATTTGCCAACTTGTATGTTTTTGAAAATTAATATAATGTAGTTTGGAATGCTAGTTATACTGTATGTACGGTATATACTGTGCAATATTATTATACAGATTAATATGATTATACAGAGCAAGGTAGAATTATAACACTGGATGATAATGCAACATATAGGTGTAATTTTAATAGTAGGCTAAGGCTCAAAGTAAAGGAAAGCACATTACAGAAAAAGAAGGCATTATAGCAGGACAGATTTAGCAGCAGATTAAAAATGACTCAGCCAAGCTCTCCAGACAAAATATTTCTTATTCACGTCACTGCTAAATGGTGCGCTGAGTCTGTGGCTTCAGTCAGTGAGACTGTTCTGACTCCCAGCTCTTTTGATTGCCCCCATAGGTATTACACATTCAGACTGGATAAACAAAATCGATATAAAGATAACAGCAACTAAAAGATCCGTTCAGAGAACTGCAGTGAAGTACGTCCCTGCAATTATCTAATGGCCAAAGTACAGCGACAGCCCTGGCAGACCTACTGTACTCCCACATAAATATCAGACTCCCTGTTTCCTGAGATGCAATATGCTGAGAGTGTCTTTTATTCTGTGGTGCTGGGTGTAGCTCTCCCATGGGACTGATATGCTTACTGAATCACAAAATTGTTCCAAAATGCTCCTTAGCCATTAAAAGTCAGATAATTATGTTTATGGTTTATCCTTTTGCACTTCCACGTCAAGCTGTCTTCTCTAAAGTTTTAAACTGTGTTGAGAGTTTTCAGGTTTCTATGTCTTTTTCCCGCCCCCTAAGGAATTGTATTAATTTTTCTGCAATTCCTGGAACAGACCTGTACTTGTTTTGGGTTTTGCTAATCTAATCGATGAGTTTATGACTCGTGCTCTCTTAAATGTATTAAAGTGCTCACGTAATTGCAGCCATCTGTCAGTGCGAGTAAGAGGGCTGTGTTCTGCATTAATCCTGATTATGCTAGATTAATGTCTCCAGCTCGTGGCCCGGCAAAGTCATGGTTTCCAATAGTCGAGAGATCTCATGCATGAAGTGCCACCTCATCCCTTGGTTTCTAGAGGTAACTGTAACCTCTGCGTGGATGGGTTGCTGTTTACTCACACTTCCTTGTGATTTGCTCATGTTTCAGAACATTTAGCAAAAGATAGTTGCATTTGTGTCAATCATTTTAGTGGTGTAAAATGTTTGGCGTACAGGCCAACTTCAGCTGCAATCTCATTTGAGACTAAAACAGCCTGAGTGAATTAATGATGCATTATTAAAAATGTATTTTATTTATTTGCTATGTAATGTTATCAGACACTGACAGACACTATGCAAAAGGTTAATTGCTCTGTCATTAAATGTATTCAATATAAACATCATCTATTTGTACTCTCACCGTCTGAGTTAATTTGTCAGCACAAACATTCAGAAAGTACAGTGCCTTGCGAAAGTATTCATACCCCTTCATTTTTTTATGTAATGTTATGTTGCTGCCTTATGTTAAACTGATTTTAATTACTTTTTTCACATCAATCTACACTCCATACACCATAATGACAAAGCAATCTTTGCATATTTTCAAATTTATTAAAAATAAAGAACTATTCAATTCAATTCAAGTTTATTTGTATAGCGCTTTTCACAATACAAATCGTTGCAAAGCAGCTGTACAAAAAATGTAGGCTACTACAATATATTTAGTAGCTTATTAGTGGTGACTACTGTATGTTAAGTCGATGTACATATGGTATAAATATAAAAAAAAGTAATGGTGTAATCAAAAACAGATGATGAACACTAATAGTAATGATTATGTGTTGCAATCAAACTTGTAGAAAAATTGTGTAGTGCTGTATGTTGTTTCAAGGCTGGCATCATCGGCGGTCCTCTGAGGGGTTGGCATCATCTCTTCTTCTGAATCCGGGCTGAATCTTGTGTAATTCCTAAAATGAACTAAAATAATTCCATTGCATAAGTATTCGTACCCTTATCTGGGACAGTTGTAATTTAGTTCAAGAGCATTCATATTGCTTGAAGATGTTGCTGGACTTTGAGTGAAGTTAACCTGTGAAAATGCATATTAGAGCAAAACCACATCTGAGGAAGAGTTTCTAAAAAATTCTGCTGTATTGAAGGTTCACAGAAGCATCCTTAATGAAAGAAGTTTAAAACAAACAGGACTCTTGCTAGAGCTGGCCTCCTGGCCAAATTGAGCAATTGATGGAGAAGGGCTTTGGTTAGAGTGGTGAGCAGTAACCTGATGGTCACTCTAGTTGAGCTCCATGATCATATGTGGAGATAGGAGAAACCTACAGAAGGACAAGCATCACCGCAACACTCCACCCAATCCGGTCCTTATGGCAGTGTGGCCAAACTCAATCCTCTGTTCAATGAAGACACATGAAAACACAGTTGGAATTTGAAAAAAAAAAACACATTAAGGACCATCAAACTGTGAGAAACAAGATTTTTCTGGACTGATGAACCTCAATTCCAAGCATGTTTGAAAGAAACAAGTCACCGCTCTTCACCTACAGAGTACCATCTCAAAAGTAAAGTGTGTTGGTAGCAGCCTCATGCTGTGGGGCTGTTTTTCTGCTTCAGGGACTGAGGGACTTGTCAGAGTAGAAAAACCTCAGTGCACCAAAATATTAAGATAGCCTTCATGAAAACCTCAGACTGGGTAGAAGGTTCACCTTACAACAGGACAATGACACTAAGCACATAGCAAAAATGGCTTATAGATACTCTGTTAATGTCCTTGAGTGGCCCAGCCACAGCCTGGGCTTGAACCCAATCAAACATTTCAAGAGAAACCTGAAAATGTGCACCTGCCCCCATCAAAGTTAACAGAGCTTGAGGGGTAAAGAGGTGAGGAGAAAAATGGCAGATGATTGCCAAATGTAGATGTGCGAAGCTTGTCGCATCATACCCAGAAAGACTTGAGGTTGTAAAGGTGCTTCAGCTAAATACTGAGTTAATGATATGAATACTTATGCAATGTACTTATTTCAGTTTTTTTATTTTTAATCAATTCACAAAGTTGTGACAATTCTGTTTTTGCTTTGACACTATAGTGTATGGAGTGTAGATTAATGTGGAAAAATAGCAGTTTAAAGCAGTTTAACATCAGGCAGCAACAAAACGTGAAAAAAACGAAGGGGTGTGAATACTTTTGCAAGGCACTGTACTTTATGCCATGATCAAAAATAAAAAAACACTGAAGAAATGAGTCATGACTACAAATTCGTAACCAGAGTGAGATCTTGTTTTAGCTAGTGATTATTATAAATTTGATCTCATTGTGATACAGCAACAAGGCAGATTTTTTTTTTTTGTGTAAAAAATCCTTCCTAATCACTTCTTAAAAGGATAATTCACCCAAAAATAAAAATTCTGTTATGTCGTTCCAAACCCGTAAGACCTTTGTTCATGTTTGAAACACAAATTAAGAAATTTTTGATCAAATCTGAGAGCTTTCTGACCCTGCATAGACAGTAACACAACTGACATGTTCAAGGCTCAGAAAGGTAAGGACATCAATAAAATAGTGTATGAGACATCAGTGGTTCAATCTTAATTTTATGATAACTATGAGAATACTGAAATTGTTAAATAAAGTTATTTTTGTTTTCTTTGAACAACAAAAAGCATTCTATAGCTTCATAAAATTAGGGTTTGAACCACTGATGTCACATGGACTATTTTAACAGTGTCCTTACTACCTTTCTGGGCTTTGAACGTGCCAGTTACGTTGCTGTCTATGCAGGGTCAGAAAGCTCTCAGATTTCATCCAAAAAAATTGTGTTCCGAAGATGAGCAAATGGCATGAGGGCAAATAATTCATGACAGAATTTTAATTTTTGAGTGAATTATCTCTCTAAGCAGCAGTTTATAATATAACCCTCAGGTACCTACTGACTTGTTGCTGAACTACAGTTGTGTTTTTGGAGACACCTACTGGCTGTTCCACTTAAAGGCATCTAAGAAAACAGCAATACTTTACATATTGCTTTAACGCAGCTTTACAGTAGTAAAGAGTAGAAAAAAACTTTGTCAATGTCAACAAATGGGATTAATAATTGTTCATTTTAATTAAAATTAAAACTATAATTTGAGCTATAACAGCCTCTGTAGAAGATAAGTAGCAATTTTCAGATCAGTTCAGTTCAATTGCTTGACAGTGTCAAGCAGAGCAGAATCAATACATTTTACTGAACTATAATTGTCTTTACACCCTTTGGAACTCATTCGATTTCTATGTGTTACCTGAGAACTGACATGTTGAGATAATTCTCACATTATTCCCCTGTAATACCCCTTTTAGTGGAAACGTTTGCTTGTGGAATTTATTTGTCATGAATGACTCACAGTATAAGTCATGCAGTATAAAATAAATAATCAGTGAAAAGTAAATTACACCTTTGCACCTTTAGGCCTTGGTGATTTTCCCTCAGTGTTCCCGACAACAGTGTGCATGACCGAGGTATTTTCCAGATGGAGATTAATCCTCAGACTCGTTTAGTTTTGGATACTCTTTTTCACTCTTACTCATTCATTCAATCTCAGGCTTAACTTTCAGTTTTGCAATAAGCACATAGGTGCTGAACAGAATAAACTCAAACCTGTATACACATGCACCCTGAGTAACATTTAATTTATTTTGATATAGCTTTGGTTACATTTCCCAACATACCAGCTCAATAATGCTCTCTTCTCAAAGCATCACCTCCTTGTGTTAACACTGATAAATACCTAGAGAATGGTTTTAAATAAGATGCTACAGCAGTCATGAGTCATGAGGGGGAGAATAATTAGCCAAAATGCACTCAGATATAGAGCAGGAGATGTAATTACAGTAGCTAGCCTTCCTTTTAACCCACAGACTTTTCAACACAATGACATCAATACTGTCTAATTACAAGTGTGTTCCAGACATTTGTAGACCTACCCTTACACACACACACACACACACACACACACACACACACACACACACACACACAGTGTATTACTGTAGGTACATATGATAATTGTGTTTTTGTGGAACAGGTTATTGCATCAGCTGTAACTGATTTGAACAACATTTCAAAAACTTACAACATAAATAAAATGGATTTTTGTACTTGCTTTGCATTCGATGCAAAAGAATAATTGGAACACACTGGAAAAAGTAACGTCTAAAATAATTCTTACACTGATCCAAGTTTTCAGGGATCAATAACCCTGATCAGTATTGATTTAATCATCTGCTGTTCCATTTTCAACTGTTAACTTAAATATGCAGGTCTTGGTCAACATATTGACTTTCTCTCCGATTTATGTCAATCACTCGTATTCTGGTTTTTGTTTTTTTAGATTTTTTTTTTTATTTGAACCCTTTTCAACAATGACTGTATGATTTTGAGATCCATCTTCAGGATTTTGAGGACAACATCTTCGTTCTGTTCAAAAGTGTACACCCCTGCATCGTTTTTCCTTCTGGAGCATCGGTAAGCGTTTGAACTTTCTGTAATAGCTGCATATAAGTCCCTCAGTTGTCCTCAGTGTGAAAAGATGGATCTCAAAACCCTTGGAAAGGGTTCAAATACACAAAAACACTGAAAACCCAAAGAATTTGTGGGACCCGAAGGATTTTTATGAAGAACAGCGGGCAGTTTATTTGTTCAGGACAAACAAGGGACTCATGAACAACTATCAAAAAACATTATTAAGAATCAAGTGTATGTAAACTTTTGAACGGGGTCATTTTTTTTTTTTTACTATTTTTGACTATTATTTTCTCTTGTGGACTATATTTAAACATCTTTTATGTGAAATATCTTATTCAGGTCCGTACTAAATAAACATTTTGCAGATTCTGCAAGGTGTATGTAAACTTTTGACCTGTATATGTCCTTCAACACTGTAATCTCACTGCTGATTATTTCCAATTAGAACCAATCTAACCTATCAAATCTCTTCCTCATCCTTATTAGGATGCCTGGCAGCTTCATAAATGCTTATTTCCCCCTGCCCTCTACTCATGACCTTATCCACTTGTTCTTGTTCTCTTTTTCTTTGGTTCTTTACACTAATTTGATCATTATTCCTTTCCATGCTCTTAAAATGCATTTAACATTAAACTTGATTTTAACAAATTAGATTTTCACTAAAGCCAATCCAAGGTCAGGTAGGGTAGAATTTAAAGCATTCGCATCTTTTGAACAAATTTCTGAAACGGCATTACAGTTTTTGACCAAATTTGACCTGAAAATTATTACTGATTTGTTGTGCATATGCCATATTCATGACTTAAAATCTGAATATATCATAGTCAATATTTGAAGTGAATCACAAAAAGTTAACCAAAGTTGTCCTAAGACAAGAACGTGATTAATGTAATATAAGTGAGTCAGCATGTGCATTGGTGGTGATGCTGTTTTATTTTAATCTTTTAAATAAACCAAGTTGTGATATAGAATATGTTTTAGGATTAGTAATGTGGAAGAATATATTTATCCTCTGTAGAATTTCTGCATTCATTTCTCACTTAAATATAATAAACATGGAGCTCTCAAGGCTTAAGTGATCATAGTGTGGATGTATTTACCGATAGCGAACAACAGGTGGCGATGTTAAACAGCACATTACTTACAGCATTTATGTTCATTTTGTTAATTTCAATCCACTGAGATGTTTGTTACCCCACATTGTTGGAACAAAGCTTTGTTTACATATCCTAATCAACAGTTACCTTAAATTATGTTTTTTCTTTTCATTGCATTGGATCTCTGGCATGTGTCCTAACATATCTTAATTATATAATAAAAAGACTCACTGTTGTTCTAAGATATGCAAAGACTATAATTTAATTATTATGTAAAGTGTATGAATTCAAACCTGTCATTAAGAAATTCCTCTGAGCACAGTTCGCTGTGTCAAACATATTAACCATCATTCAAGCCCAATCAGTGTCAGTTCAAAACCTTAGCCTTGCATTAACTTGAATGGATTGTAACTGTGGAATCATTATCAATTTTGCTCAATGCTTCGAGGGCATAAAGCAACACAGGATTCTTGCAGGAGCTATTGGGGTCAAAAGATAATAGGTTATTTCATCATAATCAGAGAGCAAGAGGTCATGGGAGAAATTACCTGCCCTGCTGTTTAGTGTTATCTGGACTAATTCAGATATCAAATGTATGACGATCTATCTATCTATCTATCTATCTATCTATCTATCTATCTATCTATCTATCTATCTATCTATCTATCTATCTATCTATCTATCTATCTATCTATCTATCTATCTATCTATCAACCTTGACTCTGAGGATGCTGCAAAGGCACCTTTAGCTTCATTACCGTAAAATACTTTAAAACCCTAAGAACTGTGGTAATGACTAATATACTTTTCTGAAATTATATGCAATTCAATCATAAGTCTGTTTATCGGTTCATATAATTACAAATCTCGGATAATTGCAGGGTGAATGCCAATTATACGTTCTGCAGTTCCTAGGGTGTATTTACAGAAGACCAACACTCATAGTGATATTTATCTGTACTATTTAAGTCCGTCTACATGCGGGTGTAATGCAGTGGATTTATTTTTTCTGTAAAATAAAAAGGAATAATATCTTTTGAATATCGTTTTACAACGGTAAACATATTTAAAATATATAGTGTAGGCTATATATCATATAAAGAAATGTTTTTAACAAACATACAATCTTTGTCCTTACCAACTGTCTTGTTCAGAAACATAAATAGTGGGTAGCCTATAAATATATGCGTACATTTGTTTTGAGGAACAACTCGTGAGTAAGATTAGGCTATAATTACAAGCTTTTTCATTTGCCTTTCACGCACGCAAATCTAAAACCCTCTGAAACTGTTAAATAGCTCTTTCTACAGTTTCTACACATCGAACTCGAAGGCGGAGCATTCATTTTAAGTTAAACCGTATGGAATGTCAAAGCGTTCCAAATAAAGTTTAAAGTGCTGCATTTGAAGAGAAGCGCGCTCAGGAAGCCGATCGTGTTCGCTGCTCAGCTGTATTTCTGTTGGCTGAGTGCAGACCCTGCCCTGATTGCCTTATATCCATGTCTATTGACGTGTAGAGAGCAGATGGAGGCAGAGGGACTGATCTGATCTCTAGTCCTCAGAGGTCATTCTCGCTACAGTTACAGCCACTTGTTGCCAAATCGCTCAGAGAGCGCGAGCGCGACGCGAAACCGTTTCCATAAAGAGCTATTTCTTTGCTTTCACGGCACACATCTAGATGTTGAGACGGGAATACAACCACTTCTGACTTTGTTTGGGGGAAAAAGGTCACTTTTGAGCAAATTCGTCGCATTTGACGGGAGAAGCATGGTTGACAACACAAGCATAGCAACTAAATCTGCACTGGTAAGCATGCGCTTTTGCTCCTCGGGTAGAATAGATATCGTTATGCTTAGCTTGTCACTTTATTCTATGTACTTTAATTCAGTATTTGAATACTTATCAGATGTTTAGAGACTTGCGCGTTTTGTGTTACGCTACACACGCTGCCCTTCGACCTATAGCTAGCAACACAGCATAAACAATGTACATACACTGTCATGTTTCTGTCACGGAATAATTCTAATCCGAGGTCGTTTTTTTTAAAAACATGACATGTGAAATGCGACATTGCGTGCATTTACAACTTTACTGATGCTGCCCGTCAGGTAGTTGATCCTGTTAGTGGAATCATTTCCATAGGAAACCATTCTTGCTCAACCCAATGCAACTTCTTTTAATATCCTATGAACTGTACTGCACTGATTTGATCGGTAATACCATTTGAACATTTTATTATTAATAAAAAATAAAACCTAAATTGAGCTTAGAAACTTTAACTGTGGCATTAAATGAAGTAAAACAAAGTTACCTTCAGTGATGAGTTTACTCCCCCCCCCCCCCACTACTTTAATTAGCTTACTGATAATAACTGATAAGGAAAATTGAGTAAAATTTGCTAATTAGCTTTGGCAAGTTTAGTGGGTGGAAACTGAGTTATGACAGCGATAAGATTTTTGCAGTGTGCATCAGTTATACGTTTTGCTATCTTTGGTCAAGTAAATAAGTCTAGCCTACCTAATTGTTCACAGCCAGTATGCGAATTATAAACGTATGTTTTGACATATAGGCCTACTATTTAAGCAATTGTGACATAAAGCCTACTTTCGACGTCCATTCTGCTAAACTATAAAATGTAATGTAATTTTCATGAGCAGTCCAGTCAGGCCCCTCTTGCACAGCGCGAATTGTAATTTGGCGCCACTGTTTTATCATTAGCTATACTCAATTATCTAAAATACTTTTAAACAAAGCTAGTTTTGTGATTATAGTTCGGATATGAAAGTACAATAAAGTCATACATAATGTTTTTGTGAATTATTGTACCGCATGAAATATATCGTCATGTATAGTTGTTATGGTTACATCCTGTGACGAACTTTTGTATTCGTTACCGCGTTTTTGATGATAGCTAAGCTACAAATATGTGCTCCTAAACTGTAAATGTAATTTTTATACTTACTAAAAAAGAAACTAACTGTTTGTATGAGAATTAATATTTCCTTTAAACCCCCCACCTTCCCCTTTAAACTACTTTGGGTTTTTTGAGCGGGAGGGGGGTTTAAGTATTAATTAAGAGAGTCTGACTTAAGAAAATTTTTGCTTCCAGCTACAATTTGTAGTGACATTTGCATTTTGTTGCCCACAGCAAGCCGCTTTTTCGTCGGCGAGCACTCTTCCTCTGCTGGTCAGCTCCTCCGGCGCTCACAGTCACTCGAGCGGCGGCAGCGGGATGAAGTTGGAGGCGGTCATGGAGAACCTGCAGCGACAGCAGGCGGCTCGTATCGCCCTGGAGGAGAAACTCCGGCAAGCCGAACAAGAAAAAGACATCAGGTCCATGGTGGAGTCGCAAATTCAACAGCAAGCTATCGCTTTCCGCCACTATCAAGCAGCGGTGAGAGGGGCTTTCGCTCCGGGAGTCCCGAACCCGGTGTCCGGCCACCCACTACTAGAGCGCACAGCCGACTCCGATATCGATGATGATGATGAAGACCTAGACCTGGACCGCGGCATGGATGATGAAGACCGCGACTTGGAGGAAGATGACAGTATGAATGAGGCTGGAGGGGATGAAGATTTAGAAGGACCCCTGGCTCATTACCCACCGCGCCATGCTGTTTATCCCGGTGCCGGCCAGTCTCCAAAAAGTACTCCGATACATCTGTCCAGAGTCCAGCCAGCCTATCCAGCTCCTAGGCAGGCTGAATCACCCAGTGGTTTGGCACCACAAGCACAATCGCAGCACCATGAATGGACTTATGAGGAGCAGTTCAAACAGGTATGTTCATTAGTGAGATCTGTAGATAGATTCTAGTAATGCCCTCTCATAACCGTCGAATATGCACTCTGGTGAACTCTGTGGTGATTACTAATGTGTAAAGTTTGAAGGCATGAAGTGAGATTGGTTTCAGTCTTGTGTGAAACTACTTGCATAAGCCCCAGTATCATTAGCTAGTTGTCATCAGAATAAAAAAAACTGAATTATTAAATGGAAACAACAGGCTTTTAGGCAATGCTAAAACTTTAATGCTTTATCTTAATGTAAACTATACTGTCCAGACACTTGCATCATGCATTGACATTATATATTAAGTTAGACTGTATCAGGTTTAATCCCTGCTTCAGTGTCTAGTTTCATCATTAGCACATACAGTCTGCTCTATAAAACTGCTGAATTACATTTTTATGTCAAATCAAACTTGGAACATGCACTTTTTTTAACTACTTTGAGATGCAAAAAATATTTAAAATATTTAAACTGTCACCATTTCATAATTTAGGTCTAAAACTTTAATTTGCAAAGTGCATACATCTTTGCTGTTGATGTGTACGAGTGCAAAATATTTTATTTGTTTTATTTGAAACTATTTTGGTATGGGTACTTTTTAGTTATTCAAGGTGGCTTGTACACCTGTACACTGGAAGTCAGGCTTATGCGCAAGAATGTTCCATAGTTATGCTGCAGGAGATTTGCTCCACTGTAGTCTCAGGGGATAATTTAGAGTGATACACTGAGAGTGAGGCTCTTAAGCAAACACAGATCTATACAGAACGAGTCTGGATGGACTTGTCATTCCTTATTTATGATAGATCATTCGGAGACCTGGCCAAATGAGACATGCACATTAGCGGCTGCATTAGTGTAAGCACTGGCTTAACATAAGGGGTGCAATGCAGTTTGAATAAGGACAGCTGTTTTGATTTAACGTTATGAAATGGAGAATAAAAATGCCTCAAAATGATCTCAAATAAATTCAACAGTATTTCACTAATGTGATGTATGTTTATAGATAGTTTATAGCTTTTCTATTCCAGAAGTTGTGTGGTATTTGTAGATTTATAAAGACGTTTTAACAAGAAATACAAATTAGTATTTACTGTATTATATAAGAATAACACCAACCACAATGTTTGCTTCGAAGAAAAACTGAGGACAGTGTTACACAACACAATTGATGTTGTTTTGCAGAAGTCGAGGACATGCATTTTGTAATCGCTGTTGAGCCATTTGGGCAAATCAAGTGAAATGCAGAAACAATGAAAGGATGCCGATGGCATTTGGCAGACTGACTGGAGCCACTGTACTGCCTGTTTTCAACACTTTAAAAAACTGTCTAAATGGTATAAATGCCTTCTTAAAATAAGAAAGGCTTTTCCGTGTAAAAATAGACCTCCATTAAAAATACACACACCAAATTCCTGGTGTGTGTAAATACAGACTACTGCTGAGCTTGGAAAAAACTTTACACGTCAGCTCAAATTAACTTTCATTTATAACTTTCATTTATATTTGTACAATACTGTTTAACTAAAACTAAACCTAATAAAATACAAATTACGAAAACCAAATTTAAAGTCTTATAATACTGTAAATTCAGTCCTCTTTTAGTCAAGCCTTAGCAGGATGTGTTAAAACAATTTACAGTGATTTTAGAAATGAGTCATTCATCAAAGGAAAACAGAATAGATAGGAGAGAGAGCCAGACAGGGAAGGATCGGAAGAGACAAAGTTAAACCGGTTGCCATATGGCCGTTTATTGTCAAAGAAACAGTAAGGGGAGAGGAGAAAAAAAAGCAAGTAGTTGCGTAGAGTTTTGGCAGGAATGCAGGAAACTAGACCTGGTGGCATTCCAACCTGGCTCCCTCCCAATAACGCTGGGATATCCCTCTCAGGCTGCGTATGGGTCGGCTCAAAGCCAAGCCATTACGAAATAGGAACAAACTGCATACTTCACTACAGTCTAGCCAGACAAACATATTTGTGTGTGTGTGCGTGTGCGTCCACAAAGAGAATCACATTCTGGACCAACAAATATTTGCTAGTGCTTTCACTTTTGTTTATGTAGTGTTTGTTAGACGTATGCATTAAAAACCAAAAGATTTTTTTCTTTTTTATTGCACAAATGTTTTACAACTTTCTGTAATATTTGAGTTTTCAGTTGAGGTTTAGATAATATAGTCTCCAAATTTGGATTTATTCGATTAAAAATACAGTAAAAACTGTAATATTGTGAAATATTCTTACAATTGAAAATAACAGTTTTTTATTTCTATTAATATTAATATATTTTAAATTATATTTTATTCCTGTGATGGAAAAATTTTTGGATTTTTTTTAACTTCAGTGTCACATGATCCTTCCGAAATCAATCTAATATGTTTTTTTGGTGCTGAAGAAAAATACAAATCTTTATAACAGTATTTGCAGTCACGTTTGATCAGTTTAATGCATCTTTGCTGAATAAAATAATCTTACTGACCCCAAACTTTTGAATAATAGTTTATGTATTAATAAACAGATTCCAATTCAGCAGGCTGTGTATCCTAACCTATTTGAAGCACATATCAAATTCACTAAAATACAGAGTGTACTTTTTCCCCTCAGCAAATATCATCTTTTGATTGCTCAGTCTGACCTCCACGTTGGTTTCGGGGCATATGTTTGATCCCCCCCCCTCCATCTCTCTTTGCCATGTTTTGCAAACATAAAAAACTCACAGAATGGCTTTTTCCCATAACAAGGCTTTTACAGGGCTATAGAGGGGGCTGGGCAGGGCTGAACGGGGTGGAGGAAACCCAGCAATGGTGTTTGGTTTCACTACATAAGCTTGTGGAGAAGGAGGCTTGTCTTTGCTTCTTCAGTCCACTTTAGTAAAATTAGTCTACTAATGTATTGTCTTTTGGCTTAGAGGGTATTAGCACTCTCTAAACTTTGAACTGAGTTTGTTCTGAGCCTAGAAGAGACAGTTTGGATATTTAATCCTTTAGAAAAAACAGTTAGAAACCGGTGTAAATTCGGGAATGATCTTTTTGGATGTGTAAAATGTGGTTCAAAAGAGATTAACGACTATCAAGGCAGCCAGTGATGACCTAATTGACTTGAAAACACTCACGATTAAGCACAACATCTCTTGGAGAAAATAGGAAATGAGGCAATTGTGAAATCACTGAAAGGAAGACAAAGTTCCCCCCCAGACAGGAAGGCAAAATAGTCTTTGTGGTTAAACAAACGTTGTCATTGGGCAGGGGTTTAAAGATATGCACCTCTTTGTTTTGCTGGACACTTTTGTGAAAAGGAAAAAAAAAACTTGTGGAAGTGAGAGACGGAGGCTATGTGCGGCCAAAACAGCTCTAACCCATGAGCCTCTGCGGTTAGTCTGTTGATATATTTAAATGGCCTGTCCTAAAGTCTTCTCAAGTAACACACTTCAATTCAAGCCCATTAATACCTTCATAAAAATGCTTGGAGCCCCTTCTTTGAAATCGACACACATACACACACACACACACACACACACACAGTAACTCCAGTGTCAACACAAGACATTCCTTGACTTTACAGGCCTGCTCCACCCCTACGGTATCCCCTTCTGTTTGATTGCACTGCTTTCCTCATATGTTTCGGGGTCCTGAGAGCCATTAAGTTCCCCAGCATGCAGTCTCAAGCTAAAACACATGCATGGAGCCAATTCTCCATATGGCACAGAGGTTGTGATTTTTCCCCAGCAGCATTATCGTTAGCCTTCTGTGGTAAGAGCTAACCCAGGCCTTCTGACAGCTGTGGCAGGTTCATTTTGGACGTGTGCTGTCAGTGGAAATATTTAATAGAATTCCAGTCGTATCAGTTTTAGGTTGCCTTATAAATAAGAGCCTGCTTTAGCTGTGTTCAATTGGTGGCCTGTTATTAAATCCATGTTGAACGTGTCATCAGCAGGTGATCTGATAATGCTGCTCTGAACGTTAACCATACTGAACATTCAGAACTGGTAACAGACCCACAGCTCCAGCTACGTCAATGTCTTACTCACTGACTGTAATAACAAATGTTCTATTTTAATCCCATTTGTCGCTACCTCGGGTGATAAAACGATAATGATAATTATTGCGAGATACTTTTTCTTGATAAAACGATAACGGAGTTCGATAAATGTTCATTATGTTTGCTCATTTGAACCACGTCACAAAAACAAAAATATTCGCTCGGCTCAAAGTTCAAATGACTGCGCAGTGCAAGCTTACTAGAGCAGATGTGTTCACTTTCTGATAATTCTCAGTCACACTTCCACTAAATAGTTCTGTACAATCCAGTGTGAAATGAAGTGAATTCAGTGAAGAACCCAAATGACCCTGAGATTTAAACTAGTTTAAAGCCAGGTGAAACCGCACTGACAAACAGGAGAAACACTGTGCGCAATGATGCAGTCAGAAAGCTTTCTAATCTACAAATCGTCATCATTTACCATGGATTTACTGTAGTAACACTATTGTGGCAGAAATGTGGGATATTTATAATTAATGTAGACATGCATTAAAGGAGTAATGCAATATAATTACAGTATTTTGTGATTTAAGCTATAGAATCATATGCATTATAGCATATGTGCATTTATACTAAATGTATTTAGATTACTGTTCTTCATACAAATACCTAGAAACCATATCATTACATTTTTACCATGGTATTGAGGTGCTATGTGAGGTTTTAACTGTGTTTTTTATAATCTAAATGTATGCTACCATAGAAGACAAATGGTTAATTTGAGTAAAACTCAAACAGTCCGAATAATTGAATTTCAACATATAAAGAAGTTGTTACAATTTTTACAGATGTTACTTTTTTTGATAATGAACATAAATTTACATCAGAAATGAATTATTCTATTAAGATTTTTTTGACTGGAAATGACCGGAAAATTGTAAAGAGTTTTTTTATGTTCTGACCATAAAAAGTAGCTTGAAACCACAATTAACGGTCTGGTTTCTACAGCTTTCACTCAGGAGAAGAAATCTGCCTTTAAAGTTTAAAGAAATAAAGATTTAAAATTAATCGTGATAATTGAAAATATCGACTAATATGAAAAAAATTATCGTGATCATTTTTTTGGCCATACTGCCCAGCCCTATTATCTAATGTTCACTTATGTTTAATCTTTTAAAACACTAATAATTTACACTATTAAATGTAATCTTCAGCCAATAAATGTCAATGTCAATAAAGTTGTGATTCCTAAATTTACTAGTTTTATTTTTTAGACTACATACAGCCAAACCAAAAATTTATTTAGACACCTTCAACATTTCTCACATTATCACATTCTTACTTTATTCACTATAGTTTAGAAATTGGTAATAAAATATGACAAGAACTCTGAGTTACACTGTGTCCAAACAAATTAATCTTGATAATCATAAATTAATTACAGTCAAACCAAAATGTATTCAGATACTTCACAATTTCTTACATCATCAGTTTATTTGCTATAGTTTAGAAAAATGTGATAAAATATTACAAGAACACAAGTTAAACTGTGTCAGAACAAGATTATTTTTAATAAATTACAGTTTACAGTTTAAAGTCACAGTTTACTTTATTTTGCACTTACATAAATGAACTATAGTGTTCTGCACCCACTAGTAAAATATATAAAAAAATGTATCTGGTATCTGAATAATTTTTTGGTTTGACTGTATATACCTGAAGCATTTTTTTAAACCATGCAGAGAAAAAGATTAGTTTGGCTTGCCTCTTTAATGTAGATGTCAGATTTTAAGAGCAAGAAACCTGGCCTTTCTGTTGTAGCTTGCAAAAGTCAAAGGGTAATGAACAAACTCAGCAAATAGTAATATGACGACCCCCCTCCCCCTAACAGACTTCCAGTGCGTTTATAAGAAGTAACACCTTTTCGGAGCAAGAGTATACTCTGTTTTGCATGGTACTGTAATACATACCATTACCCTGTTAATGGTATCCATAGCTTTTCAACACTTTGCCCTTAATCTGAAGAATGAGGTGTGATTTCAAGCAGTTGTAGACCACATGGCATCATTTAGACACACAATGTGCCCTGCGTGATTTCCTGTATGCTGGAGTTAAGCCCATACGAACAGTGGATTTTGCAGTGGAATAACTAGCTGAGAGAGTAAAATGTGTTTTTGTGTACTGTTTGATCAGTTCTAGAACAGGAACATACTGATAAGCACACCTAGCTTCATTAAGAGAAACATTCAATCACTCTTGTCTAAAACATGGGAATATCATTTATTAGTAGTGAGTCATTGTAGATTGATTTCACAGTACACTTTGTGATCATGGTTACCAGGCATAGTCTATGCAAACATGTCCAGGATATAAACAAAATGTTCTGTGCGCTCTATATACAGTTCCTGAGCCAGTAAAAACATTCTCAGATTGTACAGTGACTAACCTTTGACATGCTTAGGAATATGGTGCAGTAATTGTGCATTTTTGTGATCTGATCATTAGTGCTGCATGTGATATATTGTTTTAAGGTCATTTACTGCGTGCAAGGTTCATCATACATTTTTCTTGGTACTTGAAGTAAATTAGCTATTAATGGACATACAGAGATGTGTTACCTTCAGTTCAAGAGTAATGTTAGTGAAGGAATGCCTAGTGGGGTTAGGCTAAGCTGAAGCTCAGCAGTTTCTTGCTTTAGATCGTATTGCATTGTCTTTGCATTTTGGTTTTTGCTGCTACTTAAAGCGTTTTAATTTCTCCTTCTGTCGGTATCAGTAAGTCACATGCAGCGAGTGTTACATGGCAGCAGGCAGCAGCTGAGCTCTCATGTCATCAGTCTTGGCCCATATGGCCTTACGTGAAGAGTTGTAATGAAAGATAGGGAGGAATCAAGCATTGAGTGTCTTAACCTTACGGTCAGAATCAGATACTCTCTTTACAGGATTAACTTCTTCTGCACATCCCCCCTTCCTAATGATCTCCCACACAACACACACATTCTTTGTGTGCGTTTATTTGATTTTATTATTGCCTGATCGGTTTGGTCAAGTACTTAGACATGTCCATACAGCAGACTTTCGTATAACCATGTGCTCTAACTAGGTGTGATGCAACAAGTTTGTAGTGACAAGCAATTTGTCTGACCGCGCTGAGCACGAAACGGCTGTGTGATGTAACACAATAACATTTAGAAGATGCGTTTTAATGTCAGGGATGTGCAAAACTGACTAGTTGGTGGTTTGCCTGAAAGACTAGTTGACTAATCTTGCTTAAGGAAATGTTGTATAATTTGCCCATTTGTACATACTTGTAATGAGAAGCGGTTGTCAACAAAAGAAAGCGTTTGCGTTTTCCTAGCAGAACAAAAGATTAATGGTTTAGTTGAAAATGAAGAAATCGAGCCTAATATTGAACCAATTAACACTAATATTTATGTCATCCAAGATGTACATGTCTTTCTTTCTTCAGTTGAAAAGAAATGAAGGTTTTTGAGACAAACATTCCAGGATTTTTCTCCATATAGTGGACTTCAAGTAGGATGACAGTCCAAATAGCAGTTTCAGTGCAGCTTTAAAGGGCTCTACATGATCCCAGCCAAGGAATAAGGGTCTTACCTAGTGAAACAATTGACCATTTTCTAAATAAAATTAAATATAAATACTTTTTAACCACAAATGCTCGTCTTACACTTGCTCTGCGATGAGCGTCTTCACACATTGAGTAATCACGTTGGAAAGGTTACGCGTGGTTGATTCTTTGTCTGTGTAATTTGGTTCAAAAAGGTAGGGTAGGGCAAAAAATCTCATTTACTCCACCAACTTAAAATTCATCGACTTTCTTTGCACATTCGTTTTTTAAACACTGGGTCGGTACGTCCGCTCACGCAATGCATGACCTTTCCAACGTGATTGCGTATTGTGTGAAGTCATGCTAGTGCAATACAAGAATTTGTGGTTAAAAGGTTTAGAAATATTTTTTTTTATCTTTTTCCTTGGCTGGGATCACGTAGAGCCATTTAAAGCTGCACTGAAACTGCAGTTTGGACCTTCAACCCGTTGGTTCCCATTGAAGTCCAATAAATGGAGAAAAATCCTGGAATGTTTTGCTCAAAAACCTTTTTTGTATTTGTAGTCATATTATCGCTTATCGTGGTTTGTGAGGACAAAATTGACATGGAAAAGTTTACTTTTATTCCACTGAACTTTTTTTATCGTTGCTTCACACTTAGGAATGTCATTATAATTGATGATTGCTCTAAACTTAATAGCGATGTTAAGCCAAAGCTAATTACTTAGCTAAGTCTGTTTAATATCTTTATGTTAGTTTTGTCTTTTTGTGTAAAAGTGTAACAATAGTAGTAACACCCTTTTCCTCAACAGTTGAATCATTTAAAAGATGGAGGGTAATCTCAGCCTGACCCATTCAGTCTAATTCAGAGACACACACGGGGCTAAAGATCACATGTAACATTAGTGAATTAGCTTGTTGCCTAATCCCACAGGAGATTTTTGGATAATGGAGCCCAGAGGGCAGGTTTTTTTAGTTGAAAAGATGGACTTATAAAGTGAATGGAAATGGAGAAGAATGTAAGCGCAAAATGGGGGTGGAAAGAAAAAAGAAAGGCCTGTTTGTCTATGAATGCAAATATCAAATGTTTATGTATAATCCAACTCACTTGCCTGTTAGTACAACGTCTGCTACTAAAGCAACTAACACCAGAATGTTTTGTGTTATGACCTTTATTTTGTTTAAAACAAATGCTGTCTTTCTTTGCCCGCTTCATTAGCATGAGTCAAATGTAGTTCTTTGTACGTCTCAGCCCGTGATTTCAGTTGTGCCCTTGACATGTGTTCAGTCAGGCCAAGGCAGCGGGCCAGGGAGGAAGCTGAAAGATTCGAGTGTTGCTTTCGGTGGCGGTGGCTCTTCGTCTCTGATTCAGGAGGTCAGTAATCACCCCCACCCCCCATTCCTCATTTCTGCTCTCTTTCTGCTTCGTTCAAATTGCACTCACACCCCCTTTTACTGGCCCCAGGCCTCTCTGTAACAACCCCTCCACCCAAACAGTAGTGACAGTCTGGAGAACTCACGCCTGTCTTGATGATAGCGTTAAAGACAAAGACCATTTTTCTGCCTGACGAAGCGATAGCGTGGAATCTTTGTCCAAGCTCTCGTGAGTCATTTAAAGGCACAGTTTACCCAAATAAAAAAGTGTTAGGGATTTTTTGTCCAAACAATGAAAGTCTGAACCATTTTGGCTTTTATTGTGTGGACAAAAAAAACACATGAAGTAATGACGTCAGAGTTTTGAAAGACACAATGGTGACAAAAATGTCGTGTTTGGGTGAACTGTCCCTTTAAATTTCTCAGTGTAGTACTGCATGAAATCACAAATTTAAAAATAATATTCTACTGTCAATGTTTTTAACTTTTAATGTGAAAGTAAAGAATTCATTTAGCAAGCTACTTGTGAGACAAAGTAATGTCTGTCCTGACTCCAAAGTTTGATACCATCAAAGTCCAATTTAATCCAGTGCTGAATTCATGAATAAGTGCTATACAAATGACCGACCAGTGCCCTACATAGTTCACAACCCACATACAGCATAGAAGGCCTGCTTTGTTTTTAATGGCCGGCAATGAATTCATGGGTCAATTAGAGCCTGAATTCCACAGGCATGTGATACAACATTCCCCACCTTCATGAAAGAAACCTCAATTACAGCGGACGCTCCGTTTTAAAGCCGTTGATCATTTCACTCATTTAAGACGAGCAATTTCCAGTATTATTGCCATAGATGTCATTGACTGCCAACTGACTTCCACACCTCCATGCTAAAAGATTTGCAGGTCAGTAAAAGAGACTTCTGTTTGCTGGTGCCACAGCAGTGGAGAAACGGGGAACAATTAATAGTTGAAACAGCATCAGATGCCTCTGGATCCCAAGGATTGTTTATTTTACAGATTTCGCCCTGCACCCAATTCCTTTCCTGCTGCTGTAAAGATGATTTATCAGGTCTGAAGGGAACTATGAAATATTTGAAATGAAAACAAGCTTGTGTTGCGTTTTGCTCAGAGGGTTTGTGTTTTTTCCATCTGGTTCAGTTGTTAAAGAAGGCCGTAACCTAAAATATTTACATCTCAAAATAAAAAGCAACAGCGAAGAAAGAAACAGCCATTGAAATGTGGTTTGTAAAGAAATGTGAAGAAACAGAGCGGTAGGGGGTATTTTTTAATTCATTTGAAATGTTTGTAGTTCTGATGTTTTTTACTTTTTTTGTCAAGCACATATCCTCAGAAGCAGGAAGGTTTGATTTCCTCCAGTTTGCCGGTCACAGTAAATGCATTGTTTCACATGCTTAAAGAAGAAAAACATTTCCGAGGTCATTTATTATGTTTTCATAATAAGCCTGAAATAAGTAATAAGTAAATCTATCTTTAAAGAATATGTAGTTATGACTTAGTGCCCTGTAATCTCCATGATGCAGAAAATTTGAACAGAATTGCAGAATTCAGTCATAAAAACGGAAATCACTGTATAATGTGTAGTGTTTACCAAATTTTGGTTGAATAAATCAAACGTCAGTACACTAAATATGGACTAGTGTCTGTGAATATAAAGCCACATAAATACTATTTAAACATGAATCCTGCATGTTCTGCGTGCCTCTGTGTGAATGAATGGCGGATATGTGCAATTTTGTTTACTTCACACGTACTGAAGCCCGCATGACGCTTGCAATGTTTTCAGCATCTGCCGCCTCAATATAGAAGTACATGAACACACAAACATCTCTAGATCTGCTCTGAAAGTCACGTCATGATCATTTTACATTTTAAAACTACCATCATATCATATACAAACAGAAACTTAAAGGTCTTTACAGCAACCTTTCAAAATACAATTTTGGTATTTGGTATAAGAAACTGTGATGACAAATATATTACTTAATATAAACATAATAAAATTATTATTACAATCATTTTTAAGGAATATTTACCAGAAAAATGTGAACACACACCACAGTACTACTGGATTTTTAAAAAGTTAATTAAATATACTTTTGATTATTAAAATGTAATGAAACCATTAAAATGAAATCCAGAAAGTTAATGGAAAACAGAATTTGGTGAAAAAAATAAAACAGTTGAAGATTTTTTTTTTTTGTTAAACTTTTAAGAAATTGCTGTGAAATGATTGCTGTGAAAGTTTAATGATTTCAGTTAATTAGACTTTTTTTATTACTATCTAGCCATTAAATCAGAATCTAGAAAAATTTTGATGAAAAAAGGGAAATCCAGAAAAATTAAAACAGGAAAAAATAAACATGTAATCGGTAAATGTAGGTTCTCAGTGATTTATTCAATAAATAAGATTTCAAAATATTTTTTCTCTAAACAGTAAGATGTTTATCACCCTATAAATATACGGCATCATAGCAACATGCCTGCATTTAAGAAATGTCAATATTTTCTACTGTATAGCGTCAAAGGCTACGTTAAGGAACGCAAATGGATTCTAAAGAAATAATGATTTTTTTGCTGCTTTTTATGTGAATTATGGTAACAACAGACTGTGTTGAACCAATCAAATGCCAACTGTCAGCAGAGCAAAAAGAAAATGGACTCTGACCTTCAGTGCACAATAAAGTAAAGAGCAGAGGCTGCATTTGTCCACGCCATTTGTGGAAGATTTCAATATTGTGCAAGAGTCTTAAGTAAGAGTACTGGGATCCTCTGACAGTGTCTGTTGAATGTTTGTATGCCTTTGTTTACCAATCACACTTCTTTTTGTATTTCTCTGCAAACTTGTTTCCATTCTTTCGTGGCAAATAACAGCACTTCCACAAAGGAAGAGGCTGCTTCAAATAGACTTCTTCCGTAGATATGGATTTTGTATTTTTACATGCAATTTCTACTCAAAAATGTGTATGGAAAATTCCATCTATTTGTAAAGTATTTTCTTAAAATAGCTAGGCACTCCAGCTAGTGTCTGGTTTATATATAGGTGAACACAATTGAATTAATAGGGCTAAAAGTCATATCCGTGTAACACTCTAGATCCCGTCTTGTCCCTTCCTCCCTCAAAGGGGTACAGGGAAGCAATCAGTAAATTCTGATTGAAGCCTTCACTAAATCAATACAAACCAAATATATCCTGTAATGCCATAGATCCACAGCTGACCTAGAGCATTGTACATCCTCACTCCTGCCTATCTTTAACCAAATGGCACATTAAATTGGGTGACAGAGCAAGATCTCATCACATAAAACAGTATATGTCAACCATTTGTTCATTTATCCAGTAAACAAAAAGCAGTAAAAGTCATCCTGCTGAAATCGCAGATAATGTAGGATGATTTTTCCGTGTACAAATAAAAGTGCAGCCATGCATAATTTTTGTGTATTGATGAAGTTGTTGAGGTCGAAACATGTCCAATCATGATTGACCGCACTGTTAAAAAGCAGCCAATGTTATCAACAGAGGACATTATCCACTTCTCCTAGGATGAGGCCTAATGAAGTTAAATAGAATTTTGACAAGATAATGGATTTGTTTTCCTTCCTTGATTCCATTCTCTCCCCCTCAGCGCTCATGATAAACTGTGTAGAAAAGAACTGAGAGGGAAACGGATTATTCAAGGCTGCTCGCAAGGGGGACTCAAAGATCAATAACAAACCTTTTTGAGAAAAAAGAGAAACATCCAATGAAGGCCTCTACAATTTGGATTCAAGTTAGTGCTTAGGAGCAGGAGCTAAATTCTAAGTGTCAGATAAACCGTAAGGCTTGGCACCGGATCTGCCCCCTCCTCAGGGGGTGATTGCCAACTAATAAAAATTTACAGCACATAGCTGAGAGGAAGTAGCTTGTACAGTGACCATGCTACACAATTACGTGGTGAGGTACCCTACCTTTCAGTTTGGAGTTGGTACGGTTCTTTAATGTTTTTAGGGGAAAAAAGTTCACCAAGGCTACATCTGTTTGATCAAATATGTGAGCCTGGACCACAAATCCAGTCATAAGTGTAAATTGTAAATTGAGATTTATACATTTATACAACTGAATAAATAAGCTTTCCATTGACGTATGATTTGTTAGGGTAGGACAATATTTGGCCAAGATACAACTGTTTGAAATGTGGAATCTGAGGGTGAAAAAAATCTAAATATTGAGAAAAACGCCTTTAAATTGTTCAGATGAAGTTCTTAGCAATGCATGTTACTATTCAAAAATTAAGTTTTAATATATTTATGGTAGGCAACTTACTAAATATCTTAATGGAACGTGATCTTTACTTAATATCCTAATGATTTTGACCCATACAATGTATTTTTGGCTATTTCTACAAATATACCAGTGCTACTTATGACTCGTTTTGTGGTCCAGAGTGACATATACAGTCAAACCAAAAATTACTCAGACACCAGATATAATTTTTGATATTTTTTACTTGTGGGTGTAGGATAGTATAGTTCATTTATGTAAGTGAGGATAGCAAAATAAAGTAAAGCGTGATTTTCCATACAATTGACTACCAGCAAATTTGGGACCAAAAGTTTTTAAGGCTCTTTGACCTGACCATGTTTTGCTAAAGTGTTTTTTTCTTTAATTGCTAATGTGACCTTTTTAAACCACAAAATTAAGCATTGCTTGGGAATTGGTCGGCAAAGTATTGATAGTTGTGTAAATATTGTCATACTAAAAGTTGTCTGAATTTTGGTTAATAGTAATCCACTACATTCTATCAAAATTACCAGGACATTATCAAGATCAATTTGTCACAGACACAGTTTAACTCTGAGTTCTTGACATATTTTATTACCATTTTCTAAACTATAGTGAATAAACTGTGATAATGTGAGAATTGTTGGAGGTGTCTGAATAAATTTTGTTTTGACTATACAGTAAAACTAAAAGCATTGTGAAATACTAATACATTTTAAATAACTTTTCTGTCTTTAAAATGTAATTTATTTCTGTAATGGTAAAGTTAATTTTCAGCAGTCATTACTATAGTCTTTATTGTCACATGATCCTTCAGAAATCATTCTAATATGCTGATGTGCTGCTTAAGAAACAATTTTTATTAATTTGAAATTTGTGGAAATACGTTTAATTTCTTTGACAAAAAAACTGAACTGTAGTATGTCACACTTTTAATATCTGTGAACTATATTGCTGTACCGTGTTTCGTTATTAATGTTCGTTCAGAACATTAACACACACTCCCAAATCAAAAAATAATATGTTACTGTCACTTTAAGATGGCTCCCAGAGAAACATGATCCTCTCTAATCAGCATTTGCCTCTGTGAAATCTAACATGGGCTTGCTGACTCTTCGTTTCTGTTTAGAATAAGCAGAATCTGATGACCTTTGACCTATTTGTAGACCTCACCCCCTCTCATCGCCATAAAACTAGGCTTGCTGCGCATAGATTCCTCACTCGGTCATTGATCATTAAGGAGATCAAAGGGTTAGTGAAACGATCAGTCGTGGCACACACTATCCCATGAAGCGATCGCTAGAACAATCCTCTCGTTCTTAAAACCTATACGCTAATGTGGCTTTTGACAATGAAAATATATTGAGTATCTAATATCGAATAACGCAACGTGCATTTCTTAGGAAGGTGCGATGTCTGTCGTTGGCGTGTTGTGTGTGTGGATGTGTGTATATATAGTGCTCACCTTTCACCTCTCATCACTCACTGCTCAAGAGTGTCTCCATGTAGCTTCAGTATATAGTGTGATTCTGACTAGCTTGTGTTTGTTCCACTTCTTTGTCGAATGCAGGAGAAATGTGCCGTATAGCTGACCACGACTCATATTCCCTCTCTTCAATAATTCAGAGCCAGTGTCGTAAAGCTCTTACTTAAAGGCCTCTTCCGTCAGTGTCATTTTGTTGGCTTATATGTTGTGTTCCTGCTGTGTATCATCTGCTTAGACAAATGTTTTATGATCAACAGTAAATTTGACAGGCCAATCCTGTTCAGCAGATCATTTCCAGATGGTCTTTACAAGCAGAAGTGAGCGTGACAAAGATTTTAAACATATTTATTCAAGATTATAACAAGTAATTGAATTGCTTACATTTCTGCTACTGTGTACTGCTAAAAACTACTATCTATACTGTACTGTTTGAAATTTAAGGTCAGTAGATTTGTTTTAAAGGAATTAATACTTTTATTCGGCAAGAATGCATTAAAATGGTTTGAGGTCAGTAGATTTTTTAAAAAGAAATTAATAGTTTTCTGTAAGGATGCTTTAAAATATAAAAAAAATTGTTACAGAAGATTTTTAAGACTTAAAATTAGTATATGTGACCCTGGACCACAAAACCAGCCATAAGGTTAAATTTTACAAAACTGAGATGTATACATCATATGAAAGCTCAATAAATAAGCTTTCTATTGATGTATGGTTTGTTAGGATAGGACAATATTTGGCCGAGATGCATCTATTTGAAAATCTGGAATCTGAGGGTGCAAAAAAATCAAAATACTGAGAAAATCACCTTTAAAGTTGTCCAAATTAAGTTCTTAACATGCATATTACTAATCAGAAATTACATTTTGATATATTTATAGTAGGAATTTTACAAAAAATCTTCATGGAACATGATCTTTACTTAATTTCCTAATGATTTTTGGCATAAAAGAAAAAGTCAATAATTTTGACCCATACAATGTATTTTTGGCTATTGCTACAAATATACCCCAGCGACTTAAGACTGGTTTTGTGGTCCAGGGTCACATATGATTTCTGAAGGATCATGTGGCACTGAAGACTGGAGAAATGACTGTTGAAAATTCAGCTCTGCCATCACAGGAATAAATTACATTGAAAGATATATTAAAATAGAAAACTATTTAAAATTATACAAATATAATTCTTATTTAAATGCACCCTTAAAGGTGCAGTGTGTAGATTTTTGCGGCATCTAGCGGTGAGATTGTGAATTCCAACCAACGGCTCCCGTCCACCGCTCACCCCTCCCTTTACAGAAGCTACGGTGGCCCACACGGGATTAAGATGTCGTTGTTTTAGACAGCAAAGAGTAATTAGGTTTCTTTTAAAATGTAAATTGAGGAATTATATTTACTTAATAATTCAATAAAACGGTGTTATTGTGAATATTACAGTTACATGTTCATCATTGTGTCAGTGATTTCCCGCTAGAACAACAGTGATGAAACGCGATCTGTAGAGCAGTTTGTCCGTTTAGGGCTACTGTAGAAACAATACGGCGACTTCCATGTGAGGGGACCCGCGGTGTATGTAGATATAAACTGATAATTCTAAGGTAATAAAAACATAATGGTTCATTAAGTAAGGTCTTTATACATCCCTGAAAACATAGTTATGTATACTATATTGCATTTCTGTCTAGAGATCATCTTAAATATTACACATTGCACCTTTAAGAGAACATAAGGTGCTTTTTTCGCTTTTCGAACAGTAGTGTATAAACATTCAAAAATGACCTTTTAACAATTAGTTGAATGTATATTAGAAAAGCAGTGGTGGGAACAACCAGCTATGATGGGTGTTAGCAATGTTTTCAAATAAGAGTTACGGTTAATTACACTTCTCCTTTTTGCCCAAATAAGCCTGAATAAGATATGTTAAAAAAGTTGTGATACTATTGGTTTTAACACTAAATATTTCAGTTTAGCCTGTGGCATCATGATTCCACTGATATCAGCATGTTTGCAATAAGAGAAATGGGCTGTTTTGGGTGTTCAGACCTATTAGATGAACAACACAGATAATGCATAACAGTTAAACTGGGAAGAAATAAACAAAAACACAGCAATCTCTCTTCAAAACATTGTGCATAATGTTTTATTACATAATTGGCTTCTACATTATTCATAAATGATAATGTTACAGCACATGTCATTACTCATACATTATGTCATAACTTCTACTAATGCATTTAGCAGACACTTGAATTAAAAGCAGCCTTTCTTGTGATTTTGTTTTTGATGTGTCTATACATCAGCTTGCATAAATAAGAGTTTGCATAAATGTTCAGGAGGTAATACTTGAGTTGTGTTTGAAGGTATAATTTGTGGTGATATCTTCACCATCTGCTTTTGCAATGCTAGTTTGACCCCCTCCTCTGGCAGGAAATGGCATCCCCCACTGATGATGTGGCACTTTGAGTCATAAATTTAATAGCCTGACCCCCTCCTCATTTCCCCACTCCTGTTCCTCCATCCCTTCCTCTCGCAGGACTGACCTTATTCCTTTAATTATTTATCCATCTTACTTATATGGCAAGAATTTGTTACAAAAGAGCCCAGTTGGATGTATCGGTTGAAGCCCCGCCCCCCTCAGCCGTACGCTGTGATGTGACAGTGCAATACACCCTTTGTGATCGGTGACAGGTGAAGAGAATTGATGAGATGAAGCCAGCGATTTCCTGCCATTTAAAGACTGGCTCCATATGTCCGTTGATTTATAGCATGCTTCGTGATCATCTGTTATATAAATTAGGTTATAATAATGAAGTTAAACTATTGCAAAAGCAGGTTAAGTACAGATTTGGAAACTAGATAGCAATTAGATGAGTTGCGTGCCTTTCTAATAGAGCTTATAGAATGATGGAATACACCCTCACGTCGCTCCAAACCTGTATGACTTTTGATGTGGGAAACAAAAGAATGTATTTTGAAAAATATCTAAATGTGTTTTATTATACAATGAAAGCCAGTGGGGTCCAATGTTTTCAGACTCCAATGTTCTTCCAAATATCTTCTTTTGTTTTCCATAGAAGAAAGAAAGAAAGTCTTACAGGTTTGGAACGAGATTTGGATGAGTAAATGATGATAGATCATAACCTTTAAATTAAGGTTTCTGAGGAAAATGTTCCAGGATTTCTCTCAATATACTGTCCAAATTGCAGTTTGAATGCAGCTTCAAATGACTCTACAAGATCCCAGCCCGAGGAATAAAGGGTTTTGATTTAAAGTTTTTGAGGAAAATGTTGCAGGATTTTTCTCCATATACTTGACTTCAATGAGGATCAATTGGTTGAAGGTCTAAAGTGCAGTTTCAATGCCACTTCAAAAGATCCCAGCCGAGGAATAAGGGTCTTTTAAAGTTTTAAAGTTGGAGAAGAAATTGAGATGGATTTTTTTTTTTTTGCCCTATCCTACCTTTTTTAATCGAAGTACACAGATGAAGTGACTTTTTCAATGTGATTCTGTAATGCGTGAAGACAAGCATGCACATCGCAGAGCTAGTGCAAGACGAGCATTTATGGTTAAATGCTATATACGTTTTTCTTTTTTTTAGAAAATTGGCCAATCGTTTCACTAGATAAGACCCTTATTCCTTGGTTGGGATCGTGTAGAGCCCTTTGAAGCTGCATTGAAACTGCAATCTGGACCTTCAACCCGTTTATCCCCATTGAAGTCCACTATATGCAAAAAAATCCTGGAATGTTTTCCTCAAAAACCCTAATTTCTTTTTGACTGAAGAAAGAGTCATAAAAAAGTCATAAACATCTTGGATGACATGGGGGTGAGTAAATTATCAGGAAATTTAATTCAGGAGCGAACTAATCCTTTAATGCAGATCTCATGTCAGCACAGTGTATATCCCTTGATAAACTCCCAGCATGTATGCTTTAAATTTACATTTCTGATTAACAAATTAGACTTGCAATTTAGTTTGGGATTTTGCAGGATGCAACATAAGGAGTTGTCATTTTTAGACTAGACAGACAGTAGACGGTCATGTGCCTCGTCATCTTTTACTCTACTAGCACAGTGTTCACATCAGCACTATTTTATGAATTGCAGAGCTTATTGTGACTGCCACCAGTCATACATTTCGCCACTTATAAGGTCTGCTAAGCCAAACAAGACATGACCGAGGGACATACACTGTAGCCTATGTGAAAAATGTGTCTGTTGAAGCTGACAATACAAACAGTAAGCCTTGCGTGAACAGAAATGAAACTCCAAATCCTTTAAACCAAACAAACAGGTTATTAGAAAGTTAGATAGCTTGTAGTGAAGGACAGGCTTAGATTTGTTACCTCAGTGTGTAGTGTCTACATGTAATGCTAATACCGCTAATGTCCAGAAACGTAAAAGTCAGTTATGGTTTCTGTTGGATAGGTTGTTTAGTGTTTGGCTAATGTAATGTAGTCTGCTTTAGCATTTGGTTAATAAAGACGGTTCTGTGTGGTATGGTAGCCATCTTGAGTCTGGCTGTTAAAGACCATAAAAGGTTAGCTCACACAGGAGCTGCACTGTTGATATGACAGAGCCCCTTGCCTACACTGCACACAAGCTGTGGGAAACACCAGCCCCTCCTGACAAGCTCGTACATATACAAAACACACACACTTTCTCCCTGTACTACACACACACACCAAATCTTATAGCGCAGAGCAGTCAACATGAGCTCATCCATCACAGAACTATTCAGAGCTCTTTGTTCGCTGGTGTTGGCCAACTTTACTCTGGGTGAAAGTGATCTGAACTTACTGCTGGTGGTCTTGGGCAATAAATTCTACCGATACAGGGATGCTGCTGTTTACCTGCAAACGGCCACCAATTTCACTGTCCAAGTTCTGGCTATTGGCATCATTCAGTTTTCGAGAATACGAGGGCAAATAAATAAAGATGACGCTGTAACCGAAAATCAAAGATTTACATAACTACTCCTCCCCCTCCTTTGGCTGAGAGTATGTGTCATGCAGACTTAATCAGCCTCCACTGCATGGCTTTATCTAGCTAGACATCTTAAATTAGTGTGTACACTGTAGTACTAGTAAAAATCACTGTTTTTGTCATTTCCAGTGCAGTTTTAATTATGATTGAGAACTGTAATTTATAATTACACTGTTGACCCAGCTTAACAATTGTTGCCAGGTTGGGCTATTTTAACACTGTTTCCGTGGGTTGTTTTTCATGTCCGCGGGTTAAAGTGACCCCAATAATGTGATATTTAGCCCCTGGAACCAAAAAAAACCAACATTTTTTTTTTACCCTCTGGAACGTGATTGTAACCATTGGAAAACATGATTGTGCAAGTTTTGAGTAGCATTTTTTTTGTTAAAACCTGGCAACCCTGACCTTAACCCACCCTTAAACCTTCCCATACCTCCAAACCTCTCCCTAACCTTTCCTGTATCCCTCCTCAATTGCAGCAAAAGTGTTTTGCAATACAATATGAACACAGTAAGTACATTGTACTTATTTTTTGATGTAACTACATAGTAAAGAGCAGGTCCTTCAATGTAAACAGTCTGCAAGGTTGTTAATCAAAAAACTGCATGATAAATAAAGATATTGTCTCTCAAAAGAAAGAGTCACTCTGAGCCACCTAAATGAGTGCTGTGTTTTGCGCTGTAAAAGCAAGTTTGTTTTGATTTCAATTGCCGAAAGATGATATTGAAGGAATCAGTGGTTAAAATTATTATTTTTTCCACGATACCACAGCAACACAACTCAAACCTTTTGTTGTGTGCTCGTCATTTTACCGTGGACTGCTTCTCTAATCTTGGCGAGTTCAACGTGGAATTCGCTAAATGCTTGTACGTGAAAGATAAGTGTATCCCTTCTTTATTTAAACCTGTAAGTATGATTAATTCGTTATGTGTACATTTTTAATTGAGTGCTCAATATATCAAGGTTTTTGTGCTAATATGTGATCTATACTTAGTGCAGCTTTAGGTTTCCAGGTAGACCATGATATTACTATCTTACTGAAATTGTTCTGATAATTTGCTGTGAACCAAGTGCTATTGTTTTGTGAAGTGTTTACAGTTTACAAGCTCAGAATTACTTCCAACGAATCATTTTGAAAATCATTTAAAAATGATTTTAATATTAAAATGTATATTCTGAGAAAATTTAAAAAAAATTGACCTTAGATGCATTTAAACCTGTTGTAGGGGACTCCAGCACAATATTAGACAAGTTAAAATACCATATGATCTGCTCTTTAAGACTGCCTAATATAAAGTGGGACCAACTGCCCTTCTACTCCTGTTAGGATAACTTCAGATAGGACTAAACAGTCATGTTAAAGTTTTGGAAATTGTAGGTTGTTCTTTAATTTTGATCTCCACTGTACATATAATGTAAGGCTATATTGTCATCATGTATTTGATGTACCTGAGGAACTAAAAGAACATCCTGTTTGTTTGGAGTACTTTATTAGATCTCTACTAACTGCTCCACAAAGTTCTATATCGTTTGTTGAATTTTACAGAAGAATACAGTTCCTCAAACAGTAAAGAAATGTATTTTCTTTTGAGAGAAAGGCACCCTGCAGGGCTGCCTTGATCTTTTGAATATGTCTGGATTTTTTTGGTTTACTGCTTGGTCATGTTGCTTTGCATTATTTATTTATACAGAGAGAACCGTTTCCAACTGCCTCACATTGGTTACCAATGATTTATTCACGCAGCTTTATATTGGTTTAGAGGCAGATATGTGCATTTCCATCTGCGGGGTCTGAGTTATACAACCATTTTGATTAACTGTTCATGGGCCCAGGAGTATTAGAGCCATATGCCGCTCAGGAAGAGAAAATCTAATGACTAATCCACTCTAAGTGCTGAATTGAGAAATCAGTTCTTGCTAATAACCTACAGATCGCAGAGAGATATTGTTTCAATAATGGATTTAAAGACCGCAATTTCTTGTCAAGAATTATATTTTTACGGCCTTATAATAGGAAGTATTTGGTAGCATTAGAACAAATGGGGTTTTTACAGATTTGAGAAGCTCTCAACCCATCTCACTGGGTTGAATAACAGATAGTCAGGCAGCCAGAGATCTTCCCTGATTGTTTTACTGGCTTAGTCCACCAACATGTTTGATGTGTACTAGACACTTCTGTATATATTTTAAGCTAATTTAAATCTGGTACAAACAAAGTTCAAATACTTTGAAGGGTTTTTTAGACTTTGGGATCCACTGTAATTGATGCCACTGATATATATTTAAATAGGCAATAACAGTAGCAGTAAATTGAATTATCTTTGTGGGGATTTCTTCACAAATATTCATGTGTGATTGAGTTTGTCATTTAACATCTCTAGTTTTACGATAAACAGTCAAATTTTCTTCAGGTTCGACAGTAAAGAAATGTCATCTAGTGAACATTTAAATATGTGCACTTGTCATACACCTTCATATCGATCTGGCTTCAAGTAGTGTCCAACAGAGTGCTGAGATAACAGTAATTCCGCGCTCCTTGTTTTTTCAGGCTGTTATCTCAGTCAGTCCTCTTCAATAGTGTCATGTTTGCTCAGCTTCTCCAAAAGCAGCTGCGGCTGCCGTCGTATGAAGAAGCCATCCGTCATAATGGGGGAAATAAAGCAGGCTCATGTGCCGAGAGTCTCTGTCATCCCCCCCTCCCGCCCTCCAATCCCCCTCTTTTTCCAAGGTCTGCGTCACACAACACTTTCTCTGACCTCTTCCCGTACTGTTTGTTCACACGCGTGGCCTGCTGACTTTTCTGGCAGCGTTTACTTGGCCTGGCTCCAGCTGGCTGACGGTGCTGCAGCAGCATGCAGACAATCTCTTACAGATGTCTGGAGACATGGAGTAAGATTCATGCTTTAGAAACGTGGAAAGCAAGAATGAAGACACAAATAAAGCAGGGCAAGCAAGGTGCATTGCTTCAATGGAGTAGCCAATGAGCAGATTCACCTTTTGATGTTTTGTGTGTTTCCAGAATTCTGTATCTCTAAATCCTCTTTTGCACAGCTCTATATAAATTTATAATATATCTGCATACATATAGTACACTTGTGTTGTTCCAAACCTGTAAGACATTCGTTCATCTTCGGAACTCAATTTAAGATATTTTTGATGAAATGCCAGCTCCTACGTCAGCAGCACATCACACATGCATTGGTGGTACTTTCGTGAACATGCAAGAAAAGAAATTGTTGAAATAAAGTCATTATTTTTGTTTTCTTTGTGCACAAGAAGTATTCTTATAGCTTATAGTTGAACCACTGATGTCACATGAACTATTTTATCGATGCCCGTATTAACTTTCTGGGCCTTGAACGAGTTGCATTGCTGTCTATGCAGGGTCAGAAAGCTGTCAGATTTCATCAAAAATATCTTAATTTGTGTTCTGAGGATGAACAAAGGTCTTAAAGGTTTGGAATGACATGAGGGTGAGTAATTAATGAAAGCTGTTTTGAAACAATATCTATTGTAAAGAGTGCTATACAAATAAATTTGACTTGACTTAAAATTTGACTGAAAAAGTCAGGGTAGAGGACAAGTTTGCAGATTTGTTTTGTCCTGTTCAGAACAGAAGTTTGTTTAGGCAGATTATGCTGCAAAGTTACACAACCGTTCAAAAGTTTGACGTCAGTTTTTTTTATTTTATTTTTTAAGAATGTATAGCTTTTATTTTATTCAGCAAGGATGTATAAAATTGATTTAATTACATTTCTAGTGGTTTAGTGTTTCTGATTATAAAAAAAAAACTGAATTTTTTTTTTATCTTGGTTTCCAGAAATCTTAAGCGGCATATTAGAATAATTTCTGAAGGATTATTTGAGATTAAAATTGGAGTCTGCTGAAAATTCAGCTTTCCCATCACGGGAATTACTTACATTTTAAAATATATTAAAATAGAAAACTGTTTACTGTTTTTTTGTACTGTGTTTTGATTAAATGAATGCTGGAAATCTTGCCCTCGAGCTGTTAACTGTTTTGACCGGATTAATGAGTCACTGAGCTTAGTCTTATTTGTGATAGTGAGTCATACAGGTCACAACATGAGGGTGAGTAAATAACGACATAGTTTTTGCAAACTGTTCCTTTATTTAACATATGTGTAGTATGCCTGTCTATCTTGTCCTTTCATACAGCTTCTTTAATTTTCCTTACTTGCTCTTGCCCTCAGTAGTTTTTTCAGTTTTCATTTCTTTTTTCTTTCTTCTCTGTTCATGTCCCTGTGTAACTGTTTAGCACGAGAGGGAAGGGTCTGCCTGACAGATTGAAGGGCCGGACCGGGGTCAGAGGGGTTAAATTGAACAAATCTGCCCATTGACGTCCTGTCTCCTCCACCCTCCACTAATATCATTATTCCCGGGTGTCAGGGGGCGAGCGGACGTGTCGCTAAGGCTGACAGCACAGAGGCGAGGGCAGCCACTTACCACAGTAGACCTCCCACCATGGCAGGCTCCTTTTGTCGAAGGACCTGTCAGCAGAGGCAGAAAAAGAAAAACATTGAGTCCACGGTGTTCATCTGAGTAAATACATGCAGAGACACACAGGGGTGGAGGGTTATGGATTGCTGGTCTTTGTCTTTACTACAAGCAAGTGAAGAGAGGCACTATGAAGGCGTGGCTTGGGAATGTTTGTGATCATTTCAAAGTTCAGTTTTTCATGAAATGCTGTGAAATGCCTGGACTTTCCCTCTGACTTTTTTTGGTCTAGTGTAGTATTCAGTGTAGGCAAAGCATGCAAACAAATCAAAGGTCGCACAAAGCAGCTATGCGAAACTGAAAAAAAAAAAATGCAAAAAGCATTTAAACAAAAGTGCGACTTATTATGACTGATATTTTCAATAATCAATTTAAATCACTTTTAGAGACTATTTGTGACCCTGGACCACAAAACCAGTCATGAGGGTCAGTTTTTTTTCTTTATATAATCTGAAAGCTGAATAAATAAGGTGGGCGCGGGTGCAAAAATATCTAAATATTGAGAAAATTGCCTTTAAAGTTGTTCAAATAAAGTTCTTAGCAATGCATAATACTAATCAAAAATTAAGTTTTAATATATTTACTGTAGGAAATTTACAAAATATCTTCATGGAACATAAGCTTTGCTTAATAAGAAAAGAAAAATCGATAATTTTGACACATGCAATGTATTTTTGGCTATTGCTACAAATATACCCAAGTCACATTTATCAGAAATTAAGACAAACATGACTGTGTTGGTCATTACCATTAGGAAATGTGGCTAATTATGTATTAGATTGTTGGAATTGAAGCGATAAACTTGAGTTTGTGGGCCAGAACTGACAAGTCAAGTTGTTTGTTTTTGGATTTGCTTTTGGTGTTTTGTGATTTGTTTGCACGCCTGTCAGTTTGCATTCCTGCTTCGGAGATTTGTTTGTCTGCTTTTGGATTTGGCTGAGTTTTCTGATATGTTTGCATGCTTTAAGCATCTCAGGCACTATACTAGTATAAACCGGATCGCTAGGACAGGATTGTGGCGTAGATAAGCCCTGCACATTTTCTTAATTACGACTCTGACATTTATTGGATTTACACACAAATTTTAAGGCCTCAACAGCACAGGTCTTAAAGTCACTCCTGAGGCCCTTAAATGGGATGCTGTGGGTTTATAATCTAATTCTACACAGGACTAGCAGGATTTATTTTTATGTGTTACTCCATGTTCAGTTTTTTTCAGCCTATTGAATCAATATTAAAATATCATTCCCAGAGAGTAATCCACTCTCGATTGTATTTTGTTTTCTAGCAAACTGCTGTTTGTGAATTGCGATCTATCTTTGTACTTCGGAAGAAGTGATCTGCTCAGTTTGGTTAGCAGTAACAGAAGTTGAGGGCTGATGACACCATCTAAACCACAGGGCAGCACAGAAGAAAAGTTGACTTCAATAGCCTTTACATGCCAGAAGTTTCGGTGTCAGGCCCTCAATGGGATGCAGCTAAATGACCGTTCAATTTGTTGTTCTATCCTCGCCATTCTCCAACCTGCATTGCTCTGCCAACTTTTGTGTAACAAATGAGCCGGTAACTCACCTTTTGCCATGGTGGAGCATCAAAGACCAAGACCTAATTATCTGGTCTCCATCTCCAGGGCTTTGAGTGCTCTTTTGGGTGAGGGGAGGCCTCCCATTCCATTCCTGTCTTTTATTGTGTTCTAATAAGGAGCAGTGAGAGCGTGTTCAAACAAGCAAGCCGAAGAGCCAGACAAGGGAGGAAGACCTGAGTGTTTCTGTGATTCGAGTGGAACCTTTCAAGGTGTTCGGGCATCATTTAAAACTTCTTAAAGCTTTTTACAACGTGACAAGTAACTTTCATTCGCTATTATTTTTAAAGCCACAACCTTACAATCTCCTGCCATCGTATCAGGATGGTTTTACAAGATCCAGACGTAGTTTGTTAATTCAAGGTCTGAGGAGGGTCAGAGTGCCTGACGTTTTGCAGCCAGCATCATAAGTCTTCATTAAAGAAGGGAATAATGTTGAGCTTTTCCAAAAAACTAACCGTAAACATCAAAGACTTGAAATAAAAAACACTTGGTAGCCACACACACACTCAAACATCCCCCGCTTGCACCTCCAGACTAGACACCTCCATTATCACTGCTAAGTTAAGTATTCACTGAGAAGCAATCAAGCATGTGGGGCATGTTTATGGTTGTAGCAGGCAGCATTTCACTCGCCTGGGTGTGGTTCCAGAAGAATTGGGGAAAACTGACCAAATCCCCGGTCTGGATTGTTGCTTTGGGCTTTTATAGCAGTGCAATTAGCCCCAGCCTCATCCTGTAGTCTCAATTTACATCCTCCACTTGCAGTCATTCCCATTTCAGATTTTATTTCAACTTCAAAATCTCTTAGAATCTGCTGGAAGATGCATATGAGAGTTGAAGAATGATCTGTTGTGCTTTACCGAACTTGAGCGTGTTAATTTTTAATGCGCTGAACATTTCTCTCAGACGGATCTTAAAGCTGTTTTCTCTTTAGGCAGCTCATTGTCTCCTCTGTCTGGCTAACTGTCACCTTAAACTTCTGTATTATGTACACACAGAGCTCAGTCTGCCTCAAAAAGGCCATAAAATTATGTGTATTGTGGTAACAGAATTGCTTTTATTATTATAGAGGCATGCACAGTGTGTTGGTTGTGGAACATCACGATAGTAGCTTTTCGTGAGCTAACATGGCTGACGTGGTGCTAAGGCTGAAGTAAATTACTGTTGCTCACATTCCAGCGCTGACAGAAGGATATTGACTGGTTTCCATCCTCTGCACAGCCACAGAAGACATTATCTAGGCTGCTGATAAGGAATTCGTATGTCCAGCCTTTCCTGTGTAGACATGAATGGTAAATAGTTTAAGAGCGCAGAGCATTGATCATAAACCACGAAGTTAAAACACTCTCGGCCATAGTAATGAATGCAATCCTTTACTGACTGTTTTGGAGTTATGCTAAAGAGTAAAATTATTTTTGCACAATAATAAAAAAAATCATTTTTCTGTTTCTGTTTTTAACTTTATGTGTACAGCCCTACTTTTGATTTATTTATCCAGATTTTGCTTTACATTTTGCATAATATGACTGTATTCCTCAATTTCTTCTGTTTTCCACCACTTCTTTCTTTCTGAGGAATTGTAAGCACATTTTATATGTATGTGTGTGCCCCTCGACCACAAACCCAGACTTAGCATTGGTATATTTGTAGCAATAGCCAACAAAACATTGAATGGGTCAAAATTATAATTTTTTCTTTTATGCCAAAAATCATTAGGATATTAAGTAAAGATCATGTTCCATGAAGATATTTTGTAAATTTCTTACCATAAATGTATCAAAACTTAATTTTGGATTAGTAATATGCATTGCTAAGAACTTCATTTTGACAATTTAATGGTGATTTTCTTAATATTTAGATAGTTTTGCACCCTCAGATTCCTGATTTTCAAATAGTTGTATCTCAACCAAATATCATCCTATCCTAACAAACATACAGCAATGGAAAGCTTATGTATTCAGTGTTCAGATGATGGATAAATCTCAATTTCATAAAATCGACCCTAATGACTGGTTTTGTGGTCCAGGGTCACATATTATATATGTTCCTTTTTTCAACATTTTATTTTAAACAGTCTACCAGACACTGAAAAAATATGAACAGATTTGGCAGAATATTGCAATTATGTGTTATCGTGATGTGTCTCCATTAGAACAGGCCGCAACTTGACTAATTGTACATGAGTAAAATAATTTGAGGTGTAATGGACGTGGGAAAAGGGTGTAATGAAGTTCTTACTTCGCAGATGACTGCGTTTATGAAGCAAAAACACGATAAATCAAAACTCAAATCAATCAAATTTTTGCTTTTTAGTCAGCTTTGATCATTTGCAGTGATTGCATTATTATTTAGCTGAATCATTAGTTAATTTCTGTAATGTTTTTATTTAATTAAAATACATTCAGACCTGATTTGTCCTAAAATGCTACCAGCTAGACTATCTATTCATTTGTAGTTCATGTCATTTTGTTTGAAATCTTTTCCTGTCACACAAAATGAAAATTAATATACATGTTAAGGTCATGCAGAGTTCCCTTTTGATAAAATTGTTATGTGACAGGCTAAAAAAAAGGCCCTGTCTCTAATCAGGTAGTGATGTAAGGCTAGCCAGAGAGCAACATGTATCATGAGAAGCGATTGTGATTGGGTGATGTTTTATAATGATTTGATTCTTTATACAGACGTGATAGGGGTAAGGTGTGTTTTATAATGATGTGATTCTGTATACAGACATTATAAAACTCAAACACCTGTTTTAGAAATGCACACCATAGAGCTTTACTGTCGTTGCTTCTTTGCTGCAGTTCAGTTTCAGAGCAACTAAAGTGTGTTAGTGTAAGTGTATTAGATTATATCAATACCATTCTATCATATGACATGTTTTTATTCTTTTATGAAATGTGCTCTAAATATAATGAAGTGTGTTGCTGTTCTGGATCACAGCATTGTAGGGCGTAGATATCTCATTCTTTCCGAAGCAAGCCCATTTCCATGATTTTTTTGCTTAGCATTAAAATAAGAAAAGGTGATCTTCTATTTGTTATTCAAAGGCCTGATACGCAAATCAGGAAGACTTAATTGTTGTCTTAAGCCAGTAGTATCAAATGAAAGCCATTCTGCTCATCCCTGCACAAATTTACATTGATTCAGTGCATAACATGACGAAAGTCTCCTTATTTATGTTCAGCCAGGTTAATATTTGAGTATAAATTATGGGTGTTATTAGGTAAAACAGAGGTCACTGTGTACTTCAGATAAAGACATACAGTGTTTTTTTTAAGTTTAATGGTCTGTATGAAGCACATGAATGAATATTTTATCACAGCACATTAAACCACCCTCTTAATTTGGGAGTTAAAACATTAGACATGTTAAAGCAGAGCCTGCTAAAGCAATGACCCCACTCACACACAATGGGCTTTTGACTTTTATACCAGGCTGAGGGAATAAATTACATGTGTAATGTAAATGTGTAAAAGTGATTGCATTTTAGGTAATGCTATCAAATTGATTAATCGCAAATAATCACATCCAAAATAAAAGTTTGCATTTGCATAATATGTGCGTGTACTGTACGACGGTGTTTAGTGCCACTTTAAAAATTAAATAAAATTACGAAATTAAAGTCGTAAGAAATAAAGAAATTACTTCAAGATTAGTTCAAGAATAAAGTCGAAATTTTTCGAGAATAGTCAAAATTATGAGAATAAAGTCGAAGTGTTTCGAGAGTAAAGTCAAAATGTTTCAAAAATAAAGTTAAATATTTTGAGAATAAATTTAAAATGATGTAGCAATTATGAGATTAAAGTTATAATATTTTGAGAGCATATTCAAGCCTATTGCACATGCAAATGGCCTGGATTGGGAACACCGGGAGATATTCCAAAGTCTCAGCTTTCAAAATCTGTTAGTTTTATAGTGAAATGCAAACAATATGTCTATTACAATAATGTGTTTTTCACACTTTTTAATGTGGCTTGACAGATCGATCATTTTAAGCGGCATGTGAATCAGTCATCTTTCCGATTACAATTTGACATTTGTTTCATTAGATTAAAAGGCTATACTGTTTTTTTCATTCCTTCTGATGTTCCTTCACATTTATATCATGCTTGAAATAAAGAGGAAAAACACATTTATAATTTGTATTTTGTGATAAAACTGACAAAATTTGAAAGCTGAGCTGTTATATTAAAGCACAAAATTATCACGTGCTACAAATAATCAATGGAAGATGTTATATATTATTTCCAATAATTTCTAGTTTTATACTGTAAATAAAACAGTTGTGAATGAATAGTCACTTGTATACCTCAGAAAAGACAGCAATATAACTTATATTAACAAGTTGGAGTCTTCCTAATGAATGCAATCGAAGACGTGAAATATTATTTCCAAGCGAACTGTCTCTGCGAGTATAACACATGGTATGACTTCTGCTAATAATCCCACATATTCAGATAAATTCTGGTGGTTTGGCAACTTCTCCCGGTGCTCTCAATCTGGACAAGTTGCATGCACAGGCTATATTCTCAAAATATTATAACTTTAACTGCTACAATTTATTTATCGAAACAGTTTGACGTAATTCGCGAAACATTACGACTTTATTCTCAAAACATTTCAACTTTATTCTCGTAATTTTGACTTTATTTTTGAAGCATTTCAACTTTATTCTAGATTTTAATCTCAAAACATTTTCACTTTATTCTCATAATTTCGACTTTATTCTCAAAATATTAAGACTTTAATCTCATAATTTTTTGTTGTTGTGTTTATGTTGTGTATATGTTGTGTATATTTATTTGCATATATAGATGCACACACATACATGTGTATATTTAAATATTTTGAAAATGAAAACCTGAATTGCATGAAACCCGGCAGAGCTACGCTGCATGTAAACCAAAAAAAAAAAAGGTAAGGGGCGGCTGAATGAATGCTTTAGGTGTGCTGTCATGTTACTGGCCTCAAAAACACATGTATGTACAGCAAGCGGAAAGCTTTGATGTTACTAATCATGCCTAGAGTCACTGGGTTTAAGCAGCAGCGAATGATCTTTGAGGGCCTGTGCTCTCATTAGTAAAAAAACTTAATTAAAACATTGGTGGAGCAGAACATATTTGCTCTGGGAACATGTTTTAATAGGAAGTGTTCAATTATAGAGTGATTCACTGCTTACAGTTGCTGACTGTTATTTTTAACACAAGATAAGTAATTGTGATTATGCACTCATGGTGGAATGCACAGTTTTGATATACACTGTTTTAGATATTATGTTTGACAAGGGCAATGCAGGGCCTCACAGACCATTGAAGATTGTCTTCATTGGGGCTTTTCCCCATGAGTATTTATATTATATGAAAGGGGCCCAGCTGAAGTGTTCTAGGGTTAAAACCTCATGCGTCTGCTCTATTGGTTGTATCATATAGACATATGACGTGTTACATATCTCTGGTGGGGGATGGGTGGCTTTTAGGCTCCTGGTTTGGGCACAGAATGTTCCTATAGCTTAAAGACAGAGAAGAACTTGTCTTTGTGTCGAGTGTTATGTTATCATTCATGTAATAACAGCAATCAAAAATTGTCTATCTGTTAACACCTATTGAAAGAAAAATGCCAAATTGGTCATAACTGCTGCTCCCTTATCAACAAAAGCATGTGATGTGTCCATGGCTGCAATGACACTTTCTTACCCACTTCTTCATTTTGCAACCGTTATTTATAATTGCCGTTATCATGGTTTCACATGACTGTAATTCTTGTCAACATAAATGTTGAAAAACATATCAGTGGTTTCTCACTTTATCCTCTCACTTGCTACATACTGTAAGGAGACTGAGTACTCATACAGGGTGACCACAGACTAAAGTGTTTTTCTCACTCATGCAGTGTCTTTTTTAATACATTTGCAACAAAAACAAGTCAACTTTTTTTTAGTTTTATCATTTTATCCACAAAAAATAAAGAATCACGTGTTTCCATTTAGATCACCATTAATGCAAATTCCTTTGTAATGTTTTATATTTTAACAACGTTTTAGGAAGTTCTGTACATGCACAGAAAAGCCAGAAAGTTGAAGAACTCTAATGTGAGGTCAAAAGCGTGTTTTAACATCCTCTGTGTTCTTGGAAAGTCATTAACACTAACTATGCATTTTCCGCACTTGTCCAGACATCACATGCTTTTCATTTAGCGTTAACCTTTTTCTTTTGTCCCAACACATTCATTCAGGACAGGAAGCATTTCAGGGGGGAAACAGAATTAGCCGAGGACATTAAGCACAGCCTGCATTCTTTACAGGCAGCTAGCGTGAAGCAACATCACAATATCAAATGCTTAATTGTTGATTCTCGGACACTTATTAACATTTTAATTTGGCCAGGGTGTTCTTTGTGCCTGCTCAGGTTAGTCATTCAGAGAAACTTGTTTTAATTTAGCATGTGGTTTAGGTTTTAGGTCAAGTCTTATGTATATTTATGAAAAGCAATGCTGACAGGCTCTCCTTGAAGTCTTTTTGATATCGTAATTAAAAAATAGTGATCAATCTTAAATATTACAGTTGCTTTGTAATTGTAATATTTAATATTCATCATGATTCTGTCATGATTCCTCGATTCAGTTTGAGTACTCTATTTTAAAATAAAATTTCCTGCGTCGAGTAACCGGCAAAATACCGAAAGTGGCGCATTCCACGGACGAGAATCCATGAAACGCATTATTAGACTGTTTTCCAAGGCTGCACGATATATTAAACCCATATTAAAATCATAATAAAACATAAAGCTATTGTGAATTCACAAACACTAAAATTCAATTAAATCAATATATGCAGAGCTAGTTTAATCTCATAGCAGCTTCATTCACAGTAAATGCTGCTCCACACAAACAATTATCATTCACATGTGTGAAGCATCTCAAACTCCATCTCTGCAAATTATAACATCCATCTGGCCATTTATTAAGATTTATAGAGTCAAGAAATGGACAAATATTAAGTGGATATTTTAATTAAATGTTGTTTAGTCAATATTACACAAAGTAGTGTTGTCACGGTACCAAAATTTCAGTATTCGGTACCAATACCAGTGCAAATCCACGGTTCTCGGTACCAATTTCGGTACCAAAGTAAAACACAATAACATTAATTGAAAAACACACTATTTTTTTTTTATTAATAAAGTTAAAAATAAAATGTGCAAAAACCAATGTCATTTGTTATACTTATCTAAATTTAGTTTCAGGTTTTTCCAAGTAATAAAAGTATTTCAAGGATTGTAAACATTTTAATAATTAACAACTAAAATTACAGGCATTCAAAAAATGTACACAAGCTTCATCCAAAAGTTTGTTTCTGCTGCTTCTAAAAACATCTGTACTGTTGTCTGTTTTAGAGTTTGCTGGGGTGTTTCATGATCTTCCTCAATCTGCAGCTGTAAAAAGAAAATATAATACATTTAAGTAAAGCAGTGGGCTAAGTCTGACCAGATGCAACATTAGATCATTGACACCAGCAAAAATATTAATTTTCAGTAAATAACAAACCTCAGCTTTTAGAATAAATTTAGATAAGATTACATATATTAAGTTAACTGTCTATCACAGATAGAAACTGCAGTATTAAACTCTTTACAATACGATTTAATTTGTTAGACAACATGACCTTACAAAAAACATTAGTTATATGGCATTTCTTCTTCTTAAGGTTAGGCTCATTTCAACATTTACTAATGCATAAAATCATATTAAAATGTTAAACATGAACAAACATTAACGATTGTGTGTTTGTATTGAATAACATTTTGAAATATGTTGTAAAAATATATTGTTCACTTAAGTTTGTTAGATAATGCATGAATTTGATCTTATTGTAAAGTATGACAAAACTAAACTGGAGATCAAACGTGTTTTATTTGACTGTTCTTTTATTTAATCCAAACTGCGTTCATGTTTAATAATAAAAAGCTTTATGAACCTGCTAGAGTTATCCAGCCAAGAATAAGAACGTTTTTTGACAGACTGATGTTAAGGACACATTTGTACATTCTTTAACACACATATTTTGGATAAACGGGTCATTTGTGTGTATGAATAGTACATATATCATGTCTTTCTTTTTTCTTTTACCCTAATAAAAATTATGGGAGCGTTAAATAGCTCAAAATCGTTCTAAGGCACAGCATTAGCGTTAGCCGCTTATGCTAACGATTAACTACAATCCGACATTCAAATTAAAATATGCAATAATGTTCTTAACAGAAGCTCTAAATATGAAATTAAATTGAAACATACCGTACTTGAACTCTTTCATTTGATCCTGCAGTCGGTCTTCACTGTGTTTTGTTCAGTTTGATGCATTTCCATCTTTTGAGAGAACCTAGACGATCTATGATGTTCGCCTTCAGCCGAAAATCGAAAATGTTTGGAGCATGCCTGACTCTTCCTTGTCAACAAGTGGATTCAGAGCGACCGCATCAGCAGCAGCGCCGAAGAGAGCGCAACTGCGCAGTGCGCACCTTAGAATAGATAGCACGTCAAGAACCGGGTCGACCGGATAGTCGGTACCACCGGTACTAAAGAAAACCTGGAACCGTAACATTTACAAAATTTTAGTACCGACTTGGTACCGAAGTACCGGGACTTTTGACAACACTAACACAAAGATTAGATCGCACTGTAATGTGTAAAAACAATCGTCAGGCCAAATGTAAGTTAATGTATGTTATTTCTACTGTTTGTAATACACTATGTATTTTCACAGTTTTGTTAAATAAAACCATATTGTTTATTGCTTTGGATACTTTATTTGAACGAGTTATCATTGCTATAATACAAGTAATTTTAAAGGCTAGTGACAGTCCTAATTGTAAAAATTTAACTTAAAAAAAAAAATATATATATATGTGTGTGTGTGTGTGTGTGTGTGTGTGTGTGTGTGTGTACGTCAGAGTACTCGATTAATCATCTTAATATTTGACAGATTAGTTGATTACCAAAATAATCGTTAAAACAGCCCTAAAACTAATGTTTTTACCTAATATATATATATATATTAGTCGATTATTCACTTACCAAAATATCCTGATACTCGATTAATCATCAGAATAATTGTCATTACTTGATTACCAAAATTATCATGTAATGTTTTGATACCTACATTTACTAGCATAATTGTAGCAGATTCATTTTAGTGTTCTGTGATTAATAATATTAGATACAGTATTAAAAAAGCCATTTATCAGGCCATGCAATTAAAATAATTATCAAATTATCTGTTTCATCTAGCGATGTAAAAAATCGTTTCATTTTACATACATTACATTCATTCCCCAACATTAATCACTGCATGAGAGGCACTTAGCAAACTGCTATTTTCAAAGTCAAACCACAATTCATGCATCAGGCCTGTGACAGTGGACAAAACCCATAACATACAGTGAAAGGGAGATTCAGCTCTGAGGGGCTCATGTGAATCAGACCTGACCCCTGTGCATCAGCAAAACTGAAATATGGAGCAGCTTCCATGCAGCCGGGAGCCAAAAGGCCTCATTGTTTGGGCCATTGAGTGCTCTTGCTGAGGTTGCATTTGCACTGTTCTGTGGCCCCGTTCTGCCATTTGCGTTGTATGCAATGATTAAACATTTGCCTGCTTCGTTAGTCTAGCATTCGGCATGTGCAATTAACCTGAACTAGCAGGAACTCTCTTGGCACACAGCGCAAGTTAGCATCACAAACTTACTTAAAATGATAAATGTATAGGAAGATTAACATATTTTTTGTACTTGACCCCACAGTAGAGTGTGAAGTTAAATAGGAAAGGAATCGAGGTTTGGTCATAACGATCACACCTGTTTTTGCTGCTAGCGGGGCTCTGGGTATTAGCTCTATTTTTAATGACAGTGCTGGACATTCCAGTTTTCATGTGGGGATAATTAGAGACATGGCCTTGGGCTTGGAGGGTAAACATCACACAATTACAACAGGATGGAGGAGGGGCCCCAGTCACTGGACGAAAGAAATGATGAGGGACAGAAAATGCTTAATGACGGGATGGTGTGGGAAACCGCCACAGAGATTCAAGATCCTGTGAGCTTACGGCGCTGCTAACTGCCAACTCCAAAATGAAACCTACACAAACACTGTTACTGAGAACAGAGCTGAACATTCTTTCACATTCCCTATAGCTGTACAATGTTCTTATCAGTTGTAGGATGGGATTCTAAATGTGCTCTGTGGCTAAATGACACACAGGCATTCTCTACATTGTTTTCTGGTGGTGTCATTGGACACAGAGCTGGGCGTGGACTATTTGTGTCAGCCGATCATACTGTATCTCTTCCATCGATTGTCATGCAGATCATCAAACATGTGGTGGATGGCAGTGTTTAAAATGTTGAGCCGAGAAGAGGCCGTCCAACCACATTTTAGATTGACATTGAAATTTTTTATTAGAGCTGGAGATTGACACCTCCGTGACATCTGACAGAGAATTAACGAAGCGTTAGATTTAAAAATAATGAGTTCAAATAACATAGCTACACTGCTATGATCTGCCAGGCGTCATATACTGTGGGTGTGATTCATGTTTTTGGATAAAGTCCAAAGAGCTTCAGTGTATTTATTTGCTTTTTTGCCTATACGAAGACTGCTGTGGAAACAAAACAATATGCGATGCCTGTTGAGGCACACATCTAAATGTTTGTGGCAGACTTAATTTTGCTGATTTTATTAGGGGTAAAATAAATAAGAAAGTTCAGTTTGATGGGATTGTTTTTCACCACAATTTACCACAATTAAGACGCTGACTGTAACTATTTTTGTATAACTTGTGCTCTCTAAATAAAGCGTGACTTGACGATGAGACGAATGAAAGCTGTGTATACACACACACACACACACACACACACACACACGCACACACACACACACACACACAGCTTTTAACTGTCTTATAGTCAAGCTGTGTGTGTGTGTGTGTGTGTGTGTGTGTGTGTGTGTGTGTGTGTAATCACGTAGTTATATATAATATAATGCATTATTTATCTGCTGTATTTACATCAACTTTATTTTCTATTTCAAGAATAAATTTTTGCTTTTGCTTTGAACACTAAACTTTTAGTCATTAAACTCATTAAACTTCTTTATGATAAAACATGTTTATTCTTAGAATAAATATTCTAATAATAAATTATAATAACTTTACAACAGTAAAATAAAAAATACATTACATATGTATATAAATATATACATAAATATAATTAAATTTTTTTTTTTTTTTTTTTTTTTTTTACTGTTGTTTTATTTAACTGGATGCACCAAAAAGAAAATTCTGGACCGAAACTGAACATTCTGGATGCACTTGGTTGAAAACTTCAAACCGAAAATGCTTTGTAATAATTACTTGTTATTTTATCAAATAATATAAAGCAATTTTGTCTGACTTTTTTAATTTGCCTCAATAATTTTAATGATAGCAAATTAAAAAATAAAACACTTTTATTTAAAGAAAATATATGTGACCCTGGACCACAAAATAGTCATAATGTTTGAATTTATGAAATTGAGATTTATACATGATATTAAAGCTGAATAAAGATATATATGTGGTCAGACTACAACTATTTGAAAATCTGGAATCTGAGGGTACAGAAAAATCTAAATATTGAGAAAATTGTCTTGAAAGTTGTCCAACTAAAGCTCTTTGCAATACATATTACTAATCAAAAATTTTATGTACAATGTTCTTATCAGTTGTAGGATGGAATTCTAAATGTGCTCTGTGGCTAAATGACACACAGGCATTCTCTACATTGTTTTCTGGTGGTGTCATTTTCAGTAGAAAATTTATCTTCCTGGAACTTGATCTTTACTTAATATCCAAATAATTTTTAGCATAAAAAATCGATAATTTTGACCCATACAATGCATTTTTGGCTATTGCTACAAATATATCTCTGCTACTTAAGGTTTTGTGGTCCAGGGTCACATTTAAATAAAATGGCTGTATAAAAAATTCTTTGGTAGTTCAGACCAATATTTGTGCTTGCTTAATTTATGTAACATCTTCACTCTGACTTCTGCAGATGCAGGCAGCAGAAAGACTCCTTGCATCCTCATTACTGTTTATTGCATAAATCATGCCTGACCCTTGTCTTGGCTCAAACACCGGTGAAGGCCAAAGATGTAGCTTCTCTTCCTCTTGTGTCATGTCTGCATTAGAGATCATGACGCTCCCCCATCCCATGCACGCAAACACAAATCACTAGCCCTTTATTTCCCATGAAGACCTTGAAGACCAGGAGGGGAGCAGATGACATTATTATCACTACAGAGCCCTACCTCCTCCCCTCTGCTCCAGACTAAAAACAAAGCCTGTGTCTCTTACAAGCACCTTATTGTACAAGGCTGTGCTGAGTCTATTTCTCCATAAATTAATGATTGGGGGAGGTAATCAATATATCAATGGTACAGTCTTTATGTCAGCAGCCTCTCTTTGTGTGGATGCCGTGTGGGTCATCGCTACAGCATAATGATGCAATTATTGATTAGCATTTAAAGGCTAATCCATATGATATATTTTCTCATGAGTTTGCATCTGTAGGTTCACGGCCTGTTTTCTGTCTATTTTTTTTTTACTTGTGGACAAGTACTATAAATTTATTAATCAGTGTTTTAAAAAAATGGGTGGTGTTTCAGCCAAATAGTACATTTGTACCACTAAAATAAACATTAAATTTGCTTAATGTTTATTATTTTAATTATATGCCCATCTATATTTATAATTATATATCATCATCTGTAATTATAATCGTTTAAGTAGCGGTATGTTTTTAAACCTGAATGTGATAATGACTATTCCATATTTAATGTTTTATAAAACTGAAAAGGATATATTTTTTAAATATCTTTATTATAATGATTTTATTTTGGTATAGTAGTCATTTTCAGACATGAGTCATCCACTTAATGTTTTTTTTGGGGGCAGTTCTTTATTGTAACTCTGTTTGTCATTGTCATTTTTCTAGTGTCGTCCCAACCTGCCATTTCTAATTTATCATCAGACTTCCTGATGTGTTATGAGCCATTTAATCTGAAAGCATGACTCCTATCTGCATTTCTTTTTCATGTAAAGAAAATGTTTGGGAGTGGACGCAATCCATCATACACACGCCCAACACGCTTGTCACATGAATTGTGTTCAAAAGACTCTTTAGCCCATTTATGGGGACACATTGAATAACTGAATTAACTGAGAGTTGGATTAATTGCGTGGAAGCTTGCTTATCTATCATGATTAGATGTCCCATTTTTATAGGTAATGGGAGACAGGTGGAATGTTACGTTGTGAAAGCTGGTTTCATAAGAGCTTATGATATGTTGGCGTGGGTCGTAATTAATTATGAGGGAGCGGCGAGAATGACATTTGAAAGAGGTCTGTTTTGTTGCTAATTACAACAGGAGACAGTAGACAGGATATCTCTCATGGTAAAAGATAATCAGCGATAATAAGCTGATTCGGGTAAATGATTTCATGTATGACTGAATCTGAATTTATAAGACCAGAGGGCATGTGGCTTTGAAGAAGCAAAAATAAATAGCAAAGCTTATCGGGCTGAGTCATCGTATCACAACTGAAGGCTACACTAGATAAGAGAAAATAATGAATGAGTAGGTAAGGTGTGTATTCTTCACTAACCTTTAACCTTTTCAGACATAGCTCACACACACCTTGCACATCATACATGTGTGCAAATGAAAAACTCTTTTATACACTAAAATTTAGCATAATTTACTCAAAAAGGAAAAAGTGCAAGTGAGTCCCCTATTAATAAATATGTAATATTTTTTTTCTGTTGTTCACTTAGATAGGCTCACAGTGTGACACAATTATAACATTCTGACGAAGATGACGCATTTTTTTCACGCTGTGTAGTTTGGTTTAAAGTCATTTAATACTATGTCTCTAGGCCAAAAGCAGCTGCTGAATGCAAACATATTACCAAAAATTAAAACGTCGAACAAAAACACTGACTGTGTATACCCCTACATGTTTACAAACACAACACCAGGAGGCAAAGCCGTTTATAAGTAATTTTCGATTAATGATGTCACAGAATTTACCGGTATTTTGAAACTAATTCATGAATGGTGCTTTACCGGTAAAAATATGGAACATCATTGCCTGGTTGAACAGTGCATTTACCAGTATTTACCAGTAAAGTTGTTCCTGTAATTTTACGGCAATTTACTGGTATCACAGTGTGAAAGGGTCTTTAAATTTAGCTGTATCAAATTTAAGGTTATAAAAAGTCTTATTGCCAGATTTACTAGACAGGGCAAATTAGTGTTATAGCCATAGGCTGTAAAAAAAATGGACGTAGTGTCCGTGACGTCACCCGTAGGTGGGCGGGATTTGGCCATCACCATCTTTGAATCGTGTCATTGTGCGTCACTCCCGAATAATCGAAAATGGGCAAAGGGGCGGGATGTGGGTGGAGCTGGTTGCTGAAACCGCACCCTCCTAGCACGACAGTGGTGACAGCAGCGGCAATCCCCCTGTCACTCAAGTGACCACGCCCTTAATTATGCAGAACTTTAAGGCTTAATATAACTTAAACAGATGAGTTATAAACAAATTCACCCCCCTCACAGTTGACATGGGGGGGGGGGGATTAGCTATATAGACCAAAACCACTTTTTGTACCAGGCTGTAAACATATTTTTTTCTGCTGTAAAGTTGGGCATTTTAACATGGGGCGTCTATGGGATTGACTCCCTTTTGCAGCCGGTCTCTAGCGGCCAGTCGATAAATTGCAGTTTAAACCACTTCTGTGTTGGTTTCAATAGAGAGAGCGGGAGGTTGCCGCTTGACTATAGCACAGTTCAGTAAAAGTGCAGATGAGAGGGGAAAATTCTCAGTGTGATTTACTAACAATACACACATTAAAGAACACAAATGCAGCCAAATAATTTCCATAATGACCAGCACAATCTACCAAGAGCAGCACAAATTCCCGCCAGCATTAAGCAAATACCCCTAATTTGACAAGTGCAAACATTACTAAATCACATTGCGTGATTCATTTAAATACTCTCTTCCTATACATTTTGCGTCTGAAAGGGAAACTCCTACAAATGCATATTCAATAAGATCAGGCGCAATTATAACTGTATACACGCCTTTTCAGTGCTAATTCTTCACTGTGCGTCTTTAGTAAATCCTGACAGTACTATTTTAACTCCAAAAGACAGTTTACACTGGCGCGGGCTGTTAGCAAATCTCTGCTTTGTGTACTATGTTTCTGCTGTTTAGAAAGCGCCACCTGCTGACAGAGAATGAATGTGCTTTTTCAGTAAGTCTGCTCTTTTTGTTCAGACCACCCATATTTTTTACGCAGCAAACACACAGTTGTAAATGTGAAACCGGTGGATCGACATAAAGACACAAAGATTTATTTATGTTTTATTAAATTAATATTATTTATTGATAATAATTGTTAAAATAAGTATAATAAATGATACTTTTTTTAACTGTAAATCATGCTTTTTACAGTTTAATATGTTACCATAGACACAGTTAGCCCTACCCTGCTCATATTCATTTTATTTGTGCAGGTCTTAAAAAGGTCTTAAAAAGCCTTAAATTTGATTATCCTGAATATCCTGAACACACACTGATACTACTGTAGATATTGAGCTAAAGATACAGTAGCATGAGGAATCATAACACTTGTTCTGTAAAAATGCCGTTTTTTGTGCTAGATTCAGTGATATGACATATCACAGTAATGGATATACACATATTGTTTTGTTAAAAAGTCTATAATATATTTAGTTTATATTTACATTATATGTGTTTAAGTTTTAGCTTTTTTATACACTGTTTGTTTTGACATATGTTTGTAAATCAATATTTTGGGAAAATGTACTTGTCTCTTTCTCTTGTGTTTCAATTCTAATCTGCTTTCTGTAGCCAAATGCTGTGAGAAAAATCTAGTGAATCATACTTCTTTCTGTAGTCAAGGTCTGTAGGCCTTTGGAGATTCTAGGGAGTCAGATCAAATGTTTCCAGTGTGAAATATTTACGAGCATGTGGTAGGCATAATTTGGGATTTTTTGGAAGACGAAGGTGGACAAAGATGAAGTGGAAGTGGTAAAAGAGTAGGTGGCCTTATGATCATCTATTAATTTATTTATCCAAAGTGTTTAAAGTCTTTGTTCAATGAGGATTAATTTTACTAAATAAATGCTCTGTATTTTAGAGCTCACCTTTGTAGCTCTCTGAGGTATACAAGAAAGACTGCTGTAGATCGCAAACAGACAAATAATGATAGATAGATAGATAGATAGATAGATAGATAGATAGATAGATAGATAGATAGATAGATAGATAGATAGATAGATAGATAGATAGATAGATAGATAGATAGATAGATAGATAGATAGATAGATAGATAGATAGATAGATAGAAATACTAAAGCCTTGTTTTGTAAACTTGATATGTCATCAGAATTTCCTAATAGGCTAAGTACTGGTTATTTCACAGCAATAACTTAGATTAGATGCCTCTAATCTAATAAACTTTGGCAAATCCAATGATTAGTTCTTCCTCAGAAGCACTTATTTTATCAGTTCAGTACCTTGTAAATGTGTCTTAGTTTCCAGAGGGACTGATAAAACAGATGTGTTCATAAAGCCAATCAGATTAGAGTTTGCCAGATCATGCAAGCTTTCTAGTTTTGCCTATATAATCCATCATACATTCATTAAAGGGACTGTCCGCGGTTGTGACTAGTACTCCACTCCTAACACCATATCAAAACATACACCTTTCTTTTTTACGAATTTAGAGCACAAGACAGAGAGATACACCACAAAAGGCCTGTAAAACTTTGTGGTATTTAAAAAATATCTTTTATTGCTTTATATAGTTAATGAGTAATCAAGAATACAATGTACAGTTGGGTTATTATGGTACAAATACAGATTTTATTCTGTATAATAAAGCTTTATCAGTTGCTCCTTGGTCATCAGAGTTTATGGACCTATCGCTTTTAATAGTTTTAAGAAAAAGCCAATAGTCACCCCTGTCAGTACTGTATGTGTAAGCGGATAAATCCAGTATGTAGCGGCCATCAGTTCAGGCCTTTACATTCTCTATACATCCTCTCAAAGGTCAGGTTATAAAATAGACATAAAGCCACTGACTGTAATCCGGGACCTGTGTACTGCCACGAGAAAAGACAAAACTTTGATGGATGGATACATGCTTTTACATTAAATTATTGATGGAAAACACATGCAGAAAACAGATGATGTATAATTCATAGGGCTCTGCTTGAGTGACTATGAAGATTTGCAGTGTTTTTCACTTGTAATTAAAGAGCGAAATGTGAGTGCTGAGCAGTTTTCAGCCTAATCCCTTAATTGCACTATGGGGGTTTGCCATTAAAGTGTCTTAAATTCTGTCAAACAACCCACATTCCCTTTTTTCTTTCTTTTACCCCTACATGAATGAGGTCAAAGTGTAGCACTAGCGCTGTGAATTTCATTCATGTCAAAGGTAAAATTATCAAAAGCAGATGTGATGAAATGGCAGATGGGAAGAGTGAAAAATGGTCTTATTCAGTTGCCTTTTTACATCTAATAATCTCTGCGGAACTTGAGGTCAGGCAGAGCAGCTTCAGGCATCTTTTGCAATCTCACGGACAAAGCGTTAGTCCTCAGATCACACAGTAAAACACAATGGTGAAGGACGGTTGATGGACCATCCCCACATTCTCCCCTGTGGCACCTCACCATCCCGATGAAAGCAGAAGTAGTGGTTGATTTCAGAGCTAGGATTGCGAGATATGAAGACTTATACTGACCAATTCAAACATGTGAATGTGAACAGGTCATTTTCTATAAATATATAAAACAGATAAATAGATGTAGGGATAAATTGTCATTCGTGACTTCAGTCCACTCATACTAGAATCTTGTGAAGGCTTTAAAGAGATAACTGTTCACCAGTTGACGGCAGCACCTTCCAAAGATAAAGGACTGACTAAACCTAGTGTGAATGTTTTTGGTGGCCATGTTTGAACATGATTAATGTGTGATAGAACGGCAGACATCTCTCTGCCAAAGTTTTCCCATGGTAATATATCTTGTTTTTTAAGATTCGATTTGCTTGATTTAAAGGGATAGTTCACCCAAAAAATGAAAATTCTATCATTAATTACTCACCCTCATGTCATTCCAAACCACTAAGACTGTCGTTCAGAATAGAAAGCAATGTAATTATGACGTTCAAGGCCCATGAAGGTAGTAAGGAAACTGTTAAAATAGTCCATGTACAAAAAGTATTCTTTATAGCTTCATAAAATTATGGTTGAACCACTGATGTCACATGGATTACTTCAACAATGTCCTTACTAACTTTTTGGTCTTAGAATGTGGGAGTGGCATTGCTGTCTATGCAGAGTCAGAAAGCTCAGAAAGAGTAATTAATGAGTTTTCATTTTTGGGTAAACTATCCCTTTATACCTAATTTCACATATCACCAGAGGTCGCGTTAACCGAAAAATTGTCGGTTATTTCATTGACGGATTTTTTTAATCAGTGACGGAAAAATCTGAAGGCCAGACTAATTCTATGATCCACTGTAAATTGTAATTAATTCCCACCCTGTCCAGTTGGTGGCGAGCGCGCTCCAGTGTGTCAGCAAAAACAAAACCGTCATGACAAATCTTTTGCTATGCATTTGATACGCACATGCGAGTAACCGTTTTAAACTACAGCGATCTATCACGCCACATTAAAGAGTGCCAAAACGGTATTTATTGCTTGAATATCCTAATGAAATGGACAGAATTTGAAATCTAAGACTTTTTCATGTTTAAAGTAGCAAAGCACAGAGCTTAAGCTTATTACGATTTATTGGATAGGCGCACTACTATTCATGCATAAACTGAAAACAGCATAGACCAAAAGATCAATTCAGATTTAAGAATAGATATTGGTTCATAAAGATATGAATCTAATAAAATCGATTTTAAGTGTTTAAGTGCCCTTTGGGTGTGGTGTTGAACAGGAAAAGTGACATTTTTTTTATCTTTTCTCTTCATATGCATAAGCCTATACAGTAGGCTCGCCCTGTAGGTTCATGATGAAAAATGAAAATGTTAACAAAAATAAAAGCAGTTAAATGTGTTATTATAATCAAAATTTGAAAATTAAAATGACGGGTAATAATAGATTATGACGGAATTTTTACGACCCTGTAGATAAGTCTGCATATCACCAAGGTTATTTTCGTAAACGAAAACTAAAACTTAGATGAAAACGATTGATCAGAAAACATTTTTGTAAACTGAAATAAAATTAGTGAAAATTAGTGAACAACTAAAATGAAACTGAAATAAAATAATTATTATCAAAAATAAATAATCGTATAAATAATTTTCGTAATTATCCAGTAATGTTTTTATGAGTGAGTCATCAATCAAAGCACTTTTTCGTAAATTTAATATAAAAAATTGGTGTATTAAATATATTGTATTTTAAATACATATATTATGTATTAAAGGTTTAATAATTCTTTCAAATGAATTAACACTGCAGCAATTGATATTTTGTCTCACATTATTTAGCTTAGTTTAGAATTGCGGTGAAATCTTGATCTGTAAAAAACTCAAACTAAAACTGAAAGTAAACTATATAAAAACTAAATAGAAATGTGTTCACAAAATAACAAAACTAAAACTAACAAAATTGTTAATAAAACTAATAAAAACTAAACTAAATTTTATTGCAAATTTGAAAACTATATTAAAATAAAACAAATAAAAGAAAGCAAAACTATAATAACCTTGCATATCACTGATCATATTTGTCTTATTCTTACCTTTTTACGTGAACACAATGGTCATACATGTCCATATGGCGCCAACTACACTCGCGGTAGTATGGTTTTAATAGCCAAGGATTAAAAAAACGAAAAACCGACACGAGAAAATGATGTCGGTTACAGATTCTGAATTTTGGTTTCGATTTAAAGGAGAACTCCGGTGTGATATTGACCTAAAGTGTATTGAATCATGATACCGAGTGTGAACGTACCTTGCATATTTCATCTCGGTTTGTGTCCAGCTGTCCGAAATCTGGGGTCAGTTAGCCGATGCTCACAACAGGTTGTCAATGAAAGTCAATCGGGCATCGAAGGAGCCATGTAAATAAATCACTGTTTTACGCCATTTACGAGGCACAAAGTAGCTCCACACTTCATCGGTAGACTTCCTAGGGCCCTGACATTTAAAACGAGACATTGAGAACTCAGAAAAAGCACCGGTAGTTTATTTACAAGAAGATTTATACAGACATCTTCCACCAGGAACAGAGCAGTCGCCGCCATCTTAAATGTAGTCACGATAAATCGAGTGTGGAGCACCAATGAATTTATCAGGTTATCAACGTATCAGGTTGTAGTTTCCTTCGTGCTCGACACTCGACTTATCGTGACTACATTTAAGATGGCGGCGACTGCTCTGTTCCTGGTGGAAGATGTCTGTATAAATCTTCTTGTAAATAAACTACCGGTGCTTTTTCTGAGTTCTCAATGTCTCGTTTTAAATGTCAGGGCCCTAGGAAGTCTACCGATGAAGTGTGGAGCTACTTTGTGCCTCGTAAATGGCGTAAAACAGTGATTTATTTACATGGCTCCTTCGATGCCCGATTGACTTTCATTGACAACCTGTTGTGAGCATCGGCTAACTGACCCCAGATTTCGGACAGCTGGACACAAACCGAGATGAAATATGCAAGGTACGTTCACACTCGGTATAATGATTCAATACACTTTAGGTCAATATCACACCGGAGTTCTCCTTTAATGGCCCATCCCAAATAGTACTAATAATAATCATTATTGTTTTAATTATGACCTATTATTTTATTATAAACATTAATATCATGGGAGTATTAATTATTAATGTTTTATTCACTTTGTTTGTTTTAGTCTCTTATACAGCCATGGCTATTATAATGACGTCATACATTTTACACAGATTTCTGAATTCCCACTGCAGTGTTGTACAGTCTGATTTAGTCTGGGCAAAGGTCTACGCTAAACGCAGACGGGCATTTCTCACACCTCCCACGTGGGAGTTAAAGGGGCACCTTGCACTGGCCCTGTAAAATAACACTTAGCTCTGCCAGTACATGCTCAACTCACTGCCACTTAATCCAGTCCGTCAGCTCAAGTACCCGGGCAAATCCCATTAGGAGGAACTCCATCAAGGAAAGACAAAGATCAGCTCTTCATATTAGCTTACACATCTCATTATGTCAGCTGAGCTCGCTGCAGAGCTGCACACTGTTGTAAGGATGTGTGTCTGTGTGAGTGTGTGTGTAATGGAATGGAAGCAGCACTGGCAGTCGGCCAGTTTGGACCAGTGCCAGCGTGACCAGTCATGTTGTTCTCTAATTAACTCCTGCTCCCTTGCGCCGGTGCTTCTCACACACTCACACTCACATTCAAACACACACAGGCACATTAAGCCCAGCAGTTTCCCAGGAGCTCTGGAACCCAGTGCTCGCGCGCACACACACAAATGTCCACACTATCAGTGCCACACACAATGAATGAGGAAGCTTCTTGTGATCGATTCTGTTGTCATGGGATTTTTTTCTCTAGTATTGATGCTTGTTAATTAGTGGTTTGTTAGCACAGACGGTGATTGTTACCGTCAAAATTATTTATTCCAGTAACTTTTTCTTCTTAATCTCAGAAGACCAGTCATTAAAAAATATATACAGCACTCCCGTTTTCTGAAGAAACGAATTCTGACTTTCAGTCTTAGTTTAACCTTACATTAGAGACAATGTACAGCTGGTCATGATCACAAAATACACCCTCACTCAGGAATCAGATCATCCTGAAGGGGTTGTTTTGCAATAATGACCATCTCACTGTATATGATCTTGCTTTTTACACAGCTATTTACGAAATGAATGAATGAATAAATGGACATGAAATATTGATTTTAATTTAAAGTGTTTTATAATGTGAGAAAAAAAGAGCTTTTAGAGCTATAAAACTAGCCCAGTGTAAAGAAGATGATAGTCAATACAGTTTAGTGTACTGGTTCTCAACCTTATTACGAATGTACCTTTACATTAAAAGATTTGAAATAGTAATATTCTACTGTAATAATCCACTTGTTGTGGACAGTGGGGGCCAAAAATGTTGAGAAAAACTGGTTTAGCAGGACATTATACAAAAATATTTGATTGCCACGTTTGACCAAGCAGAATGACGTTATTTGAAAAGCCTTGATCTCATGACGAAAACATACCTGTGCAAACTTTTTTTTTTTTTACAAGATGCAAAATACATAACAATAAGTACATATCACTCGGTGCCGGTAGTGGTAGCCAACGTTACTTTTTTCCCGGTACCTTAGCCTACTTTGTGTAATAATGAAAACATTTATTTCAGTGAAAAAATATGTCCTAAACTCTCTATTTTAACATTTTGAACAATAGGGCTCTACAATCTTTTGCCTTTTTTTTTTTTTTTTTTAATTCTTGTGTTTGAATTTTTCTGATAATCAAATCAAAGCATAAACATGTATTTATTTTTAATCAAATGAAAAATAAACCCTTTTAATTTTTGGCAAACAAACAGAGGTTTACTGTTAAAATCAATACATGGAAGTAAAATTATATTCAGTTTAAAACAATAACAATTGTAGTATTTTTTTCTATAATTAAGTGGTTAATCTTGTTGTTATATTTATTTTTTATCATATATGTGACCCTGGACCACAAAACCAGTCATAAGGTAAAATTTTACAAAACTGAGATGTATAGATCATATGAAAGCTCAATAAATAAGCTTTCTATTGGTGTGTGGTTTGTTAGGATAGGACAATATTTGGCCGAGATACATCTATTTGAAAATCTGGAATCTGAGGGTGCAAAAAAATCAAAATACTGAGAAAATCACCTTTAAAATTCTCCAAATTAAGTTCTTAACATGCATATTACTAATCAAAAATTAGATTTTGATATATTTATAGTAGGAATTTTACAAAAAATCTTCATGGAACATGATCTTTTCTTAATTTCCTAATGATTTTTGGCATAAAAAAAATCTATAATTTTGACCCATACTATGTATTTTTGGCTATTGCTACAAATATACCCCAGCGACTTAAGACTGGTTTTGTGGTCCAGGGTCACATATTGTTTTACGTCAAACTATTTAAAAAGGAATATATAAACACCTACATTATACTGTACAAAAGTAATACAGGACTAATATTGTTCTGTTTCATGTTAAACCGTACTTTTATTTTGACAGGTCGCCGTGAAGTTTCTGTGTGTACAGTATGATATGATGCTTTCTCAAATGAAACGGTAAAAGTGACACTCACAGCAGCTTTGTCGATTAAGTTTATCTGTTCATGTGAGATGCAAATGCCAAAAATTAGCGGGAGCGTCACTGTGCTTCAGTATGCGTGTAGTAAAAAAAAAAAACGTGTCTCCGCCATTCATACATACAGAGGCAAACGGAACATGCAGGATTCATATTAAAACGGTCTTTTTGCATTTCAGTTTTCACAGACACCAGTCCATATCACGATTTGATTTAAGTGACAGACAAACTTTTGATTTATTAATCCAAAAATCAATGAATTACGTGGCATTTCGCGCTATAGTAAATTCCGTTTTTATTTATGGAGTCCGCGATCCCGTCTGTTTTCTTGGAGGAGACATTGTAAACGCGCGACCATGTAGAGACAGAAATGACATGCCTTTGTGTAAATAAGATAAATAACATAAGGCAATTTAGTTTGTTTAATAAAAGAACAATGTATAGACCTGTTCTATAGGAAAGATAACCTTAAATGACTTCTATTGTGATCCAAAACCACCGCTGAGGTGGTTTTGGGGGGCGTTTGGTTAAAACGAGTTTAAACCGAATATGTTTGAGCTGAAACTTGCAGAAGAAAACGGTCTGCCACATCCTAATGCCATTTCTACACTGGATGCATCAAAGCGCACTTTCTATATCTATTTGTCAACTTGTCTGCAGCATAAGCGCGCGGAATGCGTTTACTGTAGCGCACGAGCTGAGTTACTGAATGACAGATTATAACGGGATCTATGTGCTTTAACGCAATTTGTTGCGCCATTCGCGGCCAGTGTAGCAGTGTTAAAGGCATGAGTCTGAAAATTGTGCGTTTTTTCGTATTCTTAATCCTAAAAATTCGTCACACACAGAAAGTCCGATGGCTATTAATTCATCCGTTGTGAAAAAACGCAAAACAACACGAAATAGAACGATGTTGTTGTCCGCTCTCTTCTTAAAAAGAGAAACAGATACAGAGGAATGAGGGAATACTTTTAAGGCGCACCTCCTTATTAATAAACTGCGGGATTATCCCGGGTGATTCAAAGTTTATTTCAGGATGTCAGTAATCTGTAATGCTTTGCTAGCATTACTGTAGCCACATATTAAAGAAGACCACTAATTTATTTGGGAACTCAGCGTACAATGACCACAGTGCTTTGTGCTGCGGGACAAGGTGAATGAATTTAACAGACGCAATTCTGGATTTTGGCGTTCTCTTGTTGTACGGTGGCTCTGAACTGTCAAAACACCTCTCAAAATGCTTGCTACAGATGCGAAAAAAAAAAAAAAAATCAAACCCGATCCGAATTTTTTTTTTTTTTATGATGGACGAAAATTAAGGAGGCAGTGTGCAAGTGTGATTAACATTACATGAGGTATTTATTTTTGAACGTGCGAAAAATTCGGACGAAATATTCGGACTCAGTGTGACTCATATTTGAAATAAAATTATGTATGGGTTAATGTGGGCTGTGTTATGGGTTTAGATAGGCTTATTTTAAAAGCATGTAACCTAAGTATTATAAATAAAATATACATTACTATTAAAAAAGGCAAATACGATTTTTAATGGATAAATAAAAAAGGTTGCATTTGTTTGTTTAAAAAAAAATACCATTAAAAAAAGCTTTTTAATTGAATATATTTTAAAATGTGTTTTCCTCTTATGCTAAGCTTCATTACTCTAGCTTTCAGTGTCACATGATCTTTCAGAAATCATGCTGAATGCCATAAAATCAAGAATAGGTAATTTGTTCTCTTTAACATTTATTTAATTGACTGAAGTACAAAGAAACAAATTCCAATGTTTACACTGACCAACATATTTTTGTTAATATAAACAAATTTTGAGCCACGATCTAGCTTTGTTTGCAAAGACTGAGAAGCTCCTTTTATACCCAAAGATGATCCCCTCACCTATTACCAATTCACCTGCCTCCTGTCAACTGTTTCAAAACAGTTTAGCTTATTCTATAACCTTTTCACTTTTATTTTTCTTCTGTCCCAATTGTTTGGCAGTGTGTTGCACTTTTGTTTCTTAAAAAAAAATGTTTATATTTAATAAAATACAGTGAAAACTTTGGAAATCTTTTCTTTGTAATGTTGTCAATTAAATAAAAGTTAAATAGAATTAACAAATCATAGATTTTATCATTTTACAAAACATCCCAACTTTTAGTGTTGTACTTAGTTTTCTTTAAGGTATTTGTAAGCAAACTTTGAAATATTCTAAAAATTGTGAAAATATAGTAAAGTAGAGTTTACATTTCTTCCATTGCATTTGTAAATGTGGTATTACCCACAAAATTAACCATATCTACTATCTAATTTCAATAATTCAATAAATTCTCAAAAAGGAGGGTATTTTCCAAGGGATATTTTATTTTTTATTTTTACTGAAAGCTAATTGAAAATATCCTAACATATCACAACAGTAAAAAGGGAGTTCAAGAGTTCCAGAAATGGACAAACAAACTAAAATCACTTATGTAAAAATGTCCTTTTGGATGTTCTAAACAGGATTTTTTATTTAGTCTTTTTAAATTTGGGGCAATAAAGTATATCAGCATCACAACAACACTGACGCTGTAGCAATGGAAATCAACAATTTGCTTAAAAACTCTGTAAATGAATGTTATTATTGTTTTATATATATATATATATATATATATATATATATATATATATATATATATATATATAAAATTTACTGTAAAAAAGTACATCACTGTCTTTTTTTGTTGAATTCAATGCATCCTTGAATTAAGTAAAAATTGTGATGACCTCATACATTTGAATGACTATAAATACAATAACAGTCCTTATTATAAACACAAAATACTAATAATAATCAACTTTAATATTTAGTGAGGACAATTAGACTATGATTTATTTGATGGGGGGCGGTGAGGGACCTGAATAATGGGTAGGGGGGCTCTGGCCCAAAAAAGGTTGAGAACCACTGTTTTATGTGATGTTGGTTTTGTATGTGTCACTGCAGTTCTTGAAATGTCCATTGATTGGTGCTGTAACTCTAATGCGCTGTGGCGTTTTAAAATAATGTACCATCTGCATTACAACCTAAACCTACTTGGTAGTATGAAGAAACGCGAATGTGACGTAAAAATGCAATTGCAAGCTGCCTTTTTAGCTTGTTTTTCATCGAGTGTCATGTTTTTCACGGGATTCGTACAAAAGGAGTCCACATCCTAAGTTCAATTTTGTGCCGGCTGAGCTACCGAGCAAGCTTGAAACATATGAAGCTGTAATCATAACTGTGTATAAAAACGATTACAAGTACTCGCTGTTTTAACGCCTCCAGTGTTCATTTCTGTTGGAAACTGCAGTGATATGTACTTATAGGTACATATATTGCATGTCTTGCGGAAAAGTTTCCAAAGATGTTTTTTATCATGAGATCGGGCAGTTAAATAAATGGCTTTTTGCAAAGATTGTAATGGAAATATGGCCACTAATATTTACACGTTATTTTTACTTTGCTTTGTTTCTAAATGATAATGCCTTGCATTTTTGCCTTTCATCTGTGCTGTTAGCCAGACGTTTGAATGAGCACACCCACGAGTATAACACCGGGTGTGTATTATTTGCAAGGTCACAGAGGTTACTAGGTAGAACTAAAAGCATTTCCAAACTTTTAGGTCAACAGTCAGTCCCTCTGCTGAGCCTCCAGGTTTTGGTATGACATGTAGCAGCTCTAGACTGCCCCAAGCTCCACTTTAACTGGGTTCAAAGTCATAGCCCAACTCCCCCTTCATTGCTTTTGACAAAACGAGCAGTGTGTGTTTTCAGTCACAAAGAATGTCACCCTGTCACTGGCCCACCTACCTAATTTGAGGATTGTGAAACAATGTCTATAGCGTGTCTCTCTTGAACACTGTTTGTATAAACACAAGAAAAGTGTGCATGTGTGTTTTTTTTTTTTTTTTTTTTTTTTTTACTTCAAGTCTTGAGAGTCAGTGTCCTTGATTTGCAGGTCTGGTTTTGTTCTGAAAGAGCTGGTAGAAATGTCTTGATAGAAGTGAAACGTTTCAGTCGTATTGTATTGTGAAGAGCTCCCTCTACTGAAATCCTAGCAAGATACTTCTTTCAGCATGCACGCTTAAAATACAGATTGTATTGAGATCTAGATTAAAAGTGTTCAAAGGTTTTACTTTGTATTCTGAAAAATAATAATGTGTAACTATTAAGAAAGATTTGCACAATAGAATCTGTATGTGAATGCTATAATACATAAATTACTTCACATACATACAAATACTCATAACATATTTATCATTGTCTATTCATACATTCTTTTGCCTATACATGTTGAACCTGTAGTTGCTGAAGGTTGAGTCAGGGTGTGATCACGCAGCCTTGGGGGTTTGACACTATAAGCAGCTTGTGTCATCCGAAACTTCGAGGAATCATTGAGACACTTTATAATGATCACACACACACACACACACACACACACACACACACACACACACACACACACACACACATACATGTGCTCAGCAAGTGAGGAGATCAGTAAGGGATGACCGACCAGACTGGCTTACAAATGAAGTAGATATGTGACTTGTTTGCACAAAGTGAGGTTTTAATCAATAAACAGTCAGTTTAATTGAGGTATTTAAAAAAAAATATATATAAATATATATATATATTTACATTTATTATTAGTAGTAGTAGTAGTTAATGAGTTATTATATATATATACAGTGCAGTTTAAAAGTCTGAGACCAGCGAAAGCCATATATTTAGTATTTTTTAATTTAATACACAATTTTCATTGCACATTATATCATTAACACAATAAATTTGTCTCTTTGTCCTTCAGCATTTGAGCAACAAGTTTATTTAAGGGGATAGTTCACCCAAAAATGAACATTTCAGCATCATCCTCTCACCCTCAAGCCATCCTAGGTGTATTTGACTTTATTATTTCAGATGAATACAATCAGAGTTATATTAAAAAAATATCCTGGCTCTTTTAAGCTTTATAATGGCAGTGAATGGCTGTTGAAATTTTGAAGTCCAATAAAGTGCATCCATCCATCATGAGGTGTACTCCACACAGCTCTGGGGTGTTAATAATGGTTTTATGGTATATAAAGTTTTAAATATGGATATTTTTCTTACACCAATGCATCAATTCACTTCAGGCAGCCTTTATTAACCCCCTAGAGCCATGTAGAGCACTTTTAATGATGCATGGATGCACTTTATTGGGCCATTCACTGCCATTATAAAGCTTGGAAGAGCCAGGACATTTTTTTTTTTTAAATAAAACTCAACCAAAGTCATATACACCTATGATGGCTTGAGGGTGAGTAAATTATTGGGTAATTTTCATTTTTGGGTGAACTATCCCTTTAAAACCTGATTATTATATTCTCCTGCTTTGAGAAGTGATTTGAGTACATCTGTTATTTGATTAGTGACCGTGAAATATTTCTTATTAATATTTCTAAATAATTTTTAAAAGACAGTGACAGCGAAAACACTGTTTTTTCATGCACCTGTGAAGATTTTTGACTTTTTGGTTTTTCATAAAGTGTTTTTTCAGACTAGTGGAAAGATAACATCCAAAAGACACTGTTAAGTGTTTCTTTTTATAGCATTTTATCTATTTGTGTTAATAGATTTCAGTTACAATACATATTTTAAAGGCTGTTTTCTCAAAATTAGTTTTTTTTCCTCTTACTCTGAGCCATAAATCTCCACTTCAGTACTTACACACACTAAACTTTACATTTTTATTCCTATCTATATCCTGATGGTTTTTACAGGGGGATTTGTTCATTTTTTTATATGCGACATTTTATTCCCACAAAAATTGTGAAAATATATTGTAGTCTATCTGTTCTACATATTTTCTGAAGTATAGAGTGATATAAAAATTTGATTCCCTCATTCTCAAAATTCCCTCTGCAAAAACATTTTATTAATATTATTAAACATATTTCAATAAATAATGCCTCATTTGTATATTTAAACCAAACATTTTAGAAAACTTGTAATGCAAAAAATTTGCAGTTACCAGTGTAATCAATCAACTGGGTAAGTAAGTCGATAACTGTTAGTTAATTTTTTTACCCTATTCACCCTGCAGTGACTCACCTTAAAAAATGTAATCTTTGTTTTCTTTTAGATATTAATTAGATTTTAAATCATTTTAGTCACCAACTATTGGACATGACTGTATGACATATTGCCATATAATCAGTGATTTCAAATTGTGAATCATTCCAGTCACACCAAGATTTCGATTCATGGCAGTCTTGTGAGACTACATGCCTCAGTGCTCTGCATTCCTGCAGTCATAATGCTGGGAATAGAACTAATATGAGCATAATGGAGCACTCAAAGGTGAAGCAGAGCTCTAATGTATTTTCCATCTGTTAATATTTAATGCAATGTTGTAGACGTCATTACACTTTTGACTTAATTACCCCTTTACTGGTCACCCTAGCTTAGTGATGACCTCTGCGACTGACAGAGTCACTATTACATCACCTCTTAATGAATCTCAGTGAATCGCTAATTTACTCTTATGGCTGCTGGCACTTCAACTGAAGTGGGCAGAACATTAAATAGATAAAAGCGATAAAAAAACACTAGAAATTATAGAGGCTATTTTAAATGTTGGAAAAAAAAAAGTTTGCTTTTTTAGAATGTTTAGAAGAATTTAACATATGATCTAATTTGATATAGCCGATCTGTATTTAAATCTGTGTACATTGAGAGAAGCACATTCTGTTCTTCAGGGTTTACATTCTATCGCTTGACAACTTGCCAGGCAGTTGATCATGTGTCATAGCTTGTGCACACATATGGACAAGTGCTTAGCCAGGGGTAGATTCGTTTCAATTAACTTTGATTGAAATGTCACTTTTGTTGCCGCACGTCATGAACGTATACATGAAAGCATACAGAGTTTGTCAGATATCATCTATGCAGATGACTTGACAGGCTTTACTGCATTTTAGAGCTTCATTCCCGATTAGAGATTTTCTTTCCTCGTCGTATTTCGAACGTTTTATTTGTGCTGTACGCCTTGGAAATGTCACATATGGGTAAAAGCCTGTTGTGTCTTATTCACACTTTAAACCCACTGTACCTTTTTCTGAGACATTGATTGCATTGGTCCTTTAATATTGGTGACAGCTAATACACTCCTAAATGATCGGTTATTATCTCCGGGGCCTTGTTCCATGTGCCCCGCTGTTTCCAAAGGTCATCCCTCTGTCTTCCTGTATCGACCTGCTCGCCTGTTAACGTAGCCTAAGACTTATTGAAAGTGAAGGTTGAGGAGCATATTTCCATCAGGTTGCAGTCTTCTCCTTCACGAGACGGCTTTTAAAAGGCTCTTTTGAGCATGTCCATTCAGAGAGAGGGGACAGGATGAGAAAACATAATGGATATGCCAATAAAGGGAAAAGCGCCCTTAAAATGCATGCGGTTTTCCACTGGTGTGAGTGTATCAGCATCCAACCTTAATATAAAGTATTTAACGATAAAAGGGCTGTGCTATATGTGTTTCACATTTATAGCTTCATAACTCTAATAACCTAATGCAAAATCCTCAGAATACTAACGAAGCATCTTCTTTTCGTTTCACAGCTGTACGAACTAGACGATGACGAGAAAAGGAAGGAGTTTCTCGATGATCTCTTCAGTTTCATGCAAAAAAGAGGTGAGTCTTGTTATGCGCAGCTATTCAGATTGAAAATGTCAGAAGAAGCACACACCCTTTCACACCCACTTTGCAAAGCCATATGTTGCCTTTAGATGATAATGTTAAGATATGGATAATTATAGGGCTTGCTGACACTATTTTGAACACTATTTTTGCTGTTCTTTATCGAAAACTAAATCAGAAAAGAAGCTTTTTTTATCAATTCAAACACATAGGTTTGATTATAATTGTGTGCCACCTGCGGTTGAAAACAAAACGTCATAAATGTCCAGCCACCCATCTGCAGTCTTGCCAACAATAGAAATGCAGGGTTTATTGTTTTGGTAAAGGCTGAGAATGTGTAGATACTATTGTGATAGGCTTTTTCAGGTTTCCTGCTTGAACCGTCCATTTCTCTGAAGTGTTGCTGCCACTGTGGCGTGTTTCTGCCCCTGATGCTATCTGACACAACGGCTTCTGCTGTTTGTTTTATAATTACTCTCAGATTATGTGAAAACATCCCTGAGGGGATGACCTTGCCACGGTAGGGAAGCCAGCATCCTGGTATTATGTTAGTCGGCCGTAGCATAATGAATTTTCAGCTTTATTGAAGAGGGAGGTACATCATCTGAGCAGTTGTTCCCACCGAGGTGTTTCATCAGACAACAGCCACCGATATTTTATAGAGGAAATAGAGGAATGGCCATGCATAATATGAGGAAGTTTGCAGCCTTTGATGACTTTCCAAGACAGGACAGAGCTTTTTTAAGCACACAGGACTGTTTTTGTTGTTTTGTGTGTGCTTAGCTCATTCTAAACGCTACATAAAAAATTAAATGTGTGTAGCTCGGGTATATTTGCAACAATAGCCAAAGTACATCTTATGGGTCAGAGTTATCATTTTCTTTTATGCCAAAAATCATTACGATATTATGTTCCATAAAGATATTTTGTACATTTCCTACCATAAACATAACAAAACTTAATTTTTGATTAGTAATATGTATTGATAAGAACTTCATTTGGATTTTCAAATCGTTGTATATTAACAAACCATACATCTAAAATAAAATATACCAAAATAGAAAACTTTATTGTACGTTAAAACCACACCTATTTCATTTGAAATATACTTTGAGCATGATTGACTGAAAGGTTTTATTATGAACTTTTGTGCAGTTGTCTACAGGACAAACAGAAAGTGGATCGAATTTCTCCTGAGAAAGAAGAATTGGGCAAGAAACTCTCTTAATCCATGTACAATGACAGATATGCCCTTCTAACAGTTGTGACTTTGGCTTCCTTACACATACACTAAAAGTACTTGGCAGTATCCCAACAAAATCTATGTAAATGTGTTACAGTGTGTTGCTGACCTTGCAACCCGTCAGCAGTACAATATATATTATTACTGAATAGCTCACAACATTGTGACAGCTGACTGTTCAGAGCTCATTTCATGCTTTTGTCAATACACACTATTAAATCAGTGCTATGTTGTAGTTACATCCAGGTTTTAAAGAGGAAATTCAGCAGTAACACTTTATTTTAAGGTGTCCTTGTTAGACGATACATGTACCTACTGTTATAATAACAATTAATTATGCATAATTACATGCAAGTAACCCTAAGCCAAACCATAATCCTAACCCTGACCATATAGTAACTACATGTGGGTTATTAATATTACTCAGTACTTAAATGTATAATTACACTAGAACAAGGACACCTTCAAATAAAGTGTAAATAAATCAGTTTTTCAATTTGAAACTGTACAGTATTTGGTTAATTTCATAAAATAAAGATGTATATTATTATTAAGGCTGTCAATTGATTTTAAAAAAATTACTAATAATCACATTTTTTTATTCTAAAATGAATCGTGATTAATCTTCAAATTAATGTAGAAACAACATAAAGACAGTATATTTTTTAAATGACTGAAGGTGAGAATCACTGATACCAATATTACTGATGTCTCTAGAAAATTGTTTTTTTCTCCTAATATTTAATCATTGACTATAGCCATTTAATGTTACAGTATAACTAAGTGCTATCAATTTTAACATTTATTAGATTAAAAAAAAAAAAACGTTTAATTTAAGTGAACATAAAACAATCATCTACTTAATCCATTATTTACCTGTGCCCTTCAGCAAGTAGGAAATATACAGAAATTGAATAAAGTTATCAAACACAATATTCTAAATTAAATATAGAGGAATCCTTAAAGATACAGCAGTTATTGATTTCCTCTTTTTTCTTTTGTTCTTTGATAAATTTGATAAATAAATAAATAAAAATTGCCATTGGTAAGTAGTTGTTGAAGGTCATTATAAAAAGTTTTTTATTTTTTTTATTTCAAGATTAAAGTACTAGAAAGTAAAGTCAAGATTACTAGTAATATTATGAAAATGAAGTCCTAACATTATTTATAATCTGTACATGCAGGGCTCTAGAGTGCGACCAATTTGGTCGCATGTGCGACCTAATTTCTCAACGGTGCGACTAAAAAAAATCAAAGGTTGCACCGGTGCGACCAGCCGTTCGAGGGGGAAAAAATGAAACTCCTTCACTCTTAAAGTCTCCCTGTTGCTCAACAACAGACACACATTAGACCCATATCGTGGTCTAAACCAATCAGAGATAAAGGACGGATCCCGCCCCCCCTCTGATTGTCCGTGGTCCAGATATTCCTGTACGTGTGTGTACGTTTGAAAATGCATGTGATGCAGTCAGGATGTCTCTACATTGGCAAGCGTTTACAATGCCTCCTCCGCAAAAACACGGACTGGATCGCGGACTCCATTCATAAAAACCGAATTTACTATGGCGCGGAATGCCACGTAATACGTTGATTTCTGGAATGATAAATCAAAAGTTGGTCTGTCACTTAATTCAAATCGCGATATGGACTAGTGTCTATGAAAACTGAAAGGCAAAAAGACCGTTTAAAATGAATCCTGCATGTTTCCGTTTGCCTCTATGTATTAATGGTGGAGACGTGTATTTTTTTTTTTAACTCCACGCGTATATGCTACTGAAGCACGCGTGACGCTCCCGCTAATTTTTGGCATTTGCATCTCACATGAACAGATAAACTCAATCTCCAAACCTACGGTGTCACTTTTACTGTTTCATTTGAGAAAGCATCATATCACACTGTACACACAGAAACTTCACGGAAACCTGTCAAAATAAAAGTACGGTTTAACATGAAACAAAACAATATTAGTCCTGTATTACTTTTGTACAGTATAACGTAGGTGTTTATATATTCCTATTTATAAATCATATATATGTTTGCCAAAAATTAAAAAGGTTTATTTTTCATTTGATTAAAAATAAAAACATGTTTATGCTTTCATTTGATTATGAGAAAAATTAAAACAAGAATTTCGAAAATAAAAATAAAATAAAAAAACAATTTTAGAGCCCTATTGTTCAAAATGTTAAAATAGAGCGTTTTGGACTTATTTTTTCACTGAAATGTTTTCGTTATTACATAAAGTAGGGTAAAGTACTGGGGAAAAAATATGCTTCAAATAAAGAACTTTATATTGACCAGATTGTTAGTTAATCATTTACAAGTCAATATTGCCTATATGGACAGGGATTAAAAAATAAATAAAATAAAAAAGTAAAAAAAAAGTGAACTTGTAAAACTGCGGTGTTAAATGTGATGCGGTTGAAAATTTGGGTGCACCTAACTTTTGTGCTGGTGCACCTAAGAAAAAAAGTTAGGCGCACCAGTGCAACCAGTGCAAAAAGTTAGTCTAGAGCCCTGTGTACATGTAATTAATTCAATAAAAAAATGAATCAACAGTCTTTATTCTAGGGTTGTGCAATTAATCGAAATTCAGTTTCGATTTTTATTTCTGCTTCAAACGATCATAAAAATGCAGTAATCGAAATGAAACAATTATTGTGTCCCATTCTGCCCACTTAAAAGACTAAAAGACTAATTTCACATGCAAATCAGCAAAATAATATAATGTGACTTTCATAAAACGGGACGTGCTTGATTTATTAATGTTTCTTTGGTGTTGTTTTTAATAGCATGTAAGAAAATTTGTGCTGTTCTGTGAATGAATGCGCTCACAGAGCTCAGAGACGGAGCAGAACACGGACAAGTAAAGTTATCTTTTAGCTCACGGTGCGCCTAAACGGTCAAATACACGCAAAAATATTTCAAAATGAGGCACTTAGTGATTATTCATGTAAATCCTTGTCAGTTATGTCTTAAATGATCATAAACGGTTGAGAATGAAAATGCGTGAGTAACAGTAGGGATCTGTGTGGCACTTAAAGCAACAAATAATATTCCTTTTGCCGTCTCTGTGCTTTATATTAATAAAATGTAAAAATACTAAGAGAAAAATCACTCACTGCTCTTGAATGAAGGACTTTTGTAGTTTTAATAAGAAACAAAGCATGTTTAACTATTACAGTGAAGATGCTGTTTTATTTTACGTTCAAATAATAACATTTAATTTCTGTTGGACTTGCTTAAACAGTTTTTTTTTTAATTTGTATCTTTTTTCTGCTGTATTGCTATCTTTAAATTAATCACTAATATACATTTTTGGACCCTGTTATAATCGTGTTAAATAATCGTGATTAAAATATTGACCAAAATAATATTTCACCTCATTTGTGCTACATTACACACAGTATGTATCTTTTTCTGGAGCTTTCCATACCAGGGAAAATATTTGTTTGCATGTCATGTGTGCCCATTTTTTTTTTTTTTTTTATACTTACTACCCTTTTTTTTACATACAGAACAAAGAACTCACAACTAAAGAAAAAAATTAAACATAACAAACATATACATACATTGGTCACCAAGTACATTACACCATTCTTGAGTAATTAGGTCTTGATCAGATTCTGCCATACAAAATTATGTTAACATATCCGACACAATATATTGGATTATTGGAGTCAAACGGGAATCAAAAGTCTTAAAAATTAAAAGGGGACGGTGTCAAACCCATAAGATGACCTTTCTTTTTTTCTCAACCATTTTCCCCAGCATGTTAAAATTTTAGCAGATTGTTGTCTTAAGGAAAATGTCAGGACTTTCATACTGTACACATTATTTACAATATCTTGCCATTCAGATACAGATGGGGGATGTGTGGCCATTTTTGACTAGTCAAACCATCTTTGCAACAGATTTTTGTGTTTTTTTAGCAGAACTCCACCTTGGTGGTTTGGTTTAGTGTTTGAGGCAGTTACAGGTCACAGGATATCTGATTTATTCTCCCTCGGAGGCAACAGATGACAGAGAGGCCTGAGTTGTCATTTAGCTCTTTCTCATCTGTTTGAATTTGTGATGACAGGAATGCAGGGCAGGTTTTATCGCGGTTCATGCTGTTGTTATTGCACCACGGGCTAATCCATCTGAGACAGCCAGCGAGGAGTCACCCAGTCTGGTGATGCCATGACATAAAAATGCCTGAATGCAGCGAAGTGAAGCTCTTCCCGTCAGCTCAGGCATGAGATCAAATATAATTAAATCCCCGCTGCCTCTGTTCTTATGCTTGATGTCTAAATCTGTATTGACTTCACCGCTCAGAAAATCAGAACACCCAGTGCACTCATCAAGATTTCATTTGCACATATGTTTAGCTAAAACATATATTTAGCTATCAGTGATCATCATTAAATGGAAAACCCCACTGTTTTAGTGTCTGGTATGGATTTTCCTGTCATACATAGTCTTTCAGCACATTATCCAGGTTACCTGCCATACTTGTTTTACTGTTGTGTTGTCAATCATGTCTCCATGGTGTTAAATGACCGAGTGGCTTTTATAGCTGTGTTATCATACTGTGGAACTGACAGCATGAATAGAATGGGAACTCCCATTTAACTTCCACCATATTAAGTTTTGTCACTCAATATGGTGGTTCATGAGTGACAGTTGAAACTGTTCATCACCTGGGACGAGACTATTGTGACAGAGGATTCACAATACCTTCTAGTGATACATGCTCAGTTGGCTTAACAAATTTGGTGGTGAAACACCTTTTTTTTAATTTCAGAAATTGCAAGTTTCACAAAAAGTTACAAAGAAGTACAACATTGAGTTAGATGTGATTTTTTTTTTAAGTTGAAAGGCTAAAATAGTATGTAAAACATACTCTAGTAATCTTTATTTACAGTTTTACACTGCAGAAAAAAGCTTATCTTATTTAGCATTTTTGTCTTGTTTCAAAACAGCTAAAAATTCTTAAGGCAAGACACTGCAGGTGAATAGGGAAAAAAATAACTAATAGTTATCACCTTACATTTATGATTGCAAACATTTTTTGTATTACAAGTTTTCTAAACTGTTAGGTCTATATATGCAAATGATGCATTATTTAATGAAATATGAGCTAATTTGCATACATTTCTAGTACAAAAATCAAAACACTGGATGAAGTCTGTTTCAAAATTCTCGAGTCAAATGCTTTTACAGAGGGGTATCTCATTTTGTTAATCCATAATTCAGAAAAAGCTAAGAACGGACAGAAAACAATGTTTTTTTTTAACCATTTTTCGGGGAAAAAATGTTATGTATAAAATCAAGCAAATTGTATATGAACAAATCCCTCTGTAAAAACCTTCAGGATATAGACAGAAATAAAAATGTAAAGTTTGCTGTGTGTAAGTGTTACTGAAGTGATTTATGGCTCAATGTAGAAGAAAAAAAAGAATTTTATGAAACACCAAAAAGCCCAAAATTTTAAACTTGACAGGAGCATGAAAAAACAGTGTTTTGCTTGCAGTGTCTCCCCTTAAATTAAGATGCATTTGAAAGCAAAATAAAATAAGATATTTAGTCTTATTTCCAGGTAAAAAAAATAAATTAAGCGCATTTTGCTTAAAACAAGTCTATCTAGTAAATGCATCTTAATGTAAGAATTTTTTTAAAAATTTGACTAGAACAAGATAAAATACTAAGTAAGATAAGCCTTTTTGGCAGTGTGAAATTTTTTTTTTTACAGTGTAGATGCAAATAGAACGGCCAGTTCTGGGGTCACTGTACACTCTTAAAAATAAAGGTGCTTTAAAACGTTCTTCACGTGATGCCATAGAAGAACCATTTTTGTTTCCACAAAGAACCATTCAGTCAAAGGTTCTTCAAAGAACCATCTCTTTCTTACCATTTTATAATCTGAAGAACCTTCTTTTGCCACAAAGAACCTTTTGTGAAACATGGTTCTTCAGATGTTAAAGTTTTTTTATGGAACCATTTAGACAAAAAAAGGTTATTCTATGGCATCATAAAGCACCTTTATTTGTAAGAGTGTATCTGTGTCTGAAGTATAGAGAATAATTGCATCTCTGAAAGTCTACACCCACCATCTAAACATAGATTTTGCTTGTGCTTGTGTATTTTTCGCCAGACAGAAAGTCAAAGTTACAGTAGTACTACGAGATGTTTTGTCGATGACTGAAGTAATAATTCCTCTCATCAGATTCCACATTCTTGTAACACATGGTTGCTGCAGGTCTATTTTCCTTCCGTTAGCAATATCAGACATCTGTGTGTGCTTCAACAGTGACAGGTGATAATTTGATAATTCCGAGTCTCAGTTTTTTTCATACTAGTGCGAAACTGCTTGAGATCTTGAAATAAAGGTGTTCATAGCAGCACACCGTTAGTGGTTTTTCTTGTTTGAAACTTGGTGAGGATCATATTACGAATGACATGTGACATATTTTAAAATGAGATTTCAAGACATATTTGGATTGAATAAGATTAATGCCATGTTGCAATTTGAGATGGAAGCACAAACAGCTGATATCACGTTACAGCTCTTTATTAAAAGCCGCACTTGCTGAGAGTGTTTTCCCGACTTTCATGAATGTTATTATTGCAGGTCTTTGACACTTTGACAACAGATGTTTGTTTCCTGGTAAATACTATCTGCGCCACTGTACTGCTTTATCAGACAGATTTTGTTGTGAGTAAAAGTAATATTTAGTGGTTTTCAAATGGGGGTTCACAAACCCCTAGAGGTTGATAATGGTATTGCAGAGAGCTGGTTACATGTTGATATAAATGTCTTGTAAAATAATAATAAAAAATAACATAAATATGTAAAATTAAAAATGAACACATGATTTAAAAAACGTTTTTGCAGAAATACATTATATACACTACCAGTCAAAGGTTTTTGGTCAGTAAGATTTTTAATGTTTTTTAAAGAAGTCTCCTCTGCTCACCAAGTCTGCATTTATTTGATCCAAAGTACAGCAAAAACAGTACAATTTTGAAAGATTTTTACTAATTAAATGAACTGTTTACTTTTTGAATATGTTTTAAAAATTTAATTTATTCCTGTGATTTCGAAGCTGAATTTTTACCATCATTACTCCAGTCACATGACCCTTCAGAAATCATTCTAATATTCAGATTTGCTGCTCAAAAAACATTTATTATTATTATTATTGTTAAAAACAGCTGAGTAGATTTTCTTCAGGTTTCTTTGATAAATAGAAAGTTCAGCAGAACAGCATTTATCTGAAATAGAAGTCTTTTGTAACATTATTATAAGTAATAACATTATTATTACTTTTGATCAATTTAAAGCTAAAAAAGTATTTCAAGTATTTATTTCTGTAATCCCCCCCCCCCCCCTCCAAAAAATGTATACTGACTCTAAGCTTTTGCATGTTATAATGTTACAAAAGATTTTTATTTTGTGTAAATGCTGATCTTTGGATCTTTCTGTTCATCAAAGAATCCTGAAAAACTGTTTTTAAATATTGATAATATTAATAATAATAAGTGTTTCTTGAACAGCAAATGAGCATATTAGAATGATTTCTGAAGGATCATGTGACATGAAGACTGGAGTAATGATGCTGAAAATTTAGCTTTGATCACAGGAATAAATTACATTTTAAAATATATTCAAATAGAAAGCAGTTATTTTTTAAAATGTTAAAAATAGTTCACAATATTACTGCTTTTGGTGTATTTTGGATCAAATAAATGCAGGCTTGGTGAGCAGAAGAGAAAAAGTTTTTTGATAAAAACATCAAAAATCTGACCAATGTCCAAAATCTTTTGACTGGTAGTGTACATACATAAATTAGTATAACATAAATATCTGGATGGGATGACAAAAATGTTTTGTCAAATAATAATGTGTGTACATTTTTTATTTTTATATTTATAAAGGGTTTTCTTAACTTGAGAAAATTTGCAGTTTGTTATTAGATCTGCAACCACACATATCAATTTTTTTTTTTTAGTCTTCAGCCCTCTCTTAAATTTACATATTAACTGAACGTCTGATGTTAGGTGATTAATCGGCATATTTTGATATGTTTGACATGAGTAAGACGAATGACAGGATGCAAACGATCCACCTGCCGTTATTTTGGTAGGTAAATTTAAGCAGTACACTATAATAGAGGAAAGGTCAATGATCAGTGATACCAAGTTCATATTTAGATCTTTGACGAGTATTGGTTACACTGCAATCTGAGCTTCAACCTAGTAAAGATTTCAGAATGCAATTAGGACACACTGTCTTACATGTATTTTAAACTACAGTGTGTTTTCCATGCGTCTCTGTAAATATTTATAACGCAAGATATTTGAGTTTTGATATTTGTCTTTGTTCAACAAATCTTGTAACAAATCTTAAAGCAATACTTGGTCACACTTTATATTAGGTGGCCTTAACTATTATGTACGTACATCAAAAAATAAGTACAATGTACTTAATGTGGTCATATTGCATTGCAAATCACTTTTGCTTCTGGTAAGGTGGGATATTGGTAAGGTTAGGGACAGGTTTGGTGGTATGGGTAGGTTTAAGGGTGGGTTAGGGTGTAAGGGATTGGTCAACAGTGGTAATTACAGAAATTAATTACAAATGTAATTATATATATAGGTTTTTAAAAAAGATAAGTACCATGTAAAAACATGTATGTACACAATAAGTACATTGTACCAAATGATTAATTTAAATGTAAGTACATAGTACAGTCATGGCCAAAAGTTTTGAGAATGACATAAATATTGGAAATTGGAAAAGTTGCTTCTTAAGTTTTTATAATAGCAATTTGCATATACTCCAGAATGTTATGAAGAGTGATCAGATGCAGATGCAGATTGCATAGTCCTTCTTTGCCATGAAAATTAACTTAATCCCGAAAAAAACTTTCCACTGCATTGTTAAGAAGGCTTCAGTGCATCCAAGATAGTCCAGCAAGCGCCAGGATCGTCTCCTAAAGAGGATTCAGCTGCGGGATCGGAGTGCCACCAGTGCAGAGCTTGCTCAGGAATGGCAGCAGGCAGGTGTGAGCGCATCTGCACGCACAGTGAGGCCAAGACTTTTGGAAGATGGCCTGGTGTCAAGAAGGGCAGCAAAGAAGCCACTTCTCTCCAAAAAAAACATCAGGGACAGATTGATCTTCTGCAAAAAGTATGGCGAATGGACTGCTGAGGACTGGGGCAAAGTCATATTCTCCAATGAAGCCTCTTTCCGATTGTTTGGGGCATCTGGAAAAAGGCTTGCCCGGAGAAGAAAAGGTGAGCGCTACCATCAGTCCTGTGTCATGCCAACAGTAAAGCATCCTGAGACCATTCATGTGTGGGGTTGCTTCTCATCCAAGGGAGTGGGCTCACTCACAATTTTGCACAAAAACACAGCCATGAATAAAGAATGGTACCAAAACAGCCTCCAACAGCAACTTCTTCCAACAATCCAACAACAGTTTGGTGAAGAACAATGCATTTCCAGCACGATGGAGCACCGTGCCATAAGGCAAAAGTGATAACTAAGTGGCTCAGGGACCAAAACATTGACATTTGGGTCCATGGCCTGGAAACTCCCCAAATCTTAAAACTTGTGGTCAATCCTCAAGAGGCGGGTGGACAAACAAAAACCCACTAATTCTGACAAACTCCAAGAAGTGATTATGAAAGAATGGGTTGCTATCAGTCAGGATTTGGCCCAGAAGTTGATTGAGAGCATGTCCAGTCGAATTGCAGAGGTCCTGAAAAAGAAGGGCCAACACTGCAAATACTGAGTCTTTGCATAAATGTCATGTAATTGTCGATAAAAGCCTTTGAAACGTATGAAGTGCTTGTAATTATATTTCAGTACATCACAGAAACAACTGAAACAAAGATCTAAAAGCAGTTGAGCAGCAAACTTTGTGAAAACTTATATTTGTGTCATTCTCAAAACTTTTGGCCACGACTGTAGTTAAGGCCACCTAATGTAAAGTGGGACACAATAGTTCACCCCAAAATGAATAATTTGTCATCATTTACCTGTATGTTGTTCTTATTGAAAACAATAAGAGAAGTATAAAGTTTGAAAGTTACAGTCTTCGTATGTGCTTGGAAGAAAAATGGACAATACCATCTTCAAAAGTGTTTGTGAATTACACTTAAGTTATAGGTCATTTTGGATAGTCGCATTGCAGAATGTTTTCCTCCACATCAGTCACAGGATCAAATAACTTTTTGACGATAGTAAGAAAATGAAAACTTTGGCTGAAATCTTCCCAGCTTCACGATGTGTCCGGAACACATTAAAAACCAATAGAGGAAAGGTTCTCCCCCGCTGTGAGTGAATTCGTGCCAGAGCTGTTGTCCCCTGTAGGCCTGGCCTGAGACCAGAGGTCACTGGCCTTCCCAGTGTCCCCCGAACCTTGCCACCATCAATCATAACCTGTCAAATGCGAATCGCTTGTCGCAAGCCCCTCTGTGTACCGAGATGGCCGTATCTTTTTTCACATCAAAATGGCTGCCTCTGTTTCACAGCTCAACACAAACAGTCCTGTGTTTAACTCCACTCGTGGAAGAATGTCAATGATATTCCCTGCTCCCCCAGAGAGCTTTATATAGAGAGAAGTATTTATGACCAGCTGTTTGAGACCTGTAAATGAAACGTGTACTGCAAATTACACCTCTGTCAAAACGGAGATATCATGTGATTCCAGAAAACACAGAGTGTTGTTTTATGGTGATTCGGTGAAAACTTTCTTTGTTTGACTCTGGCTATGCTACGGTGGTCTCATTATATGAAGAGAAATGAGATTTAAACAACTGATGTAAATCACTTAATTGCATCCTTTTCTTTTAAGTTGCCTTGATGGCTTCTGAAGAATAAATACGTCCATCGTGGAAGAGACTTGGAGTGATGGGCTCATTTACGACCCCTAATCTTTAAGCAATAGGAACAATGCGAGTGTTATTGCCCATTGTAAACTGATAAATTCCCACTTTGATTCATGATTCCCACAGGGAGGCAACAATAAATTGATCACATCTTGGGGCAGCATCAGCACTTTCTTTTGAATAAATCAATATTTGACGCTTTCATAATTACCTGAAATACTAATGAAGAGAATGAAAGGCCATGAGCGGCCTCCGAACATAGAATGGAAGTTAGTCTGATAGCGCTCCCAAAGCACACCCCTGAAGTGTGTGGAAATGCCATTCTGCTAAGATTTTAAAAAATCAAGAATGAAGGTAAAGATTTTGATGCTGCTTATTTACTTTTCAGTCATTTTTCTTTTTAAACATGCATGTCTTTGACTATTGTGCTGCATTTTGCTGCTTTTTCAGTCCTCGTAGGTGTATAGAACCATATTAATCAAAAATATGTGTACTACTACTCAAAAGTTTGGGATCGGTAAGATTTTTAATGTTTTTTTTTTAAGTCTCTTATGCTCATCAAGGCTGCGTTTATTTGATCAAAAATACAGAAAAAAACTGTAATATTGCAAAATGGTATTTTAATATACTTTAAAATATAATTTGTTCCGGTAATGCAAAGCTGAATTGTCATCAGCTGTTACTCCAGTCTTGAGTGTCACATGATCCTTCAGAAATCATTCTAATATGCTGATTTATTATTAGAATTATCAATGTTAGAAACAGTTGTGCTGCCAAATATTTTTGGAACCTTTTTAAGGATTCTTTGATGAATAACAAGTTAAAAAGAACAGCATTTTTTCAAAATATAAATCTTTTCTAACAGTGTTAATCTGCTATCACTTTTTATTAATTTAACACATCCTTGGTGTATAAAAGTATTAATTTCTTTCAAAAAAAAGAAAGAAAGAAAATGTACTGACCCCAAACTTTTGAACAGTTCTTTTTTTAAATCAGTGCTATTATTTTTAAGCTTTTATTTTATTTATAAAATCTTTAAAAAAAAGTATTACAGGTTCCAAAACAATATTAGGCAGCATAACTGTTAATAAATCAGCATATTAGAGTGTTTTTTGAAGGATCATGTGACACTGAAGACTGGAGTAATGATGCTGAAAATTCAAGTTTAATTAAAGATATAAATTAAATTAGAATGTATATCAATATAGAAAAACATTGTTTACACAATATTAATTTTTTCTGTATTTTTGATCAAATGAACACAGCCTTGATGAGCATAAGAAACTTATTTAAAAAACATTAGAAATCTAACCAATCCCAGACTTTTGAGCAGTAGTGTATGTATATAAAAAGTAAAAATAAATGGCTAATCATAACCATCTACTTTGTTGCAATTAAAAAAAACAGGTTTATTTATTTCTAAAAATGCTTTCTAAAATTATATATATACACTGCTGTTCAAAAGTATAGTAAGGATCAGTAAGTTTTTTTTTATGTTTTTTTAAATAAATCTCTTCTGCTGATCAATGCTGCATTTATTTGATCAACAATACAGAAAAAACAGTCATATTGTGAAATATTATTACAATTTGAAATAACAGTTTTGTATTTTAATATACTTGAAATATAATTTATTTCTGTGATGCAAAGCTGATTTTTCAGCATCATTACTCCAGTCTTCAGTGTCAAATGACCCTTCAAAAATCATTCTAATATGCTGATTTATTATAAGCGTTGGAAACAGGTGCTGCTTAATATTTTTTTGGTACCATGTGATACATTTTTCACGATTCTTTGATGAATAAAAAGTACAGCGTAAGTCTTTACTATCACTTTTTATCAATTTAACATTTAATTTCTATCAAAAAAGAAAGACAAACATGTACTCAGCCCAATCTTTTGAACAGTAGAAAGATTTTAAAAAAGAAAAGATTTATTTTTTAACGTTATAGATTTAAAAAACGTTTCACAAATATTAAGCAGCATAACTATGCACAAAATCAGCATATTAGAATGATTTCTGAAGGATTGTGTGACACAATTGCAATAATATTTCACAATATTAAAATTTTTCCTGTATTTTGGATCAAATAAATGCAGCTTTGATGAGCATAAGAAACATTTTTTTAAAATATACAAATCCTACTGATTACAAACTTATATATATATTTATGCACACTTTTTTGCAACTAAAGTTGATTGCCTGGTCTGCCTTTTTCATTTCAGTGTTTATACTTATACTACATTTTCAACCCAGGCAGAGCAGAAATTGCCATTTTTGTAGTTAACTGAAAAGCGTGTGGGCAAACCTGTTACTAGCTCCTTAGGAAGAATTGCCTTTATAGTGTTTCTTAAACATCACTTTGGATAAAAGCATCTGCCAAATGAATAAATGTAATGTAAAGCTACCTAGTGTTCCTGACAAACACATTATAGAGGACTTACTCAGGCTTGTTGGTCAGTGCAATTTGCCTGTTACATACACATGGATAAAGTTTTTTTTCTAGCGTTGTGTTTACAAATTAGCCCTTCATTTCATGCTTCGGAAGACCAGGCAATCGCAGGCACATTGTCCTTCCATTATCTGGCTGAAGTGAATGATTAAAACGCAGACTGCTGATGAAGGCAGCCACATAGATGATTGGCCCCAACACCAGCTTATTCCCTTCAGCACATTTTCAATTAAACCTTTTTAGCCACTGAGCAATTAACAGCAGGCAGCTATGTGAGCTCGGCGAAACCACGTTTCTCTGCGCTCCACAATCACTCATTGTCATAATGATGCATGACCAGATCAAATTGTTTGGGATGACAAAAGCTTGTACTGGCCTTTATTCACTGCATCTTATTCAGGGAACTAGAGGAGATGAATACATCAGCTCAGAAATCGAGCGCTCGTAAATCTTGTTTTAAAGACGCTTATCCAGGTTCAGATTCAGTCCAAAGGTGGCTTTTGTGGAGTCAGGTTTTATTTATTGCTCCAGCCTCATTTCGCTCGGCCTTTTGTACATGGGAATAAATAATTATTTGTACATTATTGTGTTTTAACTTTGTACATTATAAGGTATGTTAATTACGGAGTGTGTTAGGAGGGAAGCTTTGCATTTAGAAAAACACATTCAATTATTTCCTGAATCACCAGCACTTATTATATACACATACACACACTTACAGTGGCCAGAAGTGGATATTTGTCCAATATTTGCTTTTAATGACCCTAAAAGTTTGATTAAAACAGGAATAAATTATATTTGGAAGAAAAAAGACTAAACGTTAAAGTTTAAGGTATTTAACTGACAAAATTAAATGGAAAAAGGCAAATAACTTCATCAATTCAACAATCAGCTTCAATTCAAGTTTCCAAAGGTTTTCAAATGGATTCGCCTTCACTGCACACCTTTGTTGTGTGCATGGTCTGTTTGGGATCCCTAGTGAAAAATAAATATACTAAATGTATTTGAGGTGCATTTATTTCATGCCAAGAATACACAAATGCATTTACATATTTATTTACTTGATAAAATAGCCTGCAATTGTACTAAACTGGTATACATAAAGTCTGCTAAATTGGACCATTAATATTACTCATTTTGTACTTAATGCACTTTATTTGTGCTGAAGTCCATCTGAAGAGATACACTGCTGCTCAAAAGTTAGGGATCAGTAAGATTTTTTGTTTTTTAAAGAAGTTTCTTGTGCTCATTATATTATAATATTGTGAAATACTATCACGAGGTAAAACAATGTTTCTTCTATACTAATATATATTAAAATTGAATTGATATCTTGAATTAAAGTTTATATCTGTAATTAAATTTATACTTTGAATAAATGCTGTTCTTTTTAACTTATTATTGCATCAAAGAATCCTGAAAAAAACAATCACAGGTTCCAAAAAAATATTTGGCATCACAACTGTTACCAGCATTGATAATTCTAATAATAAATCAGCACATTAGAATGATTTCTGAAGCATCATGTGACACTTAAGACTGAAAAATAAAAACCATAATTGTATATTGTAATAGCATTTTGCAATATTACAGTTTTTTCTGTATTTTTGATCAAATAAATGCAGCCTTGATGAGCATAAAGGCCCGTTCACACCATAACGATAACTATAAATACAACCATAACTATATTTGCATCCACACTGGAGAACGCTTCATATGCGTTTTTTTGGTTTTCTCATATTCTTCATCCTTTCCTATCAAAATGCTTGTTACGGATGCGAAAACGCAGAAAATCGAACCTGATCCGAATTTTTTATGACAGACGAAAGTTTCGGAGGCAGTTTGAAAACTCAATTGACATAACGTGAGGTCGTATTTATTTTTTAACGTGCAAAAATTTCGGACGAAACATTTTGTACTCGGTGTACAATGGCACACAAAGTCTCGAGCGATATGTCAGTAAATACGTTAATAGATTTGAACTATACTTAGTATGAAATAAATGTATGTTAAACATAATACTTAGATGTGAAATCAGACGTTTTGACTCCAAACAGTCTTGCAGAGTGAGATGAACTCAAAGGTTTCTCACAATTTCACATCACATCCATGACTTTATACGTTATTTTTTGAAGCAGTTACACAATGAGGATTACCTACTAGAGTCTTCTTTGACTGACCTATTCCGCTTAGTACCTGTTTCACAAGTGTTTTGCAATAAATCTGCGGACATTGCCACTATTCAAATTCAGCAAATGAGCTATATCTAAAGTCTGTTGACCAGATTTAGCCATTATGACAATATCCTCCTTGGTTGCAGAGGAAGGCTTCTTTCTCGTTGCCATTTTCACTGAAACCCACAAAATGGTGTCTAATAAAATAGCTAACACCTTCCACATTGATTGACTGAATTATAGGCTGGGAATAATAAACGTTGTATGTTAAATGTCCACACACTTTGACATGTTTCATCACATTATCACAAATAAAAAAAGCACACATTAGTTTCACACTCCCAAGTACAACTGTGCAATATGTATGTTATATAGAGCTGACATCATTTTGGCTTTTATTTGTTTGCCAACCACAGTCTTCTAGATCAAGATTCATTTTATTTAAAGTAATTATTTTAATTACATACAGACAGTTTCTTAAGTTTGTTCAATTAAAATATCGGTACCGTGTTGGCTCATTACTCGATTTCCAGTTCAAGGGCTCCGAATCAAATCCAGTTGAGAACCAGCACTCTAAACCATTTCAGGTTTTTTAAATCAACACCCTTGATGCTTACTTTTACTTCAGTGACTTGTGTGGTCAGTTTGAGGAGAAGTTAGAAACATCAATCGATTGTTTTAGACGTTTGTGCTACTTTAGATCTAATGCCAGCATTGTCTCAGAGAGAAGGCAGATAAATCTTTAGTTTTAATAGTGTCTCTTAGTTCACATGCCAGAGAGGCAAAATGAAGCCGTAATTACAAGTCTTAATTGATGTGTTTTTACCTTGATAGACCATAGCTCTACTCTCCTTGCTCTTTTCAGACCGTGGCTCTGCTTGCTGTTGTTTGCTCTATATTTCTCTGCGTATTGATTGCTATTATGGCAAATCCAATGGGCACAATAGAACTCTATCAGCAAAATACAGGTTAATTATCTTGAGGTCAGGCGGTCTCAGATGCACACAAAGGGCTTATCCTCTTCGCACATTACAACCTAACATTAAATCGTGAGCACAAATTATCACCAAGGTTTTTTTTCCATTCACCAAATGAACTGGCAAAGGAAAGGAGAGCAGTGTTTAAGCATCGACATCCGAGAGTTTAGGTGTTTGGCAACTTTTGTTCTCTTTTCAAAAGCCATTTGCTCTTTATAGTCAAAATGATTATCTCCAACTGCTATTCAGGCTTGATGGTGCATATTAGATCATGATAAATGATTTCCACTTTGAGATTTTACTCTACTCGTTCTCCAAACAAGAAGCTACAGGTCTTTTTTAACCAGAGACGAAACAGACAGCGCAGACCTTTGAGTGAAGGCAAAAAGTGATATTTTTGCTAAGTGGAGTGGGAAGCTGTCGGACGTTTTACTTATGCTTGACTGATTGGCCTTATAAGCGGCCGAGAGGCCCGTCAATGAGCTTGAGTTAATGGCATTGATTGTGGATATTGTGCTTTTTTCCCCGGCTCCTGCAGGGACTCCAGTGAATCGGATTCCTATCATGGCCAAGCAGGTGTTGGATCTCTACACTCTCTACAAGCTTGTCACCGAAAAAGGCGGCTTAGTGGAAGTCATCAATAAGAAAATATGGCGCGAGATTACCAAAGGCCTGAACCTCCCTACCTCCATCACCAGTGCGGCTTTCACCCTCCGAACACAGTGAGTGCGATAACTTCAGACAGGAACAACCTGTTGATAACTGCCAGTTGATTCTTGTCTATCTTGTCCAATTCTATTATCTGCTTTTAAAATACAGAGAGTGAAGAGGAGAGTGTTTTTGAAGGTGTTTGGTAGGAGTAAGAAAGATGTTTTAAAGAGATACATTTGTATAGAAAAATGGAGATCCATCAAGCAAACAACAATGGTGTTCAAGAATTGTACATTACTGAACCAGCACAGTGTGAATTTAATAAAGACTAGATATTGCTATTTAACTTAATATAGTACTATTGATTATTATCAAAAAACATGGCTTTTATGGTGAAAGAATTCAAAACAGTAAGACACAATGTAATGACCAAAGACATTTTGCATATGTAGCCTAGTAATATTAATAATAATACTAATAATATTTACAATATGTACAATTTATGATTGCGTCTTTAATATCAAGATATATAAATGCAACTAAAAATACTTGCAATAGTTCCACTTTAACACAATCAAACATACTTCAGTATATCTTTAGTTGGACTTCAGCACTACTTCAGCACAATTAAAGTGTATTAAATACAAAATTATTTGGTCCAGTTTAAGCATACCAGTTTAGTATACCAAAAGTACAATTGTAGGGTAAGTACATAAATATGTAAATGTTTTTGTAGTATTCTTAGCATGAAATAAATTTATTTTAAATACGTTTTAGTATATTTTTCACTAAGGTAAAAAGGCGCATCCTGTGTGAACAACCGCTAAGACACATTGACAAACTTGATTGCAAAATGGATTGCTGTGGACAATATATTGATTTCTAAAGCTGATTTTTGACTAATGTTTTACTTATCTAAAACAGCAAGTATTGTGTTTAAATTATCTGACGTGTTTGTTTGTTTTTGTTTGTTTTTTTTTGTGTGAAAGAAGTCTCTTATGCTCACGAAAGCTGAATTTATTTGATCAGAATACAGTAAAAACAGCAATATTGTGGAAAAATCACTAGAATTTAATATAACTGTTTTATATTTTAATGTTTTAAAATTGTAATTTATTTGTGTGATGGCAAAACTGAAATTTCAGCAGCCATTATACCAGTCTTGAGTGTCACATGACTCTTCAAAAATAATTTTTTCTTAATATTAGTGTTTAAAACCAAAATACCTTATTCAGAGTTCTTAGATTTTTGGTTTAGTTCAAAAGAACAACATTTATTTTAAAGTCAAAATAGAATCTTTTTATAACATCTATTTAAACATCTTTACTGTGTGTTTTGATCAATTTAATATATCCTTGATAAATAAAATAATTGTAGTTTATTTTATTAATTAATTGTTGTCAATGTACTTATTTGCACCCCTGATCAACAGATTTGCATTTGAGTAAATTTTACATTTGACTCAAACATTTAACTCTAAATATAAAAACATCATGAAAACATGAAAACATCATGTTGTATGCATTTCAGAAATATAGTACTGGTTCTGTTTCTGTGTAAATTGTTGACGTACTTGGGGGCCACACGAACTTGTTTGTGCAAGTCCACTCTCAGCACTGTTATTTAACACAATTACATTACTCTCCAAGACATCCAGTTCTCCTGTAGCCCTGTAGGCTGTCATAAGAAAACACAATGGAATTTGAAGGCAGCCATTATTAGGTTGATCATGAACCTAGTCAAAAAAAAGGCTCTTTACATAGACAGCTGAACAGATGGAAATAGAGGAATGCCAGAAATCTGAATTTCACAGCACTGCTGAGAGCAAGAATGTTCTCTCACTACATTGTAGTGTACTGTTTCAGTCCTTTTTTCCCCAAAAAATGTGAATGATGTAGTTTGTCTATGCATTGAAAATGCAATAAATATATGATGATATGAGGGTGACAGTTCAAAATGAAGGCAAAGTTGTTGGTGTCAGTGGAACATATAGTTAATTTGATGAACTGCAGAAGAGGTTACTCTGTTAGCACGCCTGTGTGAACTTGAGGAGAACTGACTTCATACATAATAATCACTTTGAGACTTTCTGGTCAAATACCACACGCTCAGAAATGTGAATTTTGTTCTGAGTCGATCCTGAACATTTATTTGAAGATGCCACTTGGTTTGATATCAGTGTTAATTCTGAAAGCAAATTTTGATTTAGTTTTAGTCCTAGTCTTTTGACTAAAATGCCATTTAGTTTTATTCATAGTTTAGTCATCTGAATTGTTTTTAGTTTTAGTCGAGTTTTCGTCGACTAAATCTACAGTAGATTAAGACCGCGATCACAACGAACGCGTCTTTTAGTTCTAAAAACGCGAGGCGCACAGCACTGCCTTTTTTTGGTGACTTTTAAAAAAGAGCAATGTGCTGCGGTTTTTTATGTTGCTAGGCAAGGACCAAAACAGCTGTCCTGTCAGTCAAATCAAAGGATTACAACGCGAGCGCTCTAAAATCTTTGGCTTTTGCTGTTAATTAAACTGTCATATTAGCAGAAACCCCCCCCCCCCCCAAAAATACAGCTCCGGTTTACCCACGACAGACACCAAAAGTTTCTCCTCCATTTCTTTCAGTCTCCGGACTTTTTAAGCAACGGTAAACTTTCGTCACCACAACAGAAGGCCCGCCTCTCCATTCATTCGATTGGGCAATGGAAAAAACGCGAGTGACGTCAGGCGTTTTTCCGCTCAGAGTTGCTTTTTTTCAACTTCAGGCGCTCAGAGTGCTTCTGCAAAAACGCGAGGCGCAGCAGGTGGCGAAAACGCGAGGTGCCCGGGGCGCATAAGCAGCGCGCAGAACGCTCACTGCCAACAGAAAACCATTCAAAAAAGGTGCCTCTCACTGCAAAAACGCGTTCGGTGTGATCGCGGCCTTAGTCAGCTAAAATCAAATGGGTTTAGTTACAGTGTAATGTATTTATTACACATTTCTCTAAAATTATCAAGCTCATTATGTAGGTTTCATATTAAGGTTTTATCATGCTGTGAGACACAACATGCCTTTATATTAAAATTAAATGAAACCTCTTCTCATAAAGAAACAAAAACATATAGGCTAATTATGCATTCTTTATAACACCTTGTTGAGCACATTCTTCATTCTTTCAAGCAGACATTTATTTATATGAATACATTTAGATTAATCTTTATTAGGGCTACTAAAATGACTCAGTTAAGAACAGGGAGTGATTTTCTGTCTTTCTCTGAACGAATCTCTTCCTAAATCGTCCAAAAACATTTTTGTCTCGTTTTTATTCGTTAACGAAAATGTCAATAGATTTTCATCATAGTTTTTGTCATTGAAAACAAGTTTTCATTTTTGTTATTGTCTTGTTTTCATCGGTGAAAAAATTAACACTGTCTGATATTTACTTTTAAAATGTATCCACTTTTTAGGGCAGCTGTAAATGAGCAATAGTGTCATTATTAGGTTGTATATCACAGAACGAGCTTGACGCTCTGTCTTTTCTTGTCTGCAGATATATGAAGTACCTCTATCCTTATGAATGTGAAAAGCGGGGACTGAGCTCTCCCGGGGAGCTTCAGGCAGCTATCGACAGCAACCGTCGTGAAGGGCGGAGACAGAGTTATGGCTCCACCCTCTTCAACTACTCCCCCGTGGGAACCCCCACACTGCTGGCTTCCCCAAAACTCCAGATGCCCCACATCAGCATGCCTACTCCCAACGGCGGGCACATGACTCACACCTCTGTTATCAAGAAAGGTATGTTTTGTTTCCTTTTCTCACATCATGCCCCGTTTTTTTTGTTTTTTGTTTTTTTCAGTGTTAAAATTTTAAACTAAGTTACATTTTAATGTCTCACAGCTGAATATATTATATTTTACCTTATTTGCACAATAATTCTTTGCTGTATGAAGCAGGGCTCTAAAGTGCGACCTAATTTCTCAAAGGTGCAACTATGAAAAAATGTTTAGGAGCACCATGTGCGACTGACCCAATCAGCATATTTGTGTTTGCACTCAGGGGAGCTTCAATGGTTTCTCTGTGTTTTTGCAATGTTGAGTAATGTATTAACAAACAAATTTGCTGACAAATCTCACAAATCATTTCATAAACAAAGTGTAAAAAGAGTGTAAAAAGGAGACTGATTATGCAGTATAGAGAGCTCCGTTAATTATAAAAGAGCTTTGTGAGATTGCAAACTAAGATGAGTGACAACTTTGAATAATTTTTAAGGGAGTTTATAAATAAGATATTGATTTAATACAACAGTTAAATAAACAAGAAGTTATTATTAAGTGACTTACATTGTCTGACTATAACACTATTGATTTTGCTCTATTTCGTCGCCAAAAGTAGTCTGAAACAAGTCACAACTGAGACACTGCACATCTTCACTCAAACGCAGCAGTGTTTCATTTATGATTGAATGTGCGTTTTTAAACGAATCTAGTGAAATTATTCAATTTCCCATTCATAAAGACAGTCACTTGCTTTATTCCTGAATGAACCAGCCGTTCGAATGAATCAAATGATTGATATGATTCAGCAATTAAATCAGTGTCTTGCCGCCACCTGCTGGCGGATCTTTTCAGTTATTTAAATCATTTAATATTTCTGTATTCAAAATTTTATATTTAAAACTCAATTTATATCTCAACGTGAATTTATGAATTTGATTGCACTTATGCCACCTCTGAGCCTCATTAAACACATGAAAAGGTAAAAACAAAATTCTCCTGTAAGTCACTTTAGGGAGTCAAATATCACCTCGTAATGGGAAGAATAATTTTTTTATCAGATTTTTTGATTATTGTTTAGAATGTGCTCCTGAAATTTTGACTGTGCTCCTCATTTTTTTAAGTTAGGAGCACAAGTGCTTTTTCGTTAAGAATGTTTAGTTAAGGCCTGATCCGTCCAAAAATCATAACCCTGGTCCGGAGATGGCATTAGATAATGAGCCACATACGATCGAGTCCGATTCCGTGCCAGAGAAATTTTAAGTTTAAATTTCAGCTCAGTGAAGCACTTTAAGGACCAACACTTTTTCAGTAAGCTACCTTTCTTGTAGAATTGTGTTTCAAATAAGCCTAATTGTTAGTTAATCATTTTCAAGTCAATATGGACATGGACAGCGATTAAAAAAATGTGAACTTGTAAAACTGTTGTGCAAATAACTTTTGTGCTGATGCACCTAAGAAAAAAAGTTAGGCGCACCAATGTAACCAATGCAAAAAGTTAGTCTTGAGCCCTGCAAAGATAAATAGATCAAATAATAAAAATGAAAATTTAATTATGAATGATATAAAAAATAAAAAATAAAAAACACTAAGAAGCAATAGCATTCTATTGATTGTTGATTTCTGAAAAGAAAGAGAAAGAAAAATGTTATTCCTTACTATCAGGAAATAGAATGTTATTGCAGACCATGTAATTACAACCTAGATCCTCCAAAGGAGAAGTCATCTCTCTTACACAATAACACTGCCACATCTTACTCACGCTTATTCCACGCCGTGGCCTGAATGGTCATCAGATCGGACAGGAAACAGCTTGCAGGACTTCCTCTTGCCCACTCTGCCAGTTTCCGCATCACACCAGCAGGAGCAATGAAACACAAAGAGACATGGGCTGCTTCATGATTCAGTAATGTGCCCATATGGAAAAAGACAAGTCACGCAACTTTAAGGATCAAAGAGCCTTATGAATCTGACAGTATTTATAGTGTTTACAAAGCAGCTTTAAATAGACCCCATGACTTGTGTTTCATACTCATACTTCCCTGTGAGGATGTTATTGCAGCTTATTTCTAAACCTAAATTTGTAGAATAAAATCCTGTATTCATATTACTGAAAAATTCCTTTTAATTTGCAAAACCATTTCAGAATAAAAAAATTTAAGTATCAATTTTAAGTGAATCAAGTCTACAGTATCAAAATTAAAATCAGATAAATAAAATAAAAACATAAAAAAAGAATAAAATACAATAACCATTCAAAATTTTCGAAAATGTGTGGTCAGTAAGATTTGTCTAAAAGGATGAAAAGGATGCTTTAATTGATCAAAAGTGACAGTAAGGACATTTATAATGGTATTTATGTTTTGTTTTTGTTTTTTTCAAATAAATGCTGTTTTATTCATCAAGGAATATTACTCGTCATGTATAATAATAATAATGATAAATGTTTCTTGAGCACCAAATCAGCATATTAGACTGATTTGAAAATAACTTTAGATTGTAATAGGGTAAAAGAAGAAAAAGGGTTTAAGCATAAAAACAGTAAGTGTAATACTGCTTTAAATTGTTGTTTTTCCAAAAAAAAAATTAAAACGTATTTTGTTTAATTTAATTGCGTTTTTATTTTTCTGCCAATATCCTAGGTTTTGCCCATTTGTCAGTACGAAATTGTTACCTATTTAAAACACAATCAAATTTAATATGCTTCCTTATTCTTTTATATATTTTTATATGTACAAGTCAGAATAAGAATGTAGTTTGAAATTTTACAAATATATTGTGTTACATTGAATGACAATGTAAAAATTTTACATTCTCCAAAAACATATTTTAAACCATAAAAGTAGACACTTTGCTTACATTTAATGTGCTTTCTATGGATCTAAAATCACTTTTGTAAATTTCTTTTGATGTGGACATCTTAACGTCTTTGACCCAATAATATTTCACAAAAATTTCTGTATTTACTAATGAAAAAACATGGAAAATTTATCATCCCCAAACTGTTGAACAGTACTGTAAGTATAATCAAAAAATTTCAACATTAAATTAATCAACTAATTAATCAACCCAAAACAACAAATAAGTTATGATTTAAAAATTGTGTTACGTTTATTTGTGATACATTTTCAATTGTTATGCTTCACTATTAATAAGTGTTTGAAAATTCAAAATCAAGTGTGGGAAAATTAAACATTGTAAAAATGAGCTCAAAAGTAAAAAAAAGAATTTCAAAGTATAGAGCATAAATTATGGGTAAACCATACACTACTAAAAATTGTAGGAAATTTCTTTGTTGGTAGATTTTTTTAAGATTTGGGATGTTAGATGCTCCACTATTTTTGTTTTGTTGTTAGTGTACTGTCACCCAAAAAAAGTTTTACGCACAGACTTCATGATGCTTTCTTTCTCCACAGAAGACTCCATGCTGTCCAACTGCCTGACTAACAGGGTGGGTATCCCTGTGTCTTTGGCCAGCCACCACAGTGCAGCCCAGGCGGCTGCGGCTCAGGCCGCAGCTGCAGCAGCGGTTCAGGCGGCCGCGTTGGAGCAGCTGCGGGAGAAGCTGGAGTCTGGAGAGCCGCCGGAGAAGAAAGTGATGCTCATGGCAGAGGAGCAGCAGAGGATAATGCAACATGCATTACAGCAGAATCTCTTCGCCATGGCAACCCAGCTACCCATGAACATCAAACTGAACAATAGAGGTGGGTGCAGAGATGCTTCTCCAGTATATGTTTCACAAAAATGTCTTTATTATAACTTTTTAAGGCGAGACACTGCAGGTGAATAGGGTAAAAAAAAATTAACTAATAGTTATCATCATACTTACCTAGTTATTTGGTTACATTGATAATTGCAAACATTTTTTGTATTACAAGTTTTCTAAAATGTTAGGTTTAAATATGCAAATTAAGCATTATTTAATGAAATATGGGCTAATTTGCATACATTTCTAGTCCAAAAATCTAAACAGTGGATGAAGTCAGTTTCAGAATTCTTGTTTAATTTTTTGACATATTAGAGTCAAATGTTTTTACAGAAGGAATTTTGGTTATCTCATTTTGTCACTCCATAATTTTTAAAATACTTGGAACAGACAAAAACAATGATTTTTACCATTTTGGGGGGAATAAAATGTTGTATAGAATCAAGCTAATGATATATGAACAAATCCCTCTGTAAAAACCTTCAGAATATAGACAGGAATAAAAATGTAAAGTTTGGTGTGTGTGTAAGTGCTACTGAAGTAGAGAATTATGGCTCAGTGTAGGAGAAAAAACTCATTTTGAGAAAACTAAATTAAAACTATGGATTGTAATTAAAATCTACTGACACAAATAGATAAAGTGCTATAAAAGAAACACTTAACAGTGTCTTTTGGATGTCTTCTTTCCACTAGTCTGAAAAAAACACTATATGAAAAACCAAAAAGCCCAAAGTCTCAAACTTGACAGGTGTTTTTGCCTGCAGTGTCTCTCCTTAAAGGGATAGTTCACTCAAAAATGAAAATTCTGTCATTAATTATTCATCTTTAATCATCTTTGGAACACAAATTAAGGTATTTTTGATGAAATCCCAGAGCTTTCTGACTCTGCATAGACAGCAACACAACTGACACTTTGAAGGCCAAAAAATGTAGTAAGGACATGGTTAAAATAGTCCATGTGACATCGGTAGTTCAACCATAATGTTATGAAACTATAATATGAATACTATCTGTGCGATAAGAAAACAAAAATAGCAACTTTATTCAACTATATCTTCTCTTCTGTGTCAGTCTACGGTTGAAGCACAGATGTCACAGGGAATATTTTAATGATTACTTACTACCATTCTGGGCCTTGAACATGGTAGTAGGATTGCTGTCTATGCAGGGTCAGAAAGCTCTCGGATTTCATCAAAAATATCTTAATTCGTGTTACAAAGATGAATGGAAGTCTTACAGCTTTGGAACAACATGTGGGTCAGTAATTAATGACAGAATTTTCATTTTTGGGTGAACTATTCCTTAAAGGCACAAATGTAAATGATAGTTCACCCAAAAAATTCTTTCATAAATTCTGTTGAACATAAAAGATATATTAAAGAATGTGGGTAATCCCCATTGACTTCAACAGTATTTTTTTTTCATAACAGCAACTTAAAAGATCAATAAAATGTTAGCCGTTTGAAGACTTGTGTGTAAATATGATATAAATGGCAATAAAGTTAAGCGTTTTTCTAGAAAGACCTGTAAAGTTAGTAGTGACATAAGAGAGGGAATTATGGGTCAAATTATGTAGATTAGGGCAGTGGAGTTTATATATTCAGGGCTGAGTGAGGATCATAAATAGCCAACAGCAGCTCTGTTGACTGCCATAACATTGCCTTCAAAGTTTCCCTTATCAACCTGAAGGAATTCATAAAAAATATTTAATTAATAATCAGTGTCGGGGAATAACTAGTTACATTTTTAATTGCAAAATGAATTTACTGAGAAAAATGTGTAATTAAATTACAGTTACTTATGAAAATGTTATTGATTACAAACGGGGGTTACATCTAAATATTTTCACACAAATACAGATTTGATTGATTTCTTACCAAAATTGGACTGGTTTAAAATACCAGACACTAATGTTTTAGGAGTTTAGGACACATGATTATTTGATAACTTTTATTTAGGTTTGTGTAAGTGCTTTATTTTTTAAGATTAATAGTTTTTTTCAATGCATTGTTAGATGCCAGTGTTTTCTGTCATAGCTGTGCAAAAAAACAGTATCATAGCTATTAAACTATATCTTAACTGGCTGTGCTTTAAAATTAAATTATTATAATTACATTCAAGTGATTTTGAAAGTCTTGACAGTAATCAGTGTTGAGTACTATAAGTAAGGTTAACCCTGCCTCCTTTAAATGTATGAAAATGATTAACAGTTTAGAAAAATATTTTATTTTAATATAATTGTCTCCTGTGAGACAAAAAAAAAAAAAAACGTGTTTTTGTGCTTGTTTATGAATGACAAATTTTATTTTATAACACTATAATAAGTTGTTCCCTGTGTCAGAGAATGATAAGGGTGTATGAGACGTTTTCTAAAAATAAAACTATCTAATCTAATTGAGTGTAAATGAATGGTGAAACTTTCCTGATGAAGAAAAGTGATTTCTGTGGAGCCGTTTGTCTAATGTTAATGATTTCAGTGCACCTTCATTCACATAATGACAGAGTGTGTGCCATGATTGCAGGCTGCTCATGAGTAATGTGTTTTGTTGTCTTCTGCATGACTGTTGCACTTATACCAGCCATAAAACAAGAGCTCCTTTATACGGTGGGACAAAATGTAGCATAATTGTATAACGCTGGGTAGGACTTTCACACACATAAACCCTCTGCAATTTAAAGATTATATTAAATGTTATTTTGTGTTAACCTGCACAGATATCCACAGTAATGACAACTGAAAGTCCTGACAGTCGCTGACTTCTTGGAAATGTGAATCCTCTCGTGTGTGTGATTTATACCACATGAGTAGCGAATCTAACAGTCTCCTACTTAATGTATGAATAAGTTGTTTAATTGCATTGAAGAAATGTTGTATTTCTGATACAGACGGAGTGTGGCGTTCTCTATCTGGAGAAGCGAAAGCCCCATCTTTTTGACAGTAGTGGCCTCCCTCCCCCCTGCGACTCTTTTAATAAACCCCTCCTTATCCTGTCACTCATGAGTTATCACCGATAGTTGGTGGCACGCTTCTCTTGCTTCTTGTGTTCCTTTTATAAATGCTCATATTGAGTTTTTCTCTTCCTCGCTCTCTGGCTCCTCTCTTGACAGATGATAGACAAGAGACTGCATTGAACCTGTCTACCAACGGCATTAGCAGCATCAACATGTCAATAGAAATAAATGGGGTTGTCTACACAGGTAAATAGAGCGCCGTTTGCTGATGTAATTGCAGGCAGGAAATTCAATAAGTTATAGCAGCACCCCCTCGCTTAGTCCTCCACACAATTTGATGTCTTTGCTATAAAATCCATCGTAATGAAGTGGCAAGTCCAATAGAGTTAAAAAAGTTAAATATCTTAAAATTGGGCCTGGGCGCCAGGAGGTCGATGGAGCTTATTGTCTTTCGTGCCCGAGAGAAAGGCCCTCCGCCTTAGCTAGATACAGTGCTTGTGCCTGATGTGCGAGAGACAGTAATTACTAGAAGATGGCTCATAAGCTTGCGGGGAACATTTCAGGAGATCAAGTTGAAGTGGCATCCGTTTTTTACTCAAGGCTTTTCCCTGTAAATTTGTGCAGCCCTTGAACATACAGCTTCGTTTTTTTCTGTAGCGGATGACTTTAGCATAAATAAATATATGAAAAATTATATAAATTGTGTTATAAAGGTGAAAAACACTGATATGTTCTCAGAATTGCAAGTTTATATCTTACAATTCTCACAAGACTTAATAGCTCACAATTGCATGTTATAAAGTCAGAAATGCAAGATATAACCTTGCAATTCTGAGAACAAATTCACAGTTGCGATATATAAACAAATCTAAAAACTTTATTCTGCAATTCTGACTTTATTTCTCAGAATTGTGACTTTATTTCTCAAAGTTACGACTTTATTTCTCAAAATTACGACTTAATTTCTCAGAATTGCGAGAGACAGTAATTACTAGAAGATGGCTCATAAGCTTGCGGGGAACGTTTCAGGAGATCAAGTTGAAGTGGCATCCGTTTTTTACTCAAGGCTTTTCCCTGTAAATTTGTGCAGCCCTTGAACATACAGCTTCGTTTTTTCCTATGGCGGATGACTTTAGCATAAATAAATATATGAAAAATTATTCAATCAAAATTATGAATTCAATTGCTTAAATTCTTTGTTTTTGGATCGCCACTGACAGGCTTATGTTCAAAGACATGAAAGTAAAACAAACTATGATTTGCTTGAATTATGATTTAGTTGCCTTTCAATCCTATCATGTCTGAAATTATAGTCTCAGAAAATGTTTAATATATGTACTTAATTTAATTCATGAGAATTTCATGTCATTTTTTCAAACTGAATGTTTAATTAACTGTCTTCATATCCTTAAAAAAATTAGTGTGCATATTCATTTTTAATGTGGATTTTAACAAAAAGTTAGATACTTAATATACAGACATCAGGCACTTCATCAGAGTACTGCGTCTCAAGTATTGTGCAAATTGATAAAAAAAAATATAGGAGCGGCTTGCGCAAGGGTGTGCTGATCACATACAAAAACATGTTTTAGTTTTACTTTTTTTTTTTTTGACTATGTTAGTATTGTTGCATGAAATTATCTGTGATCATAATAATATGGAAGCCTGTTTCCACCACTCAAAATTCTGAAAATTCTGACTATTTCTCACAATTGCAAGTTTAAATCACACAATTTTGAGATAAAAAGTTAGAACGAGTTTGTATCTCACAAAAAAGTCAGAATTCTGAGATACAAACTAGTATTCTGACTTTTTTTCAGAATTGCGTAATATAAACTTGCAATTGCGAGAAATAGTCAGAATTTTGAGATAAAACTCTTGACTTTTTCTCGCAAATGCGAGTTTGTATTTTGCAATTCTGACTTTTTCTCGCAATTGTGATTTATATCTTGCAATTCTGACTTTTTTTCTCAAAATTGTGATATAAACTCGCAATTGTCTAAAAAGTCTAATTTGAAGTGAAAAAAGACTATGTTCTCAGAATTGCGCTTTTATATCTCACAGTTCTCACAAGACTTAATCGCTCAATTGCATGTTATGTCAGAAATGCGAGATTTAACAAATTCACAGTTGCGATATATAAACAATTCTGAGACTTTATTCTGCAATTATGACTTCATTTCTCAGAATTTCAACTTTATTACTCAAAATTGTGAGTTTATATCTTACAATTCTGAGAAATGAAGTCAGATTTGCGAGATATAAATTGTGTTATAAAGGTGAAAAACACTGATATGTTCTCAGAATTGCAAGTTTATATCTTACAATTCTCACAAGACTTAATAGCTCACAATTGCATGTTATAAAGTCAGAAATGCAAGATATAACCTTGCAATTCTGAGAACAAATTCACAGTTGCGACTTATAAACAAATCTAAAAACTTTATTCTGCAATTCTGACTTTATTTCTCAGAATTGTGACTTTATTTCTCAAAGTTACGACTTTATTTCTCAAAATTACGACTTAATTTCTCAGAATTACAACTTTATAACTCACAATTGTGAGTTTATATCTTACAGTTCTGAGAAATGAAGTCAGAATTAAGAGATATAAATTGCGTTATAAAGTCCAATTTGAGGGGGAAAAAGACTATGTTCTCAGAATTGTGAGATATAAACTTAATAGCTCACAATTGCATGTTATAAAGTCAGAATTGCAAGACATAACCTCGCAATTCTGAGAAAAAAGACAATTGCAATATATAAACTTTTATATCTCGCAATTGTGACCTATAATGCAGTTATGAGTTAAGTCAGAATTGTGAGTTTATATCACAATTCTGACTTTATTTCTCAGAATTGCGACACTATTGCATGTTATAAAGTCACAATTGTGAAATATAAACTCGAAATTCTGGGGGAAAAAAGTCCGAATTGTGAGTTTATATCTCACAGTTCTGACTATTTCTCAGAATTGCAACTTCATATCTAACAATTCTGAGTAAAAAAAAAAGGTCAGAATTGTAAGAAAAAAAGTCGCAATTACCTTATTTATTTTTTATTCAGTGGCGGAAACAGGCTTCCATTTAATAATAATGCTAATTGCATTTAAATGTAATTTTTTAAAATATAAACAATCTGATTCAGTAACTGCTGATGTTGTGTTACAGTATGTAGAGGAGTTTTAGGTGTTCATATGCTTTGAAACTAACTCTAAACATGTGTGACTGCAGGGGTCCTGTTCGCCCGTAAGCCAGCCATAGGTTTCATGCCAGGCAGCCAGCGAGTCCATCACCAACACAGCTCTCAGGGAAAGAGCAGCAGCCCAGGGCTCAGCACCCAGATGCAGCCGTCCTCCTCTTCCTCCTCCACCGCCTCCTCACACGGACCAGCCACCTCCCCTTGAGCTTGAGCTTTTTTTCCTGGCCCACAACACCCTCACTCAACTCGCCCTGACGTCAGACAAGGCAGGGTCTTTAGGTCATTCTGCTGGACCAGATTTTTTTTCAGTCTCCTTCAATGTACAATGTACACTTTTTACCGTTTTTTCTAACCCTCCTCCTGCAATCCGAACAGGAGCGTCCATCACTTCCATTAAAAACAAAAGGCTGAGCGCCAACATTTGAAGTGTGGTACAATTACATATGCAGCAAAGTTGCAGCTTGTAATTTTGTTCTTGTTCAGTGTGGAGCGACTCAAACGTACTGCGTGACAATGCCATGAACACAAGGAGGACGGGATGTTCCTCAAGACAAAGATGGCTTGCTTGAATGTTGCATCTAAGCAAGATTCTTCACTTTCCTGACTTTCTTACACTGATCCTGACGTTTTGGCATCTTGAATCAAACCGCAAGAGCTACTATCAGCTATTACCAAAGAGAATAAGAACATCATTAGTGGTTTATTTGATAACGTTACAGAGTTTTATCACCACCATCTGATGCCAAATACCAAAATTAATTATCAAGCGGAAAATTAATATCTTGATTTGAAGCAAAGCACATCCCATTAAACTTGGGCATCAAATAGTCAGGGAGAAAAAGTTATTTACTGTATCACTATGTTTATGTAAAGCAAAGATATCATTATATCCATCAAAGCAGTGCACACTTTTTAATCTTTAAAGCTCACGTATAGCTTGATACGGAGGAAAGCAGACAGGATTATGTCTATTATATTCTCTCACGACTGGTTTTGGCCTGCGGCCGTGGCGAAATATATTCCATTGATTAGTGAGTTATTTGGGGAACACTTGTCGACAGTGTTTAATGATTTTCCACCACCTCAGCCCGTGTTTTATAGCAAAGAGTTTTAGGTGTTCATTAAACGGTTTAGTAGACGGAAAAAAACGGGTCACGCCGGTTAATACAGGTTTCAGAAGTCAAGGGTCAAACGATATTGCGACGTGACTGCGATCATAAAAAAACGATTGAGAGGCTCTTGAGAAGAAAACGATGTGCCGTGAACAGGCTCATCTTCGGCAGCAGTTCATGAGGTGATATCTCTGTTGTGAATAGAATCCAATTTTCATTACGCTTTAAACAATGCACTTGCATTTGGGAGTTCACCTCTCGTCCTTTATTCCATTCTCCATTCACTCTTTTCTTTTTCTTCTCTTTTCTGTTGGTAAGGAAATGGGAGGAGCTTATTGTGTCATTTTTATTTTTAGAATTGCGTAGACGATTTCAAGTTGTATTTATTATTACTTCTATCTCTTCCTTTCGTCTTGAAACTTGGGCTGTTTCAGTGCTTTCAGCAACATCGCTTTTATTTAAAGAGAAAAGTCATATTGCAGCCCGATACCTCACAAATCCTGCAAACCTGTACACGGATAATAGATGATGAAAACAAGATATACCTCATTTATTTCATTTCTATTATTTTTATTGTGAAGCCACTTGAAAATGTTTTTTCGACAAATCACTGGATTTTTTTTTTTCTTTCTATTTTGTATTGTTTTACCAAAGAAGGGAATATATAGTGAACACACATCTACCTCATTTGTTATAGACTGTGCCAACAACATAATCACAGCAGCCAGTTTTTAATCATAGCCTTTCTGGTCCAAATCCACTTTTGCCTGCGTGATTTGTGCTGCAGAACCAGAGGCTGGACCACACAGGGCTTGACACGCCGTCATTCGCTTTGCTTGTTCATTTTTGTCAGTGGCATTTTTTTTTTTTTTTTTTTTTTTTTTTAATGCACGGGGGAAGATATAGTACCTGATCAATGATCAGAAGCATCTTATGAACATATCTTAAGTTAAGCTGCAACCTTTGGCGTTTAGTTCATTAAGTGTTTTAGCTTTACGGTTTGCGGCACTTCCATTGATGCCAGTGTTTGAGTCATCATAATGTGGCTTTCTTAAAATATATATCCTAATCTAAATCAAAACTAACTAAAAACCAAAAAAATTCATTGTTTTCTTTTATACTCTCTTTAATGGGATCTGAATGTGGAGACGTGCTCAGAACAGGACTTATTTTTACAAATACCAAAGATACTGTCATTCTAAACGTTTAATCTCAAGCAGCAGATAAATGTTTTTATTTGATCCTGCTGTGGTAAAACTTGATTTTAAGCACTTGGATCAAAATCCAAAAAGGCCAAGCTGTATATTCAGTTAGTCTCAGTGCACGGATGGCAATCGAAGAATGTAATAAGAGTTTCCAGAGTTTTAGCACAACTATGAATGAAATGAGTAAACCTGACCATCATTTTGTTGTTGTATAGGCGTGAGGATTAATGGAAATATATAGTCTATATTTATGTGGAATTACCGAGGGCACAATCAATGCACAATTGTCTGATTCCTGTTGTTCGATGTGATTTACCTCTTGAAGAGACTTTGCTCTTATTTTTTCACAGCAGTGGCACAGTCTATTCCTTCACATGGCTGTTTGTTCTCTCTCCAGCTCATGTCACTAGAGCAAATCCTGGACGAACTCTGGAGTGCTTGTTGACTGTAAAGCGAAAAACCATGAATCAGAGTGATTCCATAACCAAAGCTTTTACGAAAACCACGTTCAGAGGCTTACTGATGACAATGTTGGAACATTTGTTCATAAAAAGACTATCATTTTAATAACGAAAAAAGATTCACTCATGTGCTTAAAGAATAACATGTTGTTTACCTTGTTTAGCTTTGTCAACGACGCTATGCTGGTAGATTTTAGATCCTATTATACGCTGTGTATGAAGCTTATTTTCCTTTTATTCACTTTGGATAAATCCAGTGCATTATGGGAAAGCTGGATTGTGGTGCTCAGGGGTTAAAAAAAAAGAAGAAAAAAAACTGGTGAAAGATTTTTTTTGTTTTGTTTGTTTGTTTTGCCATTGACTTGTAGCATAATTAGAAATAAAGTACTGCTTTCCACTTTAATGTCCAGTTGTTTTTTTCTTTGGGTTTTAAATGTTTACTGCTGTAATAAATAAAAAATATTGTTGGAAAAAAAGTTCAATATTTAATATTTTTTCCACAAGTTGGTATGATTGTATTGATTGAACATACTTTAGTTAAATTTCCTCAGTCGTCCTGTGAAACATCGTTTTTACCTTGCCAAAAACAGCTCTTTTCACAGCAACCCGTTTCGATGCATCGCTCTTTAAATGATAATAAGTTCTGCTCTCCCCACCCCTCTCCTCCCTGGAAAAAGAAAGGCAATTGTGACCCTGGACCACAAAACCAGTCACATTGTAGCAATAGCCAACATAATATTGTATGGGTCAAAATTATTGATTTTTCTTTTATGCCAAAAATCATTGTATATTAAGTGAAGATCATAACCCATGAAGATATTTTGTAAATGTCCTACCGTAAATATATAAAAATGTATTTTTGATTAGTAATATGCATTGCTAAGAACTTCATTTGGACAACTTTACAGGTGATTTTCTCAATATTTAGATTTTTTTTGCACCCTCAGACTTCAGATTTTCAAATAGTTGTATCTCGGCCAAATATCAATGACGTGTTTTGTGGGTGGAGCCTATCTGGTGGCAGAAAATAACAGTTTTCAAGCAGTCTATGGAAAAAGGTTTTTAAAATGGTAATTTTGAGTTTATATTTCAAAATTCTGACTGGTTTTCTCACAAATTCTGATAAAAAAATAAATAAACTCATTATTCTCTCTTTTCCCCTCGGCTCAGAATTATGAATTTATATGCCTCACTTCTGACTTTTTTTCCTCAGAATTGACAAACTCGCTGTACAGTCGTGGCCAAAAGTTTTGAGAATGACACAAATATTAGTTTTCACATTGTTTGCTGCTAAACTGCTTTTAGATCTTTGTTTCAGTTGTTTCTGTGATGTACTGAAATATAATTACAAGCACTTCATACGTTTCAAAGGCTTTTATCGACAATTACATGACATTTATGCAAAGAGTCAGTATTTGCAGTGTTGGCCCTTCTTTTTCAGGACCTCTGCAATTCGACTGGGCATGCTCTCAATCAACTTCTGGGCCAAATCCTGACTGATAGCAACCCATTCTTTCATAATCACTTCTTGGAGTTTGTCAGAATTTGTGGGTTTTTGTTTGTCCACCCGCCTCTTGAGGATTGACCACAAGTTCTCAATGGGATTAAGATCTGGGGAGTTTCCAGGCCATGGACCCAAAATTTCAACATTTTGAACCCCGAGCCACTTAGTTATCACTTTTGCCATATGGCACGGTTCTCCGTCGTGCTGGAAAATGCATTGTTCTTCACCAAACTGTTGTTGTATTCGCCATACTTTTTGCAGAAGATCATTCTGTCCCTGATGTTTTTTTGGAGAGAAGTGGCTTCTTTGCTGCCCTTCTTGACACCAGGCCATCTTCCAAAAGTCTTGGCCTCACTGTGCGTGCAGATGCGCTCACACCTGTCTGTTGCCATTCCTGAGCAAGCTCTGCACTGGTGGCACTCCGATCCTGCAGCTGAATCCTCTTTAGGAGACGATCCTGGCGCTTGCTGGACTTTCTTGGACGCCCAGAAGCCTTCTTAACAAGAATTGAACCTCTTTCCTTGAAGTTCTTGATGATCCTATAAATTGTTGATTTAGGTGCAATCTTAGTAGCCACAATATCCTTGCCTGTGAAGCCATTTTTATGCAACCCAATGATGGCTGCACGCGTTTCTTTGCAGGTCACCATGGTTAACAATGGAAGAACAATGATTTCAAGCATCACCCTCCTTTTAACAAGTCAAGTCTGCCATTCTAACCCAATCAGCCTGACATAATGATCTCCAGCCTTGTGCTCGTCAACATTCTCACCTGAGTTAACAAGACGATTACTGAAATGATCTCAGCAGGTTCTTTAATGACAGCAATGAAATGCAGTGGAAAGTTTTTTTTCTGGATTAAATTAATTTTCATGGCAAAGAAGGACTATGCAATTCATCTGATCACTCTTCATAACACTCTGGAGTATATGCAAGTTGCTATTATAAAAAGATAAGCAGCAACTTTTCCCATTTCCAATATTTATGTAATTCTCAAAACTTTTGGCCACGACTGTAGTTGACTTAAATCGAGTTCAAGTCCGAACTAGTAGATATAAACTTGCATTTGCAAGAAAAAAGTCAGAATTGTGAGATAAGATGGGTCGGTAAAATGTTTTAGGTCTAAATAGTATTTCATGCTGCAACTGTAGGGCTAATATAATATGTCCCCTATGAACTGTATATGTTCATTTTATGTAGACCATTTGACCAAATTTATGCTTTACAAAGTAGGGTAATCATAGCAGGTTTCATCCATAGTCTGTTTAGCTGTGTTTAGCTTCAAATTACATCTTTGATATCAGTATTCTATAAAATGATTGTATTCTGATTCTGACATCCATATTCTATGTATATTAGCTGTTTCCCTCCACTTGTTACCAGTGTTTTCCTGCCACCACTATGCATGCCCAGTTACAAGTGACATAACTGTGAAGTCTACTCCAAATTGGTATATAAAGTAAGAGACTTACTGCTTCTGGACGTGCAGCTGGCTCATGAACAGTGGATACTGTTCCATCCTTGAGTTGTAATTTCTTAGCAAAACCTGCCCTCGAATTGTCCCTTGTTCAGAAAGCAGTCTAAAGTAAAATTACTTGCGCAGTCATTATTGAATTTTGGTGCATTCAGTGGTGCATTACGTGGCTCAATGTCGGTTGCAAGGTTTCACAACAAAACCCATTCCAATTGCCACTCAAAACTAGCCCAATTGTGTTTTGAGGGGATTCCCTCTTACAATTAGCATTCCATGGGCTAAATATCACATTATTAGAGGTCACTTAAACCTGGACATGAAAAACAACTCACGGTAACAATGTTAATAAACCCAATTCTGTGGTAGACCTGCAGACTTGGCAACACTGGGGAAAAAACAAAGACTCTTACTTCGTGCACTAATGCAGCAAACATGTCGGCAGTGTGGAAGCATTTAAAACTCTCAGAGAAAGACGCAAAAATCATTACAAGCACTGACAGCGAGAGACTGTTTAGAACCACATCACATGTCTTCAATGAGAACAGAAAAGGGCTGGTTACTGTATGATGACTGAAATCGCGAAATAGCTTTAAACCATTAGTAAATAGACTACAGAATTTTATGTTGTCTTAGGGTGTACTCACACTAGGCAGTTTGAACCGTGCCCGAGTGCGTTTGACCACCAAAGCACGGTTCGTTTGACTAGTGTGAGTGCTCCGAACCGTGCCCGGCTGTGGCTCGTTTAGCCGTCCCTGGCCCGCTTGGAAGAGGTGGGCCAGAGCACGGTTCAGTTGGACTCGGGCGCGGTTCGCATGCACTGTGAGCGCTAACCGTGCTGAAGCACGGAACAGGACATGTGATGTCACGCTTTTGCGAGGTAATCAACGTTTTTGTAGTCCGTAATCAAAGCTGCAATATCATTGCTGCACTTCAGCTGGTAATTGAAAACCTCCTCAGACGAGCAGCACTATTGCGTGAAAATGTTCGTGCCACAAAGGCGATAGACCTGTTTAACAATAGGCGTTGAGAGGGCTGTGGACCACCGCGGACCAAACGATTTAAAATAATTATCCACAAAGTAAACTATTTCGCGTTCAGCGCGAGCGTTGCTCTTCCTGTTTATCAGGCCTGAGGGGGGACAATCGTACTCGGGCCCGGTTCAGGGCAACCGTGCCTAGTGTGAGTACACCCTAATACATGCATGAATTGTATGTATTCTGAGAAGCTCTGCACAAGCTCCTTAGCCAGGGTTCAAAGTCCAAAGTGCAAGGAAAATCTGCCTTGATTGCATAATGAGAATCATTCATAAATCTGCTGCTGTCAACAAAAAGTAGTACTGAGGTCTTGTGGGTTTCCGCCAAAATAAAAGTCAACGTTCATAAATGTTAGTATTGCAGTTTTACTGTTGTTCTGTAAAATAAAACAGACAAAAATCATGATAACAATCATTACAACAGCTCTATTAATACATTATTATAACATTCTCCTTTGCTCAGCAAGGCTGCATTTATTTGTAAATTAAAAACACATGCCTGATTCAAAAAGGGGGTCTGAAAAATGGCCAAAGAATATTATTTTACTAACTTATTAATTTTAAGTTAAATTGTGCTTTGTTGGTAGGCTATAATGTCTACTAGAATGGTAAAAGTGTTAAGTAAATATTTTTCAATTGTTGTTTTGTAATTTTTTTTATTTTATTTTTTTGGAAAAGCAAGACAAAACTGTAAAAAGCACAATTTAATTTATGCAATGGTGAAAAATGGTGAAAAAAATGGCAAAATACATGGGGAAAAAACCTGAAAAACTTCGGCCCAGTGTTTAATTTTGTTCGGCTTCGGCCAAGAATTTTAATTTCCTTGCATCCCTAACGTTCAGTTTTACATCCAACTACAAGACACCTGCACTGCTTGCAAGAAGTTGTCGCTACAGCTGTTCAAGCGCAGAGAAAACAACTGGCTGAGGGCGGAAATATGCTAATACGGGACAATCTGTCAGTGGTCGTGGGCAGGGCCTGAGCAGTATGACGTCATACTGCTCAGAAAAGCAAAACGGCTTGATAATTGTTTAGGCTTTTTAATAATTGACTGTTTAGGGTTTTTGGGGATTAAAAAAAGAAGTGAATGGATTTTCATCATTGTAGAGTGGTTGTGTCTACATATTGCTAATATACATTTATATGCAAACACCATGTAAAAGTAAATTTTGCATCAGATGTCACCTTTAATACTAGTTGTGAAAGGTTTTGGATAGAAATAAATGGCTAAACATATTATGTGACACTCCAGTCTTCAGTGTTACATGGTTTCCTTCAGAAATCATTCTAATATTGTGATTTGCTGCTCAAGGAACATTTCTGATTGTTATAAATGCTGAAAGCAGTGGTGTTTCTTAATATTTTTGTCGAAACTATGATACTGCTTTCTTTGATAAATAGAAAAGGCATTTATTTGAAATAGAAAACATTCATAACACTATAAAAATCTTTAGTGTTACTTCAGTTGAATGCATCTGTGCTGAATAAAAATATTCATTTCTTAAAAAGAAATGAAAAACTACCTCTTGAACAAAAGGAATGACAATAAATTCTCTCTAAATTTGTATATGCCAAACTAATGATTTTAACATGAATTAACAAACACACTTTAATTCAGAGCTGAGCTGTAAAAAAAAAAAAAAATTGAAGAAGATTGGAATGCCAATAATAGGTCACTTAATTGTTGATCAGACCGTGTTTACTGGCAAGGGATTGTGTTAAAAAGCTGTCCACTCAAAAGGCAAATTAAGCGACAAGTGTTCAATAAATGACAAGATGTATACAACAACAAAACAGACGTCAGTCTCATTATGTTCATATTAAAACATAATGAGATTGTGTGGAAAGAGCAGATGGTCCAGAATGTAAACACAGCTTAGTATTATAGAGCGAATATCAGCAATTCGATTCCACAGTAACCACAAAGACAGAGCCAGAAAAAGTTGACTCGGCTGGACAAAGGTCAAAATCCCGCACTGCAAACGCAGGCAATTAAACTAATGATGCCAGGGGTGTGTGCATTTTAGCATTAAGCAGCTAAAATGGAGTAAAGATCGCTTCATTAAGACTCAAGAACCTGATGTAATTAGGAGTAGGCCAAGATTAGTGTCTGTCAATGGTTTTGCCTGGGATTTGCGGGTAATAGAGTTATCATTGAGGCTCAAGGAGTGTTACATTACACTTCGGAATAAACAAAAACAAATTAGCAGCGTCGTCCAATAATGGGTTATCTTGTCAGAGCCTGACAGAAATCCATGCCCTATAACACAGTGTTAATTTTATGCATCACTGACAAGCACCTTCACGATCAATGGAGGTACTATAAAGTCAGGGAGACCATCAATTCAACTTCAGGACAGGTAGACGAGGAGTTTTGTGAACCAAACGTATTATTTGTTAAAATCCTGTTTTTAACTTTTAAACTTTACTGACCAATAAAATGCATTAAATGCCTCAATAAATATATTACAGCATCAGTATGAACTAAATAACATGGGATTATCTGAATGCACTTATGAAGTAATACTTGTCTTGTTACACTTCAAGTTTCAGATTTCACAACAAAGATGGATCAAACTAATATATTTAGTGTTTAATTGCTATATGCCACAAAAATATATGGCAATATACTGGAAAATATAATCCAGTAACACAATATATTTTTTCCTCATAATTGTATATGTGACCCTGGACCACAAAACCAGTCATAAGGTTAAATTTGACAAAACTGAGATTTATACATCATATGAACGCTCAATAAATAAGCTTTCTATTGATGTATGGTTTGTTAGGATAGGACAATATTTGGCCGAGATACATCTATTTGAAAATCTGGAATCTGAGGGTGCAAAAAAATCAAAATACTGAGAAAATCACCTTTAAAGTTGTCCAAATTAGGTTCTTAACAATGCATATTACAAATCAAAAATTACATTTTGATATGTTTACAGTAGGAATTTTACAAAAAATCTTCATGGAACATGAACTTTACTTAATTTCTCAATGATTTTTGGCATAAAAGAAAAATCAAAAATTTTGACCCATGCAATGTATTTTTGGCTGTTGCTACAAATATACCCCAGCGACTTAAGACTGGTTTTGTGGTCCAGGGTCACATATATGTTCCCAAATGTGTACAGTTGAGGTCAAAGGTTTACATACAGCTTGCAGAATCTGCAAAATGTTAATGATTTCACCAAAATAAGAGAAATCACACAAAATCCATGTTATTTTTTATTTAGTAATGACCTAAATAAGATATTTTACAGAAAAGATGTTTACATATAGTCCACAAGAGAAAATAAATGTTGCATTTATAAAAATGACCCGTTCAAAAGTTTACATACACTTGATTCTTAATACTGTGTTGTTACCTGAATGATCCACAGCTTTATTTATCCCTTTATTTATTTATTTATTTATTTATTATTTAGTCCCTTGTTTGTCCTGAACAGTTAAACTGCCCGCTGTTCTTTAGAAAAATCTTTCAGGTCCCACAAATTATTTGGTTTTTCAGCATTTTTGTGCATTTCAACCCTTTCCAACAATAATTGTATGATTTTGAGATCTATCCTTTCACACTGAGGACAACCGAGGGACTCATATGCAACTATTACAGAAGATTTAAATGCTCCCTGATGCTCCAGAAGGAAAAACAATGCGTTAAGAGCCAAGGGTGTAAACTTTTGAACACAATAAAGATGTGTACATTTTTCTTATTTTGCCTAAATATTATGTTTTTCATTTAGTACTGCCCTTCAGAAGCTACAAAAGATACTTACTTAATGCATTGTTTCTTTCTGAAGCATTAGTGAGCGTTTAAATCTTCTGTAATAGTTGCATATGAGTCCCTCAGTTGTCCTCAGTGTGAAAAGATGGATCTCAAATACAGTCATTGTTGGAAAGGGTTGAAATACACAAAAATGCTGAAAACCTGAAAAGATTTTTCTGAAGGACAGTGGGCAGTTTAACTGTTCAGGACAAACAAGGGACTAAACAAAAAACACAACAGTGGATCATTCAGGTAACAACACAGTATTAAAAATCAAGTGTATGTAAACCTTTGAATGTGGTCATTTTTATAAATTCAGCTATTATTTTCTCTTGCTGACTATATGTAATCGTCTTTTATGTGATGAGTGTATGTAAACTTCTGACCTCAACTGTACTTTTCATATGGAATGTAGCAATTCCTTATGTATATTAACAAAATATATTATTCTTTATATTTTAAATATACACTAAATAGTTAAATATATTGATTGGTAATATATACAGAATTTCATTGTGTAATGGTCTTTTTTCTCAGTATTACTGACAGGCATTATAAAGGTCATGTGTCAGATAAGGGTCAGATTACCCTGCCGGGGTTCATGTGAGAACATCTAATCCGACTGCATATTACCTTTAGTCTAATTTAATTTTAGTGCCTGAACTTCTGCTTCAGCAAGAGGACAAACTTAGTTAACAAGTTTAATTATAGATATGATGATTTATCATTCATGGACAGCACAGTGAAATAAAGATGTTTATTAGAAGATGTACTTCATCATGATGTGCATAAAGCCTTCCTTATTAGTAAACAAGAAAAAAGAAATGAACCCACATCATCACATTTTAGGTTGTGTTGTCTGATTTTACACTATTATTCACTGGCTGATATTGATAAGAGAAACAACAACAAAGATGCTGTTTTGATCCTCTGCTGTCCTGGTGACCATTGATTGAGCGCTGAACTTTGACCTCAGGAGCAGGATTCCACACTAGAATCACCACTTGGCTGCCAGAGATGATTAGCTCAGCTGATGTAAGAGCACAGGCTTTGTGCTGTCAATACCAATTAGCAACCACAGCATATGCTATCATGTTCAGAATACTGATTAATAAGCTTACACATTTGTGATTTCACAGAAGAGAGAACTTGAGGACTTTTGAGTACATTTTATGTTAAAGGATTAGTTCATCCAAAAAAGTAATTTCTAAATTAATTACTCACCCTCACGTCGTTCATCCTCAGAACACTTACTGAGTTCTTCTCTATATGATTTAGCAGCTTCCACACATTTTTTCAGTGGTTTAGACAGCATAAATTAGCAGAACATATTCAGTAGTACATTAACAGTGCAATCCATGCTGTTGTTTACATCCAAGTATCGCCAGTATGGCCACACATCCGAGTAACTAACCAAACAAAGACGTAACTGCAAACCCTCTATATGAACCAATTTATATAATATATTAGAAATCACCTTAAATTCAGTAAAGGCCACAGTGTTTATCCAGCTTTATGTTTGGGTGGTATCAATATTTTAGATCGGACATGCAATAACAGACATATTCGCAAAATATTTTAGACAAAGAGAAAGATTACTGGAAGAGGGAAAATTCTACTGGGGTTCCTTTATAACAAATATTAATTGGAGAAAGGCCTGGCTTTTGCCAAGTAAATTTTGTATATCTAATAATAAGGTTAAGGAGATTCATTATAAAATTATTCATAAAATGTATCTGGTTAATTTATCTTTTCTTAATATTCTGATGTTGATGAGTCTTGCTCGTTTTGTGGCTTTGTTGAGAAAACAGGTGCCCATTTGTTTTTTAATGGTGTTACCAACAAATTATACAATATTTCTAGCCTTACAAATGTGACCCATACTTTCGACCTCAAAGATGTTATTTTTTTATTATGAAAATCCAAAACAAAAAATCTGTTGAATGTTTTTAACTTTCTTATATTGAATGCAAAAAAATTTCATTTATAAGCAAAAATGGCTTAAATCTCCTGTCTTTCTCTTGTTTCTTCTCTTAGACTTACAAATTAAAAAAAATATTGCGCTAAATTTTTGTTGCATTATGACAATTTTTTTTTAAAGGATGTCATTTATGTTTATACTTTTCTTTTCTGTATGGATAACACTATAATTTGATGTACACAAATCCAGAATATAATTTTTCTGTTTTTATCTTATGATTGTTCCTTGTAGGAATTTAGCAATGTTTAATTTCCCTGTTCTTGTGTTTTACAAGTTTTGCAATAAAAAAATTCCCCCAAAACAATTCATATAAATATATAATATAAAACACAGTAATTATCTAAAAAAAAACATTTGAAAGCTTTGTTTAAATGTCACATATTTACCTGTTCTGTGTCTGGGTTTTGGGCTTTATGTTTATTTTTGGTTAGTTTAATTTTTTTCCATAGGCTATTTACTTTATCCACCTTCTTCCAGAACACGGAAGTCTCCCAAATGGAACGATTGTTTATATTTTTGGTGTTTCTAGTCAAATTAACGTATTTTACGTATTTTGGGGTTTATTACACATGGCGCCATAGTTTTATATCTTTACAGTGTCGCACTGTCTTTTTGCAGCAACTCACCTGTCATAGTGAGTAGATGACATGAAGCAACACAAGGTTAGCTGCACTGAGAAAAAAAAACACACATATAAGTTACGCACATATCTTACAGCTCACGATCGGGGTGAAGTTAGAGTATTGAAGTAGATGAAGTTAATATTTTAATTTTAGCGCAGCAAACCGTGCATATTTCTGCTGTCGTCGTTTATGCATGGCAAACAGCGCCATTTGCTGGAACGCAAAACAAGTACTTTACAGGAATTCCTTATTGAAATAATTAGTGTGGCAGCCAAGAAGAGCACAGCGTAACCCTGCACACATTTTTATATTTAGTTATATTGGGAAAAGTTAAGTTTAATTAATTCAGTCAATCTTTTATCCCGTTCTAACATAGATCTATGGAGACCGAAATACGAAAGCATCCAAACGGAATCCATCATGGCGGCGCTCATCGGTTAATGAGGAAAAAGGTAAATAAACAGCTCGTGTTTTTTTAATACTCTTGTTTCGCTAAGTTTTCTTGTGTTTTCTGTTAAAAGTAGTTTATTTAGCATTTTCCATCTTTGTCACACTTAAGTCCATTATGATATGTCAAGATTGTGTCTGCGCTGCATTCAAATGAGATGGACTGACAACTGTAGGCTAAGTGGATCCTGAAGGATCATGAATATGGTGTCTCATAATTATCTCTCTCGTCCAACTGTAAATGTTAATGTAAGGTGGTGCACGGTCCTAATGAGCATGGCTTCAAAAATTTCTATAAATGTGATAGTCATCCTTGTGCACCAGACCAGTTCTATCAAATATCTCTGGGTATGTATTCATTCCACTTTACATATCAATGGCATTGTAGCCTAAAGACAAAAACCTTTAGGCAAAGTGATATTTTGTATCAGTATTTTCCTGATCCTTGATCAAATGGCTTTTATCTTTTGCCAGGTTTGCCTAAGGGTGTGGTAAGATGAAGTCAGCAATGAAATTTATTGGGCTACTCAAAGGCTCAAAGGGAGTGTCACTTCAAAAGCAACCTGAGAAGAACCATCCATTATGTGCAATATACTAAACACTTCCACCTCTGAGGTATGGAAATCAGTTTATGAATATAACTTTAAAATACTCATAAATACTCAGGAATTTTAAATTGTGAACAAACGTCTGATTTGCTATTACACTTTCTCTTTCGATTTGTGTGAAATGCTCAGATGTTTGTCTTCATCTTTTCCACTAGGAAGAACACTGATGGGATGTCCGTCTATTTGTTGGTTGACATGGTGAGAATGAAAGAATGAAAGTTAGTGGGGGAAGGGTCGTGCATTCCTCTTATTAAGTAGGGGCACTAATGCGTTGTGATGGGATTATTTTCCTCAGGCAGTTATCTAGGTCATGGTCCATGACCAGCCTTATAAAATGGACCATGTGATGGTCAGGGAGGCACTTTAAAAGCCATCAGAAATATTCTATGTGAACGGAAATGGTAGTTTTGCCACAAAACCACTGGTTGCCATAGGGATTAAAGCTATGGAAACTGGATATGTAGTCAATACACAAATCATGTATTGATTACCATAGTTCCACAGATAATGGTCTATGGTGGATTACACTGACCAAACATCAACTCAACCAAATGCCTTCTGACAGTAAAACGCAAGGCTATATTCATCCTTAATAAACATAAATACACACATACATACATAAAGAAACAATACTTTATGGCAGCATTGATAGTTTTTGCTGTCATGTTTTGCACCCAGTCGATTTATCAGAGCTCTACTGCAGCTCAGCAATACAACAACAGACTTTTCACGGCTAATTGAGAAAGTCAGTGGCTGTTTAAAGTAGACCAAACATGATTTTGAAACAGAGAAAGACCTGTTGATGTTGTCAATGTGGATATTTGTATGTACAGCTCTGCTTTCCATTTTGCGTCATCGGGATTGTCACGCATCACATCAGGAGCCAATGACTATCACGCTGTTTCTGGGTGCCAAATCAACAGAGATAAATCACTGAATAGGCTCTCAGGCAACGTCTTTTTTGTCTGTCTGCCTGCTGGGAGACTAGGTGTTCGAATCCTACCAAGCCGGGACTGCACCTGCTTTTGTGAAGATAATATGAAACATTTAGAATGCAAATTCACCAAAACACACAAAGCAAAGCCAAAGCTATGCAGCACAATGATGAATGTGCTGCCACTAACATGCTGACATCCCAACAAACACAGCTGGCCCACGCTAGTCTTTTGCTTATTTTTCTGTTTTGCCTTACAAATGCAGTCCTGTGCAACATTACTGACCCATTACTGCATGACAAAAGAGCCATTTTAATGGTGGTTTTATTGTCAGTGCATTTGGGTTTACAGCAGCTGACGTCAATGCATAATATCGCTTAGCATTTAATAAGACCGTTTATACTCACCATTTTAAAATGGATAGCTCCTGACTTCCGATTGGTCAACACAGCATTCCAGGTGCAGAACGCCTGTTCATCAAATCCCTATGAAGCTCCAATAGCGGATTTTAATTTTTGCTGTAACATTTTGTCAAGGAATAAATTGTGTCATCCTGAAAGGGTCTATTTGGTATGCAAGCTTGTTTCCACCATTAAAGGTAATTGGGTATCATATAAAAACGCAATTCTGACATTATAACTTGCAAGTGCATTTTTATATCTTGCAATTCTGAGAAAAAAAAAAAGTTAGAATTGACGATATAAACTAGAATTCTCAGAAAAAAAGTCAAAATCGCAGGGTATAAATGCTCAGTTGTGAGATATAAACTCGGAATTATAACACAAAAAGGCAGAACTCTGAATTGCGAAATATAAATGGCCAATGGCCTGATGTTTAATATTGATATTAATATTGATAGAGGCACTCCACACGTTAAAATCATAATAGTTTGTGTGGAGCAGCATTTACTGTGAACGGAGCTGCTCTGCCACACACGTACGTAATTTACAGGCATGTAAATAATTAAAGCACATATACCTGCATCGCGTATATTTTTTATTTGAATCTTAGCGTTAGTGTATTCACAATAGCATTATGCTTTAAGATGATTTTCATGCAGCCTTGGAAAATGGCCAAAAAGACCCTTTTCACAAGACTGTGATGACGCGTTTCAATGATCATCAGCATCGTAAATCTTTGAAAGTTTTTTATGTTTTCATTTGTAAAAAAATGTATGAGCATTTATAACACTATACTTTGTATTATATCACCTTTGCAAAAAAACTAGTTAACGCTAAAGCGAGGGTGTTTCTAATGCAGCGTCTGTGGGAGGGACAGTAAATTTGACATCCTTGTGTCTTCTGAATGTCATTATCAGTCTCTCTCATTTTTTTTTTTTTCATTTTTTTTTTTTGTAAAGTCGTGAAAATACTATAGTGGAGATTTTCTTTTGCTATTTGAGCAAATGGAAATGCAAAAAATATATTTGTGGTACTCTTCCATTCCATTCTATATGACAACTTCCGCTGCTGAGAAACCCAGAAATGTGAAAAAGGTCCACAAAGCGTTTTATGGATTTGTGGAATGCACCACTTTCGGTATTTTGCCGGTTACTAGACATGGGCAAAATGCAATCAAGGATTTTTTCAAATCAAGTACTGAAAACTGAATCGAGTAATCGTCTTAATACCAATGTAAAATGCAACATTATTATAGTAGAAAATGCAACATTATTATAGTAGTATTACTGAGGACGTTCTCCTTATACTCAATAACTGACAGGGTTGCAGGTCTGTGTAACAAAACCAGCCCAATTGGTACTCAAAACTAGCCCAATCTCGTAGATAGGGAAAAAGCGAAATCACATCAAATTTGCAGGAGGTCTCTCAGGGGGTCTCACCTTGGTCAATATTGCATTTCTGAAGGGCAGGAAGTTTCGCTTTAACCTGCGGATTAAAAAAAAAAAAAACGCAGCAGCGATAGGGCCTATAAAAATAGCCTAAGAAAAGTCCCTTTGGCCCAAGTCAATGGGCTTGCCAACGCTGATAACTGGGACACAAGATGGCACCATTTGCATCCGAGACACAGCGTTGACATGGATGACAGTGAATATTAGGAAATATAAGACCACCAACCATTAAAAAGATAAAACTGCATGCGTCTTGAAGTTTGTTTTGGTTGTGCTCCTCTGTGCGGATGAATGTAGTTCAAGACACCAGTGTGGATACAGGACGTCATATCAGAGGGGATAGATAAACAAATAAATAATGTTTTTTGTTTGTTTTCCCAGTCCATGTTTCTGCTGTTTCCCATGAAAAAAAAAAAATTCTTGTTAGTTGTTACGACAATTTTCAGTTTCATGCTACTCTCTGTGCATGAATAGGCCTATGACATGACACGAATGTCATATTAATGCAATTTCCCACAAAATCCATTTCGACAGCTCTAAAAATATAAATCAATAGTGTATTTGGGTAAAGTAGACATGGTTTGGAAGATACATATTTTCGTACTCTCATTAATAACATAAAAAATAATAACAATAAAATAATGTTTTATAGAAAAGTGTATCCTTAATATTTTTCATATTTGTTTAACATTCACAAAAGCCACAATGCCCTGTTGTTTTGTGAATCCTGGCTAAAGGCATTGCACTATGCTATTGTCACAATACAGCACACTCCCACTCATTTCATATTATCAAATTAAGCACACCTCAAACCGTTAGAGTTTAGAAGTGTGAAATAACCTGCTACTGTTTTGGAAAATTATAATCCTTGTAGTCTACACTAAAGCCATGTTTGTTTTGATTAAAATTTGTTTTGGCTTTGTTTAAGCTTAACTGTTAGGATAAACTATGTCTAATAGGTGTAAAGAAAATCCTAAATGCATCTCTGGTTAAACACAAAAGTGTTATCCATCTTATTCAGGTATTAATTCCTAAAGCTATATTACAAATCAGTCAGAAATGGTCTAAAATATGTCTCATCTTGTCTTCATCATGATGTAACTATGCGTTTTTAAATTTGGAAACATCAGATTAATGCATCACATTAGCTTTTGGGAGAAAGGCAGAGCTTAAGATAATTTGTAGTAAGCCAGTCATTTTTCTTTTTTTCTTTTTTTTTTTTACTCAACAGCTTTTAACAGTGTTCTGTGTGTCTGTATAATCAGTGGACAATTAGATAAATTCAACTTTATAACTAATTAACATGTGATGATGCCACACTGTCTAAGACTATGAGGCAAACATACAAATGGTGTTATGTCTGAACTTGACTCTAAATTACAATTTACTGTTAACCATTGCCCACAGCATGGTGTGTACTTGACAGAATGACCAGAGCAACATTGGGCCGTTCGATTTTCCGTTTGAATAACAATGCTCTGAGAGACAGGTATTTGAAACAGAGAGTCCCAATGGACGAGCACTAAGCGGACTAACAAGCCACTCCAGCACTCTGAACCTCCATGCGCTCCCACCGCAGCTTTAACGGTAGCAACTTTGATTTCAACAGTAATTGGGGTCTTGTCTCTGTCTAGTACTGCCAATAACACAAGCTAAGGTTAATAAAGGCTAAGGTGTTTGTGCGCCTGTATGTGTGTTTTTCCTGTGGCAGGTCTTTATGTGTCTGTATGTGTGAGTGTTTTCTTATGGCAGGTTGCTCAAGTGGGAAAGGCTGGGTAATTAGATGCCATGGGCGCTTTACCTAGGTCATGCACTTCAACACACTTCAACCTCTTCAATCACAAATATATAGGCTAACCTTGTCAAACAGCACAAAGCAGTCAAAACTATCCATAAATCTTGAGTTGTTAAGATTTACTTATAATTGAATTAGTGAACTAGTTGTTCCTGCCAATGTGTCCAAAAATTCAAAAATGTAGTTTAATGTCAAAACAACAGTGGTTTAACTAACTTATCATTTTAGTAGTTAGATAAAACAATAGCAGTTTTGAAATCATACTACTTTATTTCATCGATGAAGGAGGGGATTCTTGTGATAACCTGAAAGAGGATTTGTGTGTGTATAAAGATGTTTACAAATGTGACCCTGGACCACAAAACCAGTCTTAAGTAGCACTGGTATATTTGTAGCAATAGCCAAAAATACATTGTATGGGTCAAAATTATCTTTTTTTTATGCCAAAAATCATTAGGATATTAAGTAAAAATCTTGTCCAATGAAGATATTTTGTAAATTTCTTTACAACTTTAAAGCCGATTTTCTCAATATTTAGATTTTTTTTCACCCTCAGATTCCAGATTTTCAACTAGTTGTTTCTCTGCTGAATATTGTCCTTTCCTAACAAACCATACATCAATGGAAAGCGTATTTATTCAGTTGAATAAAATAATTGACCCTTACGACTGGTTTTGTGGTCCAGGGTCACAAATAAGTGTTCTATTATTAAATTGACAGATATAAGAAAATAAAAATATGATATTTGTCACCTGAATGCAAACTGACACACATGTGAAGGTGCTTTGAATTATAATTTTCAATTATAATTCTAACGTATGTTTAAAGCAAGTATGTGGTGTTATTTATACATATTTGTGACCCTGGACCACAAAACCAGTCTTAAGTAGCAAGGGTATATTTGTAGCAATAACCAAAAATACATTGTATGGGTCAATATTATCATTGTTTTTTGCTTTTATGCCAAAAGATCATGTTCCATGAAGATATATAATGTCCTACTGTAACTATATCAAAACTTATTTTTTTTATTAGTAATATGCATTGTTAAGAACTTCATTTGGACAACTTTAAAGGTGATTTTCTCAATATATAGATTTTTTTGCACCCTCAGATTCCAGATATTCAAATACATGTATCTCGGCCAAATATTGTGCCATCTTAACAAACCATACATCAATGGATTATTTTATTCAGATCTTTCAGATGATGTATACACCTTAATTTAAAAAAAAAAATTACCCTTATGACTGATTTTGTGGTCCAGGGTCACATTTGTGGTACATTCAAATTTTGGTTAAAGTGTGTACATCACTACAGGGGAAATCGTATCTCCTTCTCCTTCATCATTTGTTTATTTATGGGTTAAGCTGTACTAAACAGTTAACACATTTTCAGTACCTAAATACACTTCTACAAATTTCTCTGGGAACCTGTGCAGAGGTAGTTTCCAGTGATGTGGCAGTTGAACTGACCATGGGGAAAAGACATGTAAATGTAAAGGATTAATCTCTTGAGCAGTGATACTGAGGTTAGACCACAGGTATGCAATTAGTTCACGTTTGAAAGTTGAAACTGTGAGGCCACCACACTTATCTAAACAAGAGGATTTGCACATGGTTTGATCATTTTTTTCAATTATTACAAGTTAACAACCCATTTCAGACACGGCAATTTAAGCCATCTCTTCTTTAATACATATATGTGACCCTGGTCTTAAGTCGCTGGGGTATATTTGTAGCAATAGCCAAAAATACATTGTATGGGTCAAAATTATCGATTTTTCTTTTATGCCAAAACTCATTAGCATATTAAGTAAAGATCATGTTCCATGAAGATATTTTGTAAATTTTCTACCATAAATATATCAAAACTTGATTTTTGATTAGTAATATGCATTGCTAAGATCTTCATTTGGACAACTTTTAAGGCAATTTTCTCAATAATTGGATTTTTTTGCACCCTCAGATTCCAGGTTTTCAAATTGTTGCATCTCAGACAAACATTGTCCTATTTTAACAGACAATATATCAATGGAAAGCTTATTTCCTCAGCTTTCAGATGATGTAAGAATCTCAATTTCGATAAATTTACACTTATGACTGGTTTTGTGGTCCAGGGTCACATATAAAATCTCAGAAATATTACAAAGACATTATTTTTCTAATATCTTTCTGTCAGCAAATTGTCTTAGATTTTAGTACAGTACAGTAGATATTCAAAAGGGTTTTTATGAATTTAGTTATATACACATAATCAGTGTGCGAATTATACCTTGACAATCGGGGGGGGGGGGGTTATAGTTGTTTTTGTACATATGTACACTTCAGTGAACCAAATTCGTGTTTAATTATATTACATCTCATTTATTAATCAAAAATACATGTTTAATAAACCATTACGAAATTGAGCAGTATTAAATGTACTGAACATCTTTAGGTAGAGAGGGCAGAGCTCTGCCTCGTGACGTTTTATCGTTGCCTGGTCGGGCCGCCCAAGTAAACTCTATGTATGGGAAACGCTGGGTAAGAAGTTCACATCCCTATTTGACTGATAAATTGATGATTATGAAAGATCGCTTTTACTCTTTCACAGTTTAACTTCCGAGCATCGACGTCTATTACAAATACAAAACATGAGTGATAGGGTGGTCTAATTTTACTTTACTTTTAGGCAATGTTTGAAAAGTATATAATATAGTATATAAATTCGTATTACAAGAAAAGGTGTCTTGAACACTCACCATGTCTATCGGTAGGCTTCCTATTCAGCAGACTGAATTTTCCCGTTTAGGCTGCTGGGGCGATTGGTATGAACCATTATAGGGGTGGTCACAGGTTAATTTTATATTTATATTAATTTACTATTTTTACTATGAGTAATATTTAAGATACAGATCAGTGCGAACTATTTACCACTATTTAAAAGGAAGACCCCCCCTACATCTTGTGTTTATGTCCTTCAGGGGGGATAAAGCATTAATTAGGGGGCTCAAACCCCCCCGTAATTCGCACCCTGCACATAATATGGAACATAGAGATTAAGACATAAAGAAATTGAAGACATCAATCCTGAAACATAGCAGTAATCTGATTCATCACTCATTGAGTGCTTAGAAAAGCAGAAAAGCGCAATAGAAATATTATTATTATATTACTATAACATTTCTAATTTTAAAAGGCAAGCTTTGTAAACTACTTACCAGTTTATAGTTTACTCCAGGAATAAAGTTTCTCATGCTGGAACAAAGAACAAGAAATCATCTGATATTCAGAACTTGGTTCTCATAGATTTGCCATGAGCCCCACCTGCTGGACAACAGCATGCAACTGTCAACTACAAAAACAGCATTTAATGTTCAACAGTTGAGTGACAAAGACGGATCCTCGTCAAATTCAGATCCTGAAATCTTATCGATTATTCTTAAATGCCATGTTGTGTAATGGAATGAATTAACTATATTGATTGATTCTCACACTTCTGAACAAAATTTTGAATCTATGGCTGAAAAGAACTTGACCAATAAATAGTAGGCTAATCATTTGCTTTCTTTGTGTTTCAGTGATCTTTTTAAATCTGATCAGATGTCCAGTGCTGGAAAATGGTAACAAAGACATCTGCAAAGAACATTTTGTGTTCTCATTTATTTTTAGTTACTCTACTTTGTGTCAAAATTGTAATGAAGAATAGCAATAAAGCTGGTAAGAAAACACTTCTAATGGCCTGTGAGAGAGACTTTTACCACCACATTTATTTTTCCATGATTCTTTGTGCATGATATTACACATAAATAGCATAACCTTTTTGATTCCACTGTCTACAACAATATGCATAGGCCCCATGACTATTCCAGTTTATGATTTTGTGAGATAGAATATTTTATAGTGAGATAGTAGATTTTATTTTGTGACTTGTCCAGGTCTAGAAATGACGCTTATAATTAGGCTACCTCATATATTCAGGGAAGAATGAATCTTGGTTCTAAATAAACTAAATAAATGTAACCCTGGACCACAAAACCAGTCTTAAGTAGCACGTGTCTATTTGTAACAGTTGCCAAAAATACATTGTATGGCTCAGAAATAATCCATTTTTAATGCCAAAAATCATATTTTTAGATAAGGATATTTTGTAAATTTCCTACTGTAAATATATCAAAAATTATTTTTTTAATAGTAATATGCATTGCTAAGAACTTCATTTGGACCACTTTAAATGCAACTTTCTCAATATTTAGATTTTTTTTTGCACCCTCGGATTCCAGATTTTCAAATAGTTGTATCTTGGCCAGATATTGTCCTATCCTAACAAACCATACATCAATGAAAAGCTTATTTATTCAGCTTTCAGAAAAGGGTATATAAAATAGATAAAAAATACCCTTATGGCTGGTTTTGTGGTCCAGACTCCAGTGTCACAAATGTTGAGAGGGTAAATTAAAATAAAACATTTAGATTTAGATTTTGTTGTTGTTTTGGCTTATTTTAATGCTATTTTTAATTATGTTAATCATTTTAAATCATCTTGATGCCCGCACTGAATTTCGCTGAGGCCACAAGAACCAATGGCATAAAGTAGACAGCTAATGTGCAACTGTTGCACTTCATTGTGTTTACCTTGGTGCAAAATACTTTGTTGGGAGGTGAACATTACTCTGAAATCACTGCAATTCACATATTTACTATTATTAATTCACAGATTTGCAATGTTGGGGAAAGTTACTTTTAAAAGTAATGCATTACAATATTGAGTTACTCCCTAAAAAAGTAACTAATTACTTTACTTAGTTACTTTTATGGAAAGTAATGTGTTACGTTACTTTTGCGTTACTTTTTAAATCTGGGCAGGACTTGCTTGTTTCTTTTTAATATAAAAAGTTCTATTTTTGGCAAATGTAAAAGCCTTTTCTTAGAGAAAGCCTCAGGCTTAGAGAAAGGTAAATTTATGTCTGTACAGTAGACCGCAGAAGAAAAAATGTCAACTCTTCAGCAAGGAAAACAAATGTTAAATTATCTTGAGTAATTTTTGCTTATTAGTATCAATGAATTAGATCATTGAAGGTCGGCAGCAAAGACATTGGTTAATAAAATGTGATTAAATACATAAAGGATATTTGTATTATTTAAAATATTTAATTATTGCAGGTTTGCTTTGAATTTCACTTTTTTATTCATTTTGAGGAACACTATCTTTTTTTAAGTGAGTAAGATTTTTTTTGCATGTTCACATTTATTCTAGAACTAAAGTAACATCTTACTCACAATTTCTCTCAACATGGAGACAGCACAACTTTTAATCAATAAATGGGGGGAAAAAGTAACTCAGATATTTTCTTGTCAATTAAAAAGTAATGCGTTACTACTAGTTACTTGGAAAAAGTAATATTATTACGTAACTTGCGTTACTTGTAATGCGTTACCCCCAACACTGCATATTTACTATTATATGAACTTTCCAGTGGAATTTCTTAAAGGCACAGCAGACCAAAGAAACGTTTAATTTCATAGGTCAATGAAAGCGTGGGAAATTGTGATAGAAAACTAAATATGGCTTATTTGACGAATAAAATGTTTACTTTACATTATAAGTGAACCTCAAGACCGTAAATAAAAAAATACAAAAATGTATGATATGACCCCTTTAACCCATGCTGTGTCACGTGACCCGACATCTCCGGACTGGCCAGGATGAACGCAGCCAGAAAATGGCGGATATTGAGGAGTTACGGGTAGGCGAAAGTACAATGATAGCTGGCTACTTCTTTGCGTCTTTCATATTTTAAAAAATTATTTTGCAGTAACCGCTTGTTATTCAATTTTTAGCAGTCGGTTTGCTACCCATGGGTTAGTTTGTTTACAGTTAATACAGAAGCGTCCCATCACTCCGTTAGACGGATTGTGTTTAGCTTGTTAGCCACCAACCAGCTACTCTTTTAGCTGTCGATCTGCTACACAAACATTGAAGATCAGCCTCAAAATGTCACTGCTTTTATTACCACCTTTCACTGCATGAAAACGCTTTATTATAATGCCTAACTGAACTGACGACTGTTCGCTGCAGGTAAAAAGTTTTTTACGTTACAATTTTTTCACTGCTCGATTTGTTTTGGCTGGTCTTTTGTTAGCTAGCGTCCGACAGCAATTGACAATGTCTACATGTTATCCACAGGTGTAATTTGATTGATGACTTGTGGTTGCACGAGTAAAAGATGTAACGTTATAGACCAGTGTGTCCGAAATGTGTGTGTCTAAATATGTCAACATTTCATACTAAAATCGGCAAGTAAATATTGAAGAGGGACACCTTGAAAAATGTTGTTTACAAGCCTGCAAGTGGGTCGCCAGCAAACTAGACAAACTTGATCCCTGTCACTGAGAGCATTTTCTCTCTCATATTTGTCTCAAGATAACCGCTTTGACTAACTTAATGCATAAATCATCTTTCTGAAGTTTAATTGAATGCATCGTGGTTCAGCATTAGCACCAATACAAACAGACTGTGTGTTGGACAGGAAAGTTAGTCACCTGCTTTTGTGTGCTATCATACTTGCCATTTAAGACTGATTCATGTTGTTTTGTAAGTTATTCAGAAACATCCTGCTTTACTGTAAACTAAGCTTTTTTTCCCCAGCAGTTCTATTAATGGAACAAAAAGTGAACATCTGTGTTTTGTCCTTTGTTATTCTCTTGATGTTGGTCTAATTGGTCTTGGAATTATTCTTAACATTTTAGATGCATTTCGGTCATTTGTTAAGGATTTTTAAAGAAAAAAGGATTAACACGTAAGAACGATCAAGCATGGACCATGTAATGAAGGGTCAGTTGAGATTTTCTTATTTCTCTGGGGTTTCTGGAATGGGTGTATTTGGGTGGGTTGTCACCTCACTTCACGCATAATTCTTTATTAATTAAGCTGCTTTAAATAGACACCTTTTGATTCTTTAAAAATCTATTGTAACCATATTCCACCATCTTATGCCATGTTAATTATTAATGCACATAGTTTTATTATAATATCATAAATGTAAAACTTGATAGCATGGCATAGGGGGTGGTTTTTCTTACTAACTTGTGTTTATTTGCCTCGTCAAGCCATTTGCTTTTACAAGTTTGGCATCTCAAAGTCTTATATTGCTTGTTTGGGTTTGTTTTTTTTTTCTTTGTTTTTTTTTTCAGAATATGGTATCAAGTTTCCGTGTCTCAGAGCTCCAGGTACTGTTAGGTTTTGCTGGAAGGAATAAGAGCGGCCGAAAGCATGAACTTTTGCTGAGGGCATTGCATTTACTCAGGAGTGGTTGTAGTCCTGCTGTGCAGATCAAAATAAAGGAACTGTATCGTCGGAGATACCCGCGGACATTTGATGGTCTTCAGGATTTGGCGGCTCTGAAGTCAAGCATTAAATCCTACTTTCAAATAGACAGCGGTGCCACGGTTGTGAGCTCAGATCTTCCTCTCCAAACCGGCCATTCAGACCTCCTACAGCAGCACCTGGTGAGCTGCGAGTCACCCGTGTTTAATGAATCAAAGTCCATGATGAATATGCAGCAGTCCGCGCAACTTATGGCTCCCGTCCACCCGGACGTGCAGATGAAGTCCCTACCGTTTTATGATGTGCTGGATGTCTTGATCAAACCGTCAAGTTTAGGTAATTTTACATGATGTATTTGGTTTGTTCAATGCTTGGTGGGAGATTTTTTTTAAATACAGTTGAGGTCAAAAGTTAACATATATCTCGCAGAATCTGCAAAATGTTAATTATTTTACCAAAATAAGAGGGATCATACAATATACATATTTTTTATTTAGTACTGACCTGAATAAGATATTTCACATAAAAAAGTATTAAAGTATAGTCCACAAGGGAAAATAATATTTGAATTTATAAAAATCACTGAGTTCAAAAGTTTACACTTGATTCTTAATACTGTGTTGTTGTCTGAATGATCCACAGCGTTTTGTTGTTGTTGTTGTTGTTGTTGTTTAGTGGTAAGTACAGTTAAACTACCCGCTGTTCCTCAGAAAAATTCTTAAGGTCCCAAAAATTCTTTGGTTTTTCAACATTTTTGTGTATTTGAACCCTTTTCAACAGTGACTGTATGATTTTGAGATTCATCTTTTCACACCGAGGACATCCGAGGGACTCATATGCAACTAATACAGAAGGTTCAAACACTCACTGATGCTTCAGACAAAAAAAAAAAAAAAACTAAAACAATGCGTTAAGAGCCAGGGGTGTAAACTTTTGAACAGAATGAAACTGTGCACTTTTTTCTTATTTTGTCTAAATATCATATATTTTTTCATTTAGTACTGCCCTTCAGAAGCTACAGAAGATACTTACATGTTTCTCAGAAGAAAAAAATAAGTTAAATTTACCCTGATCTTCAAATTCAACAAGTTTTCACCCCTGGCTCTTAATGCATCGTGCATGCATCTGACTCATAAACACATCTTTTATGAAACAAATATCTTATTCAGGTCTGTGCTAAATAAAAAAAATAACATGCAGTTTGTTTGATCCCTTTTATTTTGGTAAAATAAATAACATTTTGTACATTCTGCAGGGTTTATGTAAATCTTTGACCTCAACTGTATGCTATTTTTTTTATTCTATTCATCAGTTTAATATTTCTGAAAGAAAATAAAAATAAAAACATCAAACAGCACAACTGTTTAAAAAAAGGTAATAATAATAAATGTTTCTTGAGTGGAAAATAAACATATTAGAATTATCCCTGAAGGATCATGTGACACTGAAGACTGGAGTAATACAACTTTGCTGTAATTTAAATAAATTTAAAATGTAAAAAATTAAGAGTTGATTTCACAATATAACGTATATAACTTGTAGAGTTAAACAAATAAATTGTAGTTGTTAAACTAATTTTTTAAATAAATAAATGCAGCCTTGGTGCGCATAAGAGACTTCTTTAAAACTTAAAAATTATATAAATCTTAACCCCAAACTTTTGAACGATAGTGTACGTGAACCAATTCCTAGCCCATGATTTCCTCTTTGCCTGTGTCTTCAGTTTAAAACTATGCACCCCTTATGACTGTTTTGTGTTTTAAAGGGACCCATGCTGGTCAGAGGTATCATCATGAAAAGTACTTCATATTTGCTTTGACTCCACAACAAGTGAGAGAGGTTTGCATTTCACGGTAAGAACTAAGTGACTTACATGTGACTTCAATAATGTGACTTGTGTTTTTTACTCCTTGTCTGATTTGGTTGTTTGTTTTTCTTACACTTTTGCATAGGGACTTTCTTCCAGGTGGAAGAAGGGATTACATGGTTCAAATTCAACTACGGTAAGACCAAACTCAGTGTGCTGCTTTTACAATACTGTTATGTTATTGTCACCATAATTCCAATTTTAGACTCTTGACGTTCTGTTTTATGTTTTGATTCTAGGTTTTGTCTAGCAGAGACCAGCTGTCCACAAGAGGACAATTATCCAAACAGCCTCTGCATCAAAGTCAATGGGAAGCTCTTTCCCCTCCCTGTATGTAGTCCTGTTGTAATTAACCTTCATTAAGCCCACGTTTAATGTTTTTTCCAAACCTAGATAGTTCTTATGAATATATATGACTTGTTAGAACAACAAAGTCCTATGTAATTAGGCTTATTTATGGCCATACTCTGATCAGTTTTTGCAGGATGTTTTTTTCACCAAGCCTGCATTTATCTTAAAGTACAGCAAAAACGGTAAAGGTTTGAATTTTTTTACTATTTAAAATAACTGTTTTCTATTTGAATGTATTTTAAAATGTAATTTATTCCTGTGATGAAATTATAGAAATTAATATTTTTATTTAGCAAGGATGCTTTCAATGGATCAAAAGACATGATAAAGACATTTATAATGTTGCAAAAGGTTTATTTTCAGGTAAATGCAGTTTTTCTAAACTTTCTACTCACCAAAGGAGCCTGAAAAAATTCTACTCATTTTTTTTTTTTTACACAACAATAATAATAAAATAATACAAATCAGTTTTGAAATCGCAGGAATGAATTACAATTTAAAATATATTCAAATAAAAATCAGTTATTTTAAATAGTAAAAATATTTCAAAATGTTACTGTTTTTGCCGTACTTCAGATCAAATAAATGCAGGCTTGGTGAGCAGAAGAGACTTCTTTAAAAAAAACATTAAAATCTTACTGTCCAAAAACTTCTGACTGGTGGTGTAGGTCTCATGGTATTTTAAATGTTGAACTGTTTCTAACTTAACTTGATCTCAAAACAATGCTGGATGTTTACATAGCCAATATTTACAAATGTATGCAGACTGAATCCTTATAAAACCTGTTGCATTAAATTATCTTGGTCCTCCACCAAAAACAGAGATTACTGATTTAATGCATCATTTTAAAATTGAACAGGAACATTGCTTATAGCCGATGACTTGAAAGATGACAGTAGCATTGTTAGAATTTGTACATTTGTTCAAACAGTGTTTTATGTGCTGTTGCACAGGTTTTTAACAGCATACTAAAACCCCTTTTGAGATATTATGACTTCGAGAAGAACTGCATTTATTTAAAATAAAAAAAGTAACAATGTAAAGGTCTTTACTGCCACTTTTGATCAGTTAAATGCTAAATAGAAGTGTGTTTTTTTGTTACTGACTGATGGTTATCACACAGGGCTATGCACCGCCTCCTAAGAATGGTGTGGAGCAAAAAAGACCCGGCAGACCGCTGAACATCACGTCGCTGGTCAGGTTGTCATCGGCTGTACCCAATCAGATAGTAGTCACGTGGGCACCTGAAATAGGAAAGGTATGTACGGTGAGGCAAAGTGCAGTGGTGCCACCCCTGGAACCCAGCAGCACAAAAAAAGGAGACGTAATCGACCTCACGCTAGAGAGCTCATCTGATGATGAAGAGGACAGCGATCCTCCTCTGAAGAAGCGCTGTCTCTACATGTCAAAGGCTGAGGAGATGCACAACAAAGGGTTTGTTTATTAATTCACTAGAAACCAGATATGACTGACTTCTGTGAACCTCTTCTTTAAGCCTTGCCACACAGTGACCATAATTTAATTGAACCCTGATCTGAACCCTAACAATAAATTATCCATTGTGATGGAAACCCTGAAATATTAGGGAATTCTGAAAATTTAAGTCAAATTGATAAAAGCTTTTTTGCTGCACTTAGGAGTGTGATATCTTAATATTTTTTGGTATTTTGTCGACCACTATAATTATACCGTGTTATTGTGCTGGTATTTTGCCAGGTTTAGGACTTTCAAAGCTTTTGATATTTTTCACATTCTGTGCGGTGGTTAGTTTGCAGCAGTAACAAATTCACTTTTCCAATAAGTTTAAATTGAGTTTTATCTTTTATAAGCATGTTTACGTTTATAGAGCCATCTGTTTTTTAACTACTAACTAAACTAAATGTATGTATAATCTTGTGTGTCAAATTGTTAAATTGAATTAATAAATTAAAATAATAAGACACTATAGTGCTGTTACCAGTCAAGTGAAATCAGTATCAACCAAATTTGTGTCTCCAAAGCAAAGGTGCCATTGAATCTACATCTGAAGTGGCATTTAGATGCATTTACACAGACTGCTGCAGTTGCAAATGCACAAATAATGTTTTGATGTTTTAAAAAAGCATTGAATACTGATATTTGAAATGATTTGGTGAAAAATAGGAAGAATTCAGATCACTGTATGAGTCAGTCATTCATTCAACTGATTTGTTCAAACGGCTGATTGATTCAGTAACGAAACACCGTTGTGTGTTGCTCAGAGACGCAAAACATTTTTGCTGTGGCTTTGTTTGGAACTACTTACGTTGTCAAAATACAGCAAAAACAAGAACTGTTGTCTAAAGTTCACTTAATATTAACTTCTTGTTTATTGAACTGTTCATCAATATCACATTTGCAATCGTGCTGATATTTGGAGAAAAACGTCAGATGATATAAATATAAAAGTAATATGGAGGCATTTTCGCCTCCTTATCTTAAATTTTGAGGGAATTCTATTGTATTTTGTTTTAGGGAATTCTAATGTATTTTAATAGATTAAATCACAGTGTAAGCATGAACTCTAAAAGTGCTCACGCATTAGTCTAATCTACAGTTCATCTCATAGTGTATAATTTACTCTGAGTGTGTTTTTGTTTGGTTTTTGCAATATCCTCCATATTGTCAAATCGCATATAATTTAAACAGCAATTGCGATATTATCATAGATATGATATATAAACATCGACTGCAGTGGAACTGTTTCTTTATAATGTTGCTTTATTTTGGTTTTCACATGGTCCTGTTTCCTCTTTTAGGGTCCTCACTTATCAGCCATCAACTGTTCGGGTGCCAAATGTCCAGGCGTTAGACACGTCATACCTGACCTCCTCGATACCGGACTACTCCATTCCATTCCACCATTCTACCTTATCCACTATTCCCACAGATATGCAAAGTACGTACTTCTCTAGTCTGCCATCAAATCAAGTATGGTTTCCTTCATGATCAAGGTCTAACATGAAAACTAATGTTTGTCGTACATGTCTTTCCCAAAGGTCTTGATTTATTTTCTCTGATTCAAGGGGATCCACAGGTATATTCTTTTACAGAAATATTCATTCAAAAAAATATTAACATTGCATGTCATATTTTAATATTCCACACAGCTGTTTACCATTAGTTTTCTGTGTTTCTTCAGCAGCATTACAGAGGCCCCATATTTTTAGACAGCCTCTCCAGCAGCCTTCAGAGTGCCACCACCAGCACCAGCCTGGTTTCCTCATCAGCTTCGTACGAGACGGCAACCCACAGCAGCAGCTCGAGTCACGAGACGGGTGTCATTACAGGAGGATCTTCAGGCCTGTCAGACATTATTTCGCTAGACTGACTCCTGGTGCATCTTTATCGGCCAGTCACTAAAACTGCTAGACTCAGAGTCAAATTGGCTAAGCGAGAAATATTTTCTACATTTAACTATGGACCTCAAGAATCGTGTTTCGACAAAGACCCAAAAGGACTGCTATGAAGATCTCAGCAACAATGCTGTTTTAAAAAAGCTGTTTTCCCTTTGAATTGGGGAAACTGTCAGATACACAGTGACTCTCATCCGTTAGCTTTTTGACTGAAGGAGCAGAACGAGACAAATGGAATAAATGAGTGGACTAGAAAGCTCAGACGAGTCTAATAACGGCACTCTTGTCTACGTTGTATGTTTTGCGTCGGCAGTTCTGCGGTTGAAACAGGAACGGTTTTTCAGCGGCAGCTCAGTTTATGTTGTCTCTTCGATATCAGCAGTGCAATTATTTTTTGTTACAAGACTTCAGTTGCAGCAATAAAAAAACTGTATGTTGTATATTGTAAAATGTTTACTCGTTCACTTATTGTCTGAAATCATGGCAGAATGCATGAGCAGATCTTCTGTTTTTTAATTAGCGGTTATTTGCTCAAGAGCCATCAGATTACCTTTGGCTGATGTGGTAAATTTAGTTTGAATCTGTAACTTTTTAATGAAAAGTGTACTCAACACATCTTAACATATTCACCCATTGTTTAAACAAGGAGTAATTTGTCTAATTTCATGGTTCTTGATCAGTTAACTGTCTACAGATGTAATGAAAATGAAGCCATTCATTGTTTTTTGTTTTTTAGGATTATGCAAGTTTTGATATAGGATCTCTTTTCTTTTAGAAATCTGTTTTATTGCTAACGTTTTTTCACTTGATAGACACAAGTTTGAATTAATCTCATATTTTACTGGATTATGAGCCATACACATTTTTTGATTTTGTTTAAGTCATGTAAGAGGTTGTTTATTTCTTTTAGAAGTTCCCCCTTGTTACTTGTGTACTATTTTGAGTTGATGTGCGAACAAACAAACAAAGATGTGCTGTAAATGTTGATACAGTGCTTTTATTGTTCCTCCCATTCAGGGCTGAGGTTTTTAACTGACATGGCTCTCTATTGATAATGGCACAGTAATGTTGAGAATCTTGAATTCTTTGCCAAAAGTAGGAGGGCCCAGTTCAAGATGATAACATATACATTCTAAGACATGTAAACCAATACACAGTGATTAGAGCGCTATTTCATATCCATATGGAAAAATATATTTTTAAAGCTGAATAAGTCCAGATTGCTGTAATGTATTGGCTTTGCTTTATGTATGGACACATCCACACAGGTTTAACGTGCTCTGGTTTTATTTGTCGCCAGATAGTGCAGCTTTAAATGTTTAAATTAAGCTCTATTGAATTTCTGTGTAAACGTTACGCCATACACTTCAGAGTCATCACGTTAACATTGTAAGATTAATAGCTTCAATCACCACGTACAATCCAGAGAAACTTATAGTTTGTCCAGGAAGTTGTCCAGTGCTGGGATGCCCTCCTTCAGACCTTTGCGTTTACGGGTCTCAGCCACAATTTGGCTAGGTTTGCTGTTTACGTCATATGGATCGCCGGGCAAAATCTGCCAGTGGTCAAACACACACTGAGGGAAGGCCTGTCCGCCAGTGTTAGACCTCAGGTCTGCTGTGAAACCTGTACAGAAACAAATGCAAGCAAATTATAAGCACCAAAGATAATCAGATAAAGGGATAGTTCAGCCAAAATTTTAAATTGTAATTAGTTACTCACCCTAATGTCGTTCCAAACCCGTAAGACCTTTTGTTCATTTTCATAACACAAATTATGATGTTTTTGATAAAACCCAAGAGCTTTCTGACCCTCTGTAGACAGCAACATGACTACCACGTTTAAGGCCCAGAAAGGTAGTAAGGATATCATTAAAATTAGTCTCAGCCTCAGACGTCACGGCCACGGAACGTTGGCTAAACGTCTGATGCATATGGTACGCTTAACTGGAAACACTTCAGGAATGTTGAAGTCGGCATCTGATTGGTTGAATTTGATCGGATTTCCGGGAGACGCAAGTGTCGGGAAACAAAGCGCAGACGACTGATTTACTCTGTTTTGCTAAGAGTTGCTAATGCAGACGCCATTGTTGTTATACACTTTTGCAACGTTCACGAACAATTTACTGACTTACTGCTTGTTCTCTCTCTTCTTCTTTGACTTTTAATGCTGGTTATTTCAATGAGTGACTTGTTGCACATGGGTCTGTTGTGGCTTGCGGGGACATTTCCACGCCCCGAGGTGAAGCTGAACAAAACGAACTGTGATTGGTTGTTTGACATGTCAGTCAAACGGCTTAATAGCGGGTCTTGTCCAATGAAAGCTGTCATGGATTCCAGACCTTCAGCTTGTCAGTCTGAAGGTCTGGCTACGCGAGACTACATTAAAGTAGTCCGTTTGACATCAGTGGTTCAAGCATAACAATTTTTTTCAACTGAATGATCGCCTTCTGCTAATTCACGCCTGCACGCTAGGTGGCGCTGACCGACAATGCCTTTTTTCTCAGATATGTATCTCGTATTTGGATTTAACATTGTCCGCTGCTCAATATACAGCATTAAATTTAATTAAATAAAGTTGGTTCTACACCAGCAACCCAAACAGTCTATAATGCTTACAAGAATACATTTTAAAATATAAATAGATGTATGTGATTATTAAGTATTTTGCTTAAAACCCCTTTTAAATCTTCATCGAGTGCTTGTAATTACTTCCGATTGAGATCTAAAGTGTATTTTTATTCTATACCCATAACACTTGTGCACATGGAGGAAAACAGACAGTGCTCTTCAGTTCACATAATTCAGTGGAGAATTAATAGATATGATATTTTGTATAAAAAACATAAAGATACTAATGATAACAAAAGCTCAGCATCTACTTTCTTCTCTCTCTGAATACTCTACTTCAGTGTTTGTTTACACTGGTTTTGGAAACAGCGCCACCACTCTCGTGCTTTTGTGCAACAGCAGCTGCTCCAGGCACTTGATCAAGGCTTAAATGTAATTGGATGGCTGGTTTTAGTGAGGAACAACAGCGAAAAAATCATTGGTTTTTCACACCGCAATCGCGTCTTGTGTGACTAGGTTCATAGGGATCTATTGTTTTGATTCCAAAGCGTCATTGTGCCAAATTTTTGTGTTCAGTGTGAAAAAACCTTAATAAAATGACAAGTCATTCTCTCTGTTGAAATCTTCAGCCATGTTTATGAAGACAGCGTGTTTTATATACAGCGTGCATCTTCCTCTGCTTGTAAACAAAGCGCAGCACACCTAGTTTCTACGTCTGAATGCCACGTCTGTGTCAGCAGCACTTTTTGTTTCCTTCGCGCACAAAAAGTATTCTCGTAGCTTCATAAAATTAACGTTGACCCACTGATGTCAGGTGGACTATTTTAACAACGTACTTACTACCTTTCTGGGCCTTGAACTTGGTAGTACTGTTGCTGATTACACAAGGTCAGAAACCTCCTGGATTTCATCAAAAATATTTTAATTTGTGTTCTAAAGATGAACGAAGGTCTTAAGGGTTTGGAACAAAATGAGGATGAGTAATCAATGTCCCTTTCCATATGAAATGATTCAAATGTCCTACTGCTGTCATTTTGAATAAACTTAACAGGCGGCCATCAAATCTGGATTATCAACTCACCAAATGATTCATTTACAGGTAGGTATGCTTTCACAACAAATATAGGTGTCCCAGCCACTTGAGACTCCTCAAACACATGGCCTCTTTTTCTGTTCAGCACACCATAGATGCCACCAACCACCTGTTCTGGGCACTGAAGAAGAAAACAAGATATATTAATGACAACAAGACGGCACTTCAATTGTTTTGTTCTAGGAATCCACTATGTGTACCTGAATCTCCACCAGGTAAATGGGCTCCATCAGTCTTGGCTGTGCGGTGAGCACAGAAGCATAAAGAACTCTGCGGGCTGTGGGAATGATCTGACCGCCACCTCTATGAATGGCGTCAGCGTGAAGGGTGACATCATGAATGTCAAATCGCACTGCCCGCATGTTCTCTTCACAGAGAGCACCCTGTAAAAAGAACACAAAATGGTATATCATTACTGTGTAGGAATGACTAAGCAGAAATTAAAGGCTTAGTTCACCCAAAAATGAAAATTCTGTTATTAATAACATGTCAATCCAAACCCTGCGGACCTGCGTCACCCTTGCACCACACTGGAGATTACTTTTATCTGCATGAAATAAAGCGCGATACATGCGTGTTCAACATCAACAGCACCATGCGCAGGCATTGTTTACATTCAGAGGAGCGTGCGCATACATCATGGTACTCTCCAATATGGCGCAAGGGTGACAGAGAAGAATTGTTGAATAAAGTTATTTTTGTTTTTTACGCACAAAAAGTATTCTTGTAGCCTCATAAAATTACGGTTGAACCACTGATGTCACATGGACTGTTTTGTCAATGTATTTGGTACCTTTCTGGACCCTGAACGTAGAAGGACCCTTGCTGTCAATAGAGGGTGAGAAAGCTCTCAGATTTCATCAAAAGTATCTTAATTTGTGTACTAAAGATGAACAAAGGTCTTACGGGTTTGGAACGACATGAGGGTGTGTAATTAATGACAGAACTATCCTTTTAAAATACATAACCTATCTTTACTCACTTCTTTGGTTGCCCACTGGAAACCAGCCACTACGCTGTCCTTTATCTCATTCAGATACTGAACTCCCTTTGTGATGTCCACAAGGACGTTGGGTCCTGTGCCATCGGGTCCAAAGCACCAAATCTTACGGGCTTCAGTGACCTCCCACTCGTATTTCTCAGCCAGGTAGCGAGCTCTCTGTTTGAGCTCCTGCCGAGAGCTCACATCACCCTTATCGATGTCCTCGGCCAGGCCATCTGGGAAGGGCCGAGCTTTCATGTACAGACGATTGTGCTTGTTGGGAGACTTGGACAAGCAAACCTGGTCTGATTCCTCGCTGACGCCTTCACGATATGATACAACTGGGTCTGATTTCTGGAAAAAAATTACCTTAACTTGTTAGTGGGAAAGAATAGCATTGAAAATAATCAGTATTGTCATCTAAGCACTACCTTTAGAGGGATGCAGGCATGATCTTCCTCAAGGTCTTTCAGGCAAATCTCCAGGTGGAGCTCTCCAGCACCTGCCACAATGTGCTCACCAGACTCTTCAATGATACACTAGCAGAAGAAACTTGTGTTTGTTTTTGGAAAGACTGAAGTTTGTTTATACCATCTTATTACCTTGCTTAGGGTGACCTTATGTGCCATTTATTATCCAAAAATGGAATGTATGGTCACCCTACATTGCTAAGATATTCACCTGAACCATGGGATCAGATTTGGCCAGACGTTTAAGGCCTTCCACCAACTTTGGCAGATCAGCTGGGTTCTTGGCCTCCACAGCAACTCTCACCACAGGACTAACGCTGAACTTCATAACACGCATGTTGTGAGCATTTTCGAAAGTGGTAATGGTGCCGGTCTTGATCAGGAACTGATCAACCCCAACCAAACCAACAATGTTCCCGCATGGCACATCTTCAATGGGCTCTACGTAGCGACCCATCATCAAGATAGTTCTGAAAAGGACATAGCGTGATCATCGTGTTAATTAAGGTGATGACCATAAATTGAGCATTACTCATATAGTACCTTGTGAAAGTATTCATACCCCTTCGTTTTCTTCACGTTTTATGTGGTCTTTTTCCCCCATCAGTCTACACTCAATACACCATATTGTCAAAGCAAAAACAGAATTGTCAACTTTTAAACTTATTAGAAATAAAAAAAACTAAAATAAGTACACTGCAAGGGTATTCATACCCTCACCTCAGTACTTAGTTGAAGCACCGTTACAGCCTCAAGTCTTTTGGGGGAGGGGGGGTATGATGTGACAAGCTTTGCACATCAGCATTTGGCAATAATCTGCCACATGTTTTCAGGTTTCTCCAGAAATATTTGATTGGGCTCAAGCCCAGGCTGTGGCTGGGCCACTCAAGGACATTCACAGAGTTGTCTATAAGCCACTCTTGCTGTGTGCTTGGGGTCATTTTCCTGTTGGAAGGTGAACCTTCTGCCCAGTCTGAGGTTCTGAATGCTCTGGACTAGGTTTTCATTAAGGCTATCTCTATATTTTGCTGTTTTGAGCTTTCCTTCTACTCTGACAAGTCCCTCAGTCCCTGACACAGCTCCACAGCATGAGGCTGTTACCTCCACACTTTAATGTTGTGATGGTACTGTGCAGGTGATGAGCTGTTTCTGATTTCCTTTAAACATGATGAATTAAGAATTAGAATTAAGGTTCATCAGACCAGACAATCTTGTTTCTCACAGTCCGAGGGTCCTTTAGATGATATTTTGCAAATTCCAAGGATGTTCTAATGTGTCTTCACTGAAGAGAGGATTGAGACTTGCCGCACCGCCGTACGGTTTCTCTTATCTCCACATATGATCATGGAGCTCAACTAGTGTGTGACTATCAGGTTCTTGGTCACCACTCTAACCAATCTTCTCCATCAGTTGCTCAGTTTGGCCAGGAGGTCAGCTCTGGGAAGAGTTCTGGTTGTTTCAAACTTCTTCCATATGCATATATATGCATTTTCAGCTGTTAGACATTTCAAAATCATTCCCATTTAATTGAATGCCACAGGTTAACTTCCCTTGAAGTGTAGTAACATCTGCAAGCAATTTGAAAACTCTTAAGCTAAATTTCAGCTGTCTCAGATAAGGGTATGAATTCTAATGCAATGGAATCATTTAAGTGTTTTATTTTCAATACATTTTCAAAAAATTTTTTTGCTTTGCCAATATGTTGTATGGAGTGTAGATTAATGTGGGAAAAAAACATAGTTTAAAGCAGCAACATAACACAACGTGAAAAAAAATGAATATTTTACAAGGCACTGTATTGCATTAGAAATTGACAACAGCAAACCTTTGGATTGGCTTTAAATACAAGTCCTCCTTTTTTCCAGGTGTGAAGTTTGGGCCCATGATGCGCACTTTCTGCCCTGTAGAAACTATACCAGAGAAGACACGACCAAAGGCATAGAATCTACCCTTGTCAGTGGTTGGCACCATCTTGGAGATGTACATCATGAGAGGAGCTTTAGGGTCACAGTTCTTTACACCTGGAAAGTCAAAGGAGGAATGTAAAAAACCTGGCAAAAATGGATCTCCCTGAAGTGTCAAACACCTCACAACGTTGTGACTCACCCATGGCGACCTCGTCATCTCCAGGACCCTCGTACAGCAGTTCACAGCGGTACCTTTGGGCAGTAACAGGAGAAGGAAGATGGATGGTGATCATTTGGAGCAAAGCGTCACCTGCAGGCAACCAGCGGCGCATCACAGCCTGGAAGAATTGAAACACTGTGTCAACAACAATGGTAGAATTAGGGTGCGGGGTCTTAAAAGTTTAATTTTTTTCGGTTATACCTTAAGAAGAGGTTTTCCTTCTTTGTCTTTGTCTTCTACATCAAGCTTTACTTCAAGTTTCTCAATCAGTTTCTGGGTTTCTTCTTTTTTGAAATTCATAATGGCATCAAAAACCTGTGAAAAGAATTCAAAATTAACTGTAAATGAGTCGTAGTATCAAAAGATGAGCGATAAGAACCCTGCTAAAAAAAATTATGGTTATTATGGGACTTGTATTGGTTTTAATAGAAACGAATGTAATGAACCCTGTGGGTTTTTACTAGTAACTGGTTGCCTTCTATTGATGGCTTGGTAAACCCCCTTAATTTCTAATGGAATATGTCCCAAAACACACTACAGAAAACCATTTTTAATGGTTAAAAGTTGATGGTTTGTAATGTTTGTAATGGTATTTGTAGTGGAAACCATTAGAATTTCTGTGATAGTTTCTATTGTTTTTTCTAGCGGGAAGAACTGATTTAAACACAAACCTTAAAGATTGGATCCAAGATAAGCTGGCAGAAAGTACGAGGAAGCTTCTTGCCTTCTGCATTGGTTGCTGATTTGCTGAATTTTCCACAAGAGGGATCAAAGTACCTGAAAACGATGGCTTTGAGTTAAAGAGTGTTATATACATATATATACATATACACAGGGCAGCTTGTACAGTCATTGTGCCTCCTTTATAAAAAGTAAGAAACTTACTTGTCTCCCCAAAGCTTTTTCATCATCTCCTCCACTTTCTTAGCCCGTTCTGCTGGAGGAAGGTCTGCTTTTTTCTTATCTCCCTTGGCGGCAAACTTGGCCACGTACATCTCAGCGAATTGCTTCAGAGTAAAAGCCCAGCCATGGAGGCCAGATCCAAATCCCACAGTCCCAATAACAGGATCCACCTAAGGTAAATCAATAAGAAGCACACAAATAAAAGCAAATGTTTTACTCATAAAGTTGACTTTTCAGTCTAAATTGCTACTTCTCTGTTACCATAATGTTTCCCATTGGTCCATGCTCTCCTTCTCCATAGGTTGAGATGATGACGTTAACATTCTCCACAATCCTCTGGAAGGTTTGGAAAAGCTCATCGGGTTCCAGCTGCAACTCGAGGAGGGCACGATCCATCTTGTTCATCATCAAGACAGGCTTGATGCGCTCTGCAATGGCTTGTCTCAAGACGGTCTCAGTCTGCACACATACACCTGTGGAACAGTTCAGGTTTTGCATTTTTAAACTCACTGGTCAGACATTGCAATCTTATCATAAGGTTATATGATGAAACTATTAGTGTGGTGGATGCTTAAATGTTGTTGAATGTTCTTATTGCATTTCAGAGGAAAACATTACAGGATTTTTCTCCAAATAGTGGCTCAAGTTCAAGAAGGGCATTTGTTTTTAAATAGATAAGACCCTTATTCCATGGCTGGGGTCATGTAGAGCTGCATTTAAACTGAAAATTGGACCTTCAAAAGGCTGATCTCATTATAGTGCAAATCTGGAGAAAAATCCTGAATTGTTTCCTGAAAACCTTTAATTAATTTGCAAATTAAGAATGAAAGACACGAACATATGGAATGGCATAGGAGTGAGTAAATTATCAGAAAATGTTTATTCTAGAAGTGAACTAATCCTTTAATTAGAGAACAGTGTGAACTTGATATCCTAAGTTGACTTTGCCTTACCTGATACACAGTCTACCACCACAAGGGCACCATCTGTGACTCTCAGAGCTGCTGTCACCTCAGAGGAGAAGTCAACGTGTCCTGGTGAGTCGATCAGGTTGATCAGGAAACCAGAACCATCCCTACACTGCTTAATGAAGGCTGAGTCATTCTCACTGAGCTCATAATATAGAGAGATGGCCCTGTGGGAGAAACATATATGTAGAGGGTTTCAATGTTTGTAAAAATGTCATTTTGGTATTTCCTTTGGGAACAGACACTGGAGCTGGTTGTTGAAAGAACTGAAGAAGTTTTTAAATCAATCAAAGGTTTTATATGTTCTTTTTAAATCATAACATTGCTGAAATACATATACTGTATAATGCCAGGTTCCATTGTGACAACTTACCCCATACACTTTTATTTAATAATGATTACAATTCTATTCATCAAAGAATCACGGAAAAATTGTGTTTCTACTAAAAAAAAAAAGCAGCACAACAATTAATAATAACAATAATAATAAATGTTTCTTAAGCAAATCAGCAAATTAGAATGATTTCTGAAGGATCATGTGATGCTGAACACTGTAGTAATGGCTAGACTTTTTAAGCATGAATACCTACGTTGACTTTATGGTGATACATCTCTCCTGTTCGTCTTTCCTGGTGTCAGTAAATCTGGTCTCTCCTGCACGTGCAGAAGCAATAATACCGGCCTTGCACACCAAGGAATCAGTGAGAGTAGATTTGCCATGGTCCACATGGGCGATCACAGACATGTTCCTGATGTTGGACTTTTTGTCCATGATCTCCCGAATCTGGTCTACCGTGAAGTTCACCTGAGGGACAAATACAAGTTTGCCAAATGTTCATTGTGGAGTAAATATGACCGAGTGTTTGTATGTAAGGGATAATATGTGATGTGAAAACAAATAAATGCCTCAGGCTCATGGTTTAGATGTGAAGATACAAAAAAAAACAATGTGACAATTTAAGCTTATGCTTTTAAGCTAAACATTGTTTTTTGTTTTGTTTTTTAATTCACAGTTTATACATATACACTACCAGTCAAAAGTTCTTGAACAGTACAATTTTTAATGTTTTTTAAAGACGTCTGCTCACCAAGCTTGCATTTATTTAATCCAAAGTACAGAATAAATTTTCAATTTTTTTGTACTATTTAAAATAACTGTTTTCTATTTGAATATATTTTTAAAATGTATTTTATTTCTGTGATCAAAGCTAAAATTTTAGCTTCATTACTCCAGTCTTAAGTGTCACTTGATCCTTCAGGAATCATTCTAATATTCTGATTTGCTGCTCAAAAACATTTATTATTATTATTATTATTATTATTGTGTTGAAAACAGCCAAGTAGAATTTTTCAGGTTTCTTTGATGAATAGAATAGAATAGCATTTATCTGAAATAGAACATCATAAATGTCTTTATCATCACTTTTGATCAATTTAAAGAATCCTTGCTAAATAAAAGACTCCAAGCTTTTGAATGGTATAGTGTATACAAAAGCTTACAAAAGCTTTTTATTTCAGATAAATGCTGATCTTTGGATCTTTCTATACATCAAAGAATCCTGAAAAACTCAACTACTCAGTTGTTTTAAATATTGATAATAATAATAATGTTTCTTAAACAGCAAATCCACATATTAGAATGATTTCTGAAGGATCAAGTGACACTTTAAAAATATATACATTTTAAAAATATATTCAATAGAAAGCAGTTAAAATATATTTCAAAATATTTTACTGTATAAATTCTTCTTTAAAAAACATGAAAAATCTTACCATTCAAAAACTTTTGACTGGTAGTGTAGTGTTAACATACCAATCTATTTGAGGTATTAAAATAATTTTTACTGGAAAATGTGCTAATAATACCACAGGTTTTGCAATGTAAGCCCACATGGTAACTAGGGCCAATAATAACAAAGAGCATATAAACACAGGCCGTATTTACACATGACACTAAAATAATGCAGGTAATATTAATAACATTTTGAAACCTAAAACAATAAACTAAATAATTAAAAAATATACATTAAAATATTTAAAATAATATTACCGGAAATGTGAAACAAATGTGTCAGTTCAGTTTGGAATTCTGGGAATGTCTCTTTCCGCATAAATAAAAAAGGCAATTAATTCTTTTTACATTTTTGTATTTTCTTTTAAATATTTTATAATTCCTGTTTTTTACTGTATATGGACACGTAGCTTAACCTTAGTTTAAAACTTAATTTCACCGACATTTTACTGTGTATTATGCGTACAAACAGTACTGTTTCATCAAAGGAGTAGTTCACTTTCAGAACAAAAAATTACAGATAATGTCCTCACCCCCTTGTCATCCAAGATGTTCATGTCTTTCTTTCTTAAGTTGTAAATAAATGATGTTTTTTGAGGAAAACATTTCAGGATTTCTCTCCATATAATGGACTTCTATGGTGCCCCCAAGTTTGAACTTCCAAAATTAAGTTTAAACACAGCTTCAAAGGGCTCTAAATGATCCCAGAGGAAGAATGGTCTTATCTAGCGAAAAGATCAGTTATTTTCTAAAATCTTTTTACAACTTATATACTTTTTAATCTCAAGCGCTCGTCTTGCCAAGCTAGATGAGCATTTGAGGTTAAAAAGTATATAAATTGTAATTTTTTTTTAGAAAATAATCCATCGTTTTGCTAGACAAGACCTTCTATCCTCGGCTGTGATCGTTTAGAGCCATTTAAAGCTGCATTTTGGAAGTTCAAACACATGGGCACCATAGAAGTCCATTATATGGAGAGAAATCCTGAAATGTTTTACTCAAAATACATACTTTCTTTCTGAGTGAAGAAAGAAAGACATGAACATCTTGGATGAAAAGAGGGTGAGTACATTATCTGTAAATTTTTGTTCTGAAAGTGAACTACTCCTTTAAAGCTTTCTACATCTATCATAATTCAGAGAGTGTGCTGAAGCACAGCCTGTACCATGAGTGCGCAGTTTCTGGGGAGCCGCTGTGTGCTGCAGTCTTGTCAGCCCTGGCGCTGCCCAGCGATACACTCAGCCAATGACAAGCTTGTTTAGTCTGATAAGAGAGTTAGGTTGTTTCGCCCCTCAAAAACAATAACACAGCGGTCCCGTCACTATAATAACCCTATTTGCATCCAGCACCCCTCCATAAACATGGCTCGCTCTCAGCACATGAAACTTTAATACGCGCATAGAAAAGAACAGTGGGCGTAAACACGCTATTTATAACAGGGTAATGCTATTCCAGCGTGCGCGCGTGCACTGTGCTGGGCCATATCCCTAAAATAACGCGGCTTACTTTCACTTAAAAACAAAGATCGAACCGCATTTATGCGTAATATATAACTGTTACATGACGAACTTATGAAATCGTGACTTATCCATATCGATCTCCCATCGAATATAAGACGTAACGTTATATTTAAGTGCGTCATTCTCTATCCTAAACGTTTTATAATAAAGACATGAGTTAAATGTTCCGCGTATAATTCAAGTTCAAGGTTGACACAAATGCGAGAATCTTCTAAGCAGGTTGTCATTACGTCATTCACATCAGAATAAAACGAGATTATATAAATGACTAACGAAAGACGTCCTAAATGCACGAAAATGTTTTAAAATAGCACTTTAGTCATTTATAATTCAGCCAGGTGAACTGACACGGTGAAATATCATACCATTTTGGCGAATGGCTCCCAAGTCTAGGACGGCCTGCTCTGCGGTCGCTGCTCCTCTCCGCTGGAGGACTTGGGGGGGAAAGAGAGAGAATATGACGTAGAATCTTAGTTTATGCTGCGACAGAAAGCACTGCGGAGTCATGTGGAACGAGTCATATGGACCTACATGACACTATTACTGGATTGACCACTGAGGACATTTACATTCAACATAGTTTGCACTATCTAATACACTGCGATAGGATAAACAGAAATAACGCTCAATAAGTAAGCAATCAAGCATTTTATCATGCAAACAAGGCACAAACAAACTATTACTTATTCTTCGTCTTCTTCTTCTTCTTCTTCATAATAATAACAATAATAATGTATTTATGGCAT